>NW_023276807.1:19551710-20151710 GCF_003668045.3 Cricetulus griseus | reverse complement strand
AGCACATTATATTCTATATAGTGAATGTGTATAATTATGTCAGATTTTTTTAAAGCAATTTTGCTTCTGGAACAGCAAGAAGTTCAGAACAGTGGAGGCAGACCACTAAAGGTCTAATGGGGCTCCAAACACAGAAGCTGAGAAAGGACATGTGCTGAAAGTCTCTGATTTCCAGGCAAACATTCAGCCATTTGCCTTGTAGGCTCTGAGAAAACTGGAGTGTCTTTCACTCTGAAGGACCTCAATACATTTCCTTTACAAAACATAATAGCCGGGTATGTTTATAAGGAATGTAGCAGTTGTCTATGGAAAACACTACTAGCTTCACACACAGGAACATCCAAGGGTCACCACTGTGTCCGTGGTGGAGTAGATACTACATGAATAGTGAGTGGGATTTTGTGTCCCAGCTTTAGGAAAGAGAGAGATGGTTTTAATCATAGACAGTGCTTCCAGTGAACCTTGGATTGTGACGAGAAAGGATAAATCAAAGAACTCTAGGATTTACACAGTTTCAGTGTAGGGTGAGTGTATCTAAGATATCAATTGGTCGAATGCTTGCAATCATTTTCACATGTTTATTTGGAATTGGATAGAATTACAGACTAAAGTTTCTCAAATTTGTTGTCAAATGATGATCTGGTTCTCTGTTGGTTGCTTTTGTGTTTTGTGAAGGCTTAGGGAAGCTAGAAGTTGAGGTAACCACCCATTTACTTGGTAGCGAAAGTTTTTGTAGCTATGCATAATTATGCATTGTGTAAACCTGTTCACAATGGTAAGCTGGGACTGGCATCATTTCTCCACAGATTATAGAGGAGTTATTACTGCTCCTCCTTCCATATGTTCTTCACTCAACTCTGTGATTACAACCCACTAGCTCCCATTTTTAGGGCTCCCTGATGCTTCAAGAATGTCTGCATTTTCCCTTGAGAAAGAGTATGATCTGGGGACTCTAAGGTGTCTGTCTGTATTCTTAGTAATGACATGATAGATTTCCTAGTGCAGGAAGAAGAGCAGACACTAGTTTAATCTGTAGGACACACTCAGAAAGTCAAATGATGTTCAAGGTCCTGAGTGTCAGTCAACAAACCTGGAATCCAACAAAGGGTCAGACAAAACAATGTCCTAAAAATTACTGAGTGCTGATGTGGTGACTCCATGGGTAAAGGCACTAACTACCAAGCCTGAAGATCTGAGTTAAACCTCCAGCATTGTAGAAGAATACAGACTCATGTTAGTTGTCCTCTGACTTGAACAGGCATGTCATCACACAACATTTATACATGAATGTGTACACACACATACACACAAATAAATGCAAATTTTTAATTAAAAAATAACCATGTAAACTACAGTTAACAAATTTGTAAATAGATGCTTCAGCCCCTGACCTATTTACCTTGTAGTATCAGAGAACCTAGAATATATTTCTATCCCAGTACTTTATAAAATGTAGATAATATGATGACATTAAGGAATTTTGCTCATACTAAATAAATATTTGAAATTGTAATTCTTACAGTTCTGGTGCTATGTATAATATACTTCATCTCATTTTGAGTAGAATAATGCTGTTTTTTGTCTCACAAAACTAGATTCTAGGTACCTATACATTAGGATTTGAAAGTCATATTTGCTATACTTTATTCTACAGAACACCAGCCTTTGTAATAAAATCCCATTTTAAGTCCCGTGATGTTATGACAGTATCTGTAACTTGGGATACTATTCATATTCATGAATCAATTTGCATATCCATTTAATATTCTCCTGCTTTGCTTCACTTGCGATATGCTATGTAAATTGCCAGCTCAATTTTCAAACACTGTGGTAAGCATGTAGTTAGAGGCAATGATATGCCATAGCACTTACACAAAGAAATCAAAATATTTTCAGGCACAAAATTGAAGACTCCTATGTGAAGGGATTTTATGCTTTCATTTCAAAGTCAGTTCCCTTCCAAAGCCAGTGTATTCAAAATCAAACTGTCCAACAATGTGAAAATGTTTAGTGCTTGCTCTTTGACAATGACTGCCTCTTTTTATTCATTAAAAAGTCGTCTCATTACCTCTGATCATATCACCACATGCTAAGAGGATTTCTAAATCTCTGCACTCAACATTTTTGTTCTACTTTTTAGTATGCGTGCTTACTGCTTTTGAACTTCATGTGTAATTAGAAAAGATTCCCTTACAGTATTAGCAAAGTAATTAAGACAAAGAGGTCAAATATACAGTGAACCTTTTAGATTATGTAAACAAGTAGTTTAACAAGGAATTTAGAAATTATGATATTCATGGGGATGGGGTGTGTGGAATTCTTGGGATATATGAATTTTTTATATAACTGTATAGTCTTTATATCAAGTTTAACAAATTTATCTTCTCAAATATTTATTTATTTATTTTTATTAGTTTATTTTTTACATTCCAATCCCAGTTCCTCCTCCCTCCTCTTCTACAGTTCCCTTAATAACCCCCCTCCCATCTGCTCCTTGGACAGTCTACTAAGTCTGTACCATCATATCATCTCCTTGAGGCAGGACCAAGGCACCCGACACCACTGTGTCTAGGATGGGCAAGGTATCCCCATTTGTCAGACCTGAGTCAGTGAACCTGCATAAGACCGAGCAAAACGTCCTTAATATAGGTGACAGTGGTGCAACTGGGAAAATATATGAGGCTACTGGCAGTGGGTCCAAGATCTGACACTAAGGCAAAAACTGACTCAGTGGAGCCCACCCTATGTGGAGAGATACCTTGCCCTTGGAGGGATATGTGTATGAGTGAGTGGCTCTCTCTCTCTCTCTCTCTCTCTCTCTCTCTCTCTCTCTCTCTCTCTGTGTGTGTGTGTGTGTGTGTGTGTGTGTGTGTAAATATATTGAGTATCACATTTTCTAAGTACATATTATTTATCCACTTATCAGCTTATGGAAACAAGTTTTTTTTGCCTTTTGGCCTTTGTAAATAGTGATTTGGTAAATAGAGGAGTGCAGCTTTCTTTTACATATTGATCTCAATTTCTGTAGCTAAATGTCCATTAATAGATTCCTGAATCACATGCTAGTTTTATTTCTCATTCTGTTACTCTTCACATGAAAACATTGTACTTAAACAGTATCTTCCTTCTCCCAAATTTGGCTTCCCTCACTCCAATCCAACATGTCCTCCTCCCAACTTCATAATCTCTTTCTCCTCCTCCTCCACCTCCACCTCCTCAACCTCATCTCTCTCTCTCTCTCTCTCTCTCTCTCTCTCTCTCTCTCTCTCTCTCTCCTTGATTATTTTTTCAAGATAGTGTTTATCTGTGTAGCCCTGACTGTTCTGGAACTCACTCTGTAGATAAGGCTGGCCTCATGTCTCTACCTTCCAATTGCTGGCTCTGCCTGTCTTTCTCTTCTAACTTTTAAGATTTTAATATGATTACATTTTTTTTCTTTTTCCTTCCCCTCCTTCCAAATCCTCTCATTTACCTTCCTTATTCTTTTTGTTTATAACACATAGAGTCTATTTAGTGCTGCATGTATGAGCATGAATATTCAGTAGGGCACAGTTAACCTACCAGTTGCCACACTCCCATAAAGAAATAATTCTGTCTTCTATTCCCTGGAAACCTAACTTCTCAGCTAAGGGGTGAGGCATTATCATCCCTCACCTCCAGAATCCATTCTGGCATTTTAATTGGTTTGAACTTGTGATGGGGGAAGTGCTCCTGTGTATGTGCTTGTCTTATTGAATGATAAATAAAGTACTGTTTGGCCAATGAGGCAGCAAGTTAGGCAGGACTAGAAGTCAAGGAGGATTCTGGGAAATGTAGTAAAGAAGTGGTGATCCAGGCAGGAAGTGACAAAGCAGGGAGACTCATACATAAGCAAGGGCAAGAAGGAAGTCATCCCCTTTTCCCTTTTCTCTTCCTCCCGTTCTCAGCTCTGGAGTCGCCATGTGACCCGCCAGCAAGAAAGGGCACCAGCAGAAGGTGTCCTCTATTAGATAAGTCTTATAACATATATAGATTTATGATAATTAAGACTGAGCTAGCAGATGAGAAATCCTAGTCATTGGCCAAGCAGTATTGTACCTAATGTAAGTCTCTCTGTGTTACTTGGGATCTTAATGTGGCAGCAGGAGGAACTTGGGCAGCCTGGCTGAAAGCACCCACTTGACAGCAGGCTCAGGTGGCTATGGTGGAAAGACTTATCATTAGATTCTTGCACAGACATTGTTCAGAAAACTTCAGTTGAGTTTAGTGTGTGAGTGTTGCAGCTATATCGTATAAAAAAGACTAATTTATAGGACTAATCTCCACATCGAGGGACCTTCATACTACTGTCTATAATGACTGAACTCGTTAATGACATTGATGATACATCTTGATTATCTCCTGGTTACTCTATGCCTTCAGGGCCTGTTATCTTTATTTTCATTTGCATATTTGGTTTGCATTGTTTATGCTACCACTTCAAATTTCAGTCCTGGACTTTGATCCAACCCACATTTTTATTTTTGCATTTGTGCCAATTCTGTGTTGAGCTGTTTTTAGCTTTAGTTACAAGCAAGATAGCATGTATCCATGATTACAGTATCACAGGAATGTTTTCACTGTCCTGAGAATGCTAGGGCCTTCATTCATTCATTTTATCTTTTGTCCCACATCAACAAACTTCTGTCAATTATATGTGTTCTTTTCCCAAGTACTTTTATTTTTTCCCTTTCTATAGCCCCACATGATTTTATTGAAATGGATTGCAAGCATTTCAGATTTTTTCAATTAAAATATGCATTTAAGATATCTTGATGTTTTGTGGCCTGATAAATCATTTATTGTTATCACTCAGTAATATTCCAGTGAAAGTGTATACTACTGTCTGACTATGACTATGGTAGTAAAAGACATCATGGTGCTTCCACAATTTAATAATTATAGATAATGATGATGTTCAAAATGTTTGTCTGCAGATTTGGACTTTTAGATTTAACTGGAAAATACCTGGAAGCGTGGCTTTCAGGGTGAATGTTAAATATGTATTCAGCTGTTTATGAAACTGCCAAGCTGCCTACCTAAGTGGTGGTTCAAATTTGCATTCCAATCAGAAGACGATTCATACTGTCTCACTTGCATTTGGTTAGGTCAGTGTCTGGGATATTAGTCACCCTAATTGTTGTATAGAAGTATCTGAGATTGTTTTAAAGGAATGTTCATAGTACCTATGATACTATGTATACTTTCACATGCTATTTGACTATATACATATGTTCTAGGATGAAATGCCTGAGACAATTTTCCCAGTTCATAATTAGATGTTTTAGTACCGTTAAGTTTTAAGACGATGCATATTTTAGTTTTTACCCCTTAATCAGACATGTGTTTTCAAGTAACTTCTTTTTGCCGTACTGCTAGTGTTTTCATTCTTTTAAGACTGCTTGTCACTTGTTAAAGTCTAATTTTAGTGGTTTTCTTTACCAATTTGCCTCTACAGTGGATTTTGTTGCTTCCCTTATCTATAAATCTATTTATTGTCAAACTGATGTTATTTATGTTGTAGATTTAAACAAATATTTCCACTTTTATGTATAGGTATATGATCCAGAGTGATACTATTTAGATTTGTTGTTTTTGCATATGGATGTCCAGTTGATAGCATTTGCTGAATAGATCCATTTCCCCCTGCACAACTTTGCTTGCATTTGTGTGGGTGTATTTTCTCAGTTATCTTCTGTTCCCTTTATCTTTTTTCTATTCTTTCAGAAATACCATTCTAGCTGTCTAGAGAATTGTTTCATAGTAAATCCTTCTGGTAAGGGCCTGTTTTCTGCCAATTCTCAGTATTGTGCTGTTTATTTTTGTTGTTCTTTTCCTCCTACAAACTTCCATGAGTGTCCAAACTTCTCAGTGTGAGGTTACCATTTATAACTGCATTAGCTACTCTCATAGCTATACTATGATGAATATGACCTGCAGGTCACAGGTTGGGCATGCTTGCTGCTGTCTGTCTTAACAACCACAGATTAACATGCTGAAATATTGATTGCCATAGTTCTCAATCTGACAACCAAACTGGGAAGAGCTGACCACTTTTAAAACATCGTCTTCCTACCCGTTCCTAGCCTTCCTTTCTCCCTATTTATAATTTCTTTGATTTCGCTAATGCACTGTTCTTCTTTCTCAGCGATACTACAACTACTTCTGCAATATCCACAATGCTGTCTCTGTTGTTGTCTGAAACCTGCTCATCTCTCCAGCCTCATTTTCTGAATGCCACATCTTGTGATTTAAATATCCAGCAGTACAGGAGAATTACGTACAGCAGTACGTAAGACATCATTAGAAAACATTCTTACCTGTTGTGGCAATTATATGCCTCTTCACTCTTTTTTTACATGTTTTAAATTTTGATTATAACATTTCTGTTCTCCCTTTCTTCCTTCCAAGTCCTCCCACATACCCCTACTATTCTCCTTCAGATTCACAGTCTCTATTGTCAATACTATGTATGTATGTATACACAGATATATATTCTTAAATATAACCATATAATGTTACTTTAGCTATGTTTTTAGGGTTGATCATTTGGTGTAGGAAACCAGTTGGTGTGATATACTGTGGAGAAGATGGCATCCCAAGTTGCCAGTTTTCACCATTATCTTTAGCATGCTCTTGTTCAGCTCATGCTTGGGCAGCCAATGTTGGTGAGAGTTTACAGCAATTGCCACTGATATGACTAGGGAATCTTTAAAGTATGTGCAGATTTTCTTGTGTAACCACAATGCAATTTCCAGTTTTATGTGTATTCAAGTTTTCTTTTTAGTACAGAAAATTCATTTTATTTGTTTAAATTCAAATCCAGGCAAAAAGTAGTCATTGAATTTAATTACATTTCTTGGAATTCTTTTAATCTAACATAGTTTGTCCTCTTTCACGTTTATTGATGTTGAGAAAATCATCTCTGTTTTTCTTTGCACTTGAATTTATTTTTCACTTTTGGAGCAAGGTTTCCTGAAGTTCAAGTTAGCCCCACATTCCTCACGTAGCTGAGAATCGCTTTGAATTCCTGATCTTCCTGGCTCCCATTATCTTCTGCTGGGATTACCAGAATTCCTGGCAATGCCAGTGAGCTATGAGCACACTCCAATTTCCTGATTTTTTATCTATCTATCTGTCTATCTATCTATCCATCCATCTATCATTTCGTTCACATGTTCTCTAAATGGAAATAATCATGGAAGACTTTGGTTGTAATGAATTTGTGTGGGAAGTAAATTGGGATAAAATATATTCTTAATAGTGTGTTACATATCTAGTTCCTATCTTATTTTTCAAAATTTAGTGACAGTTAAATCTGTGTAAGAATTCTGTCATTAAATCTTGATTCCCTGATTGTTAATTATCTGTGTAAGAATTCTGTCATTAAATCTTGATTCCCTGATTGTTAATTCTTTAATGCTTAAACTCAGTTGCCCCCAATTCATAATAAGATACAATGCCATGTTCTTGTAGTTTATGTGGGTGGTCTTGGGATCCTTGGTGACTGAAGATGAGAAAGTAAGGAAGAAAAACCAAACAACAGTCATGATTGAAAATTTGCCTATAGCACTTTTTGTGTAGCATTCAGGACATTCTGCTTTAAATGCTGTTTGTCTTTGCAAATTGTTCTTAATTATTACCTTGCCAGAATTCTCCATGGCCTACTGTAAATACATACAATCACAGATGATAGTTTTGAGCAATGTCTACTGATTATGATACACAATTCTGGGGTGTTAAATAATATATAGTACTGTGACTACAATTCAAATACTCGTGAGTATTTGCATTCTCTTTTGACAGTCTGCAAATACAAAGGGGACAAATACTGGACACACAATCTATTGACTTTAAGACCTAGATGCATAATGTCTGAAACTCATAATCAGTCTGTCTTTGTCCAGTGATGGAGCAGTTTGTAAGGTTTCTGGGCAGTAAGTAAGGTTGTTTTGCCTTACTTTCTTTCTCCTACTTGAGATTTATGCACCTTAATTTTGTATCTAAGAATCACACACATAATATCCCAACATATTCTCCTTTTGTCACCTGTATGTGAGTCTGCCTTCATGCAAATATGGGCTACTCATACTTTCTGGCAGATTGCTTCTGCTGCGTCAATGTCTTACTATTGCAGATCTCCCACTGGCTTGAGATATTTGAAGCTTTGTCTTAGTTGAAACTGCAGAACACCAAAGACAACTTCCTTTCTCAGGTTAGCAAAGACAACTGTTAGTCACTTGGAACTTCTGTGATTGGCAGCTATTAAAAGGCATGAAGCTGACCTCTGACCTTCTTTTTAAGAAATGTCTATATGTCAGAATGTAGTCTTCTATGAGACCTTTCAGTACATTGCCTTGTAAGGCAAAATTCCTATTGCATTTCAAGAATAAGAAGGAAATACATAATTGATCAACAAGTGAGCTCACACATTCATAAATAAAAATTTTAGCAGGCCAAAGGATAGTTTCATTTTGAAGTTGACATAATCCTCTCCTGGAATTCATAGCAAAGGTATCTGTCTAGAGCCAGGTCCACTCCCTACTGCATTAATTAACCAGGGAGAAAGAGTCTCAGATGAAACTTTTATGTCAGCAAGGTATCAGAGATTCATCACAGTATGCAGCTTGACTTCATGTTGACAGATGGGGAGCCTGTGATCTTTTGTACCATTAACTTGAAAACTTGAAAGTAACATCAGCCTGGGGTAACAGAAGCCAAGCATTTAAAGTTACACATCAGGATCATTGTCATTTTAAAAACTCATTTTCAAAAGCTTTTCTTCAATCCTCTCTCTGGTTCTACCATATGATGGCCCTGATTTCTTACTCAAACATTTTTTTATTTAGGGGAAATTGTCACCTTCCCTGGACCGTTTGGATTTTATTCTTCATATTATAGCCTTTAGCTTTTTGGCAAAAGTGGTGAGGACAAGTTATTATTGAAATCAAGTTAACTTATATGCTCTCATACTAAAAACTAAAGAAAGTTTGATGATTAACAGCCCAAATTAGTATCATAGGACTTTGTAGGGACTTGCCATAAATGCATTAGATAAAAACACTTGCCTTGAAAGGTTTACATCTATCCCAGGAAATACAATTGGTTTACTTGCTCAATTGATATTAATAAGAATGACTCCTGAGGGTGCCAAGAAAATCACACATTGTAAACTCCTTGTGTGTTCTCTTGCTATGCTTATTTAATATATGATTTCAGTGATGAAGCCATGCCTCACTTTCTGCTTTCTCCCCTCTCCAAATTTTTTCTCCATCTGCTTCTTGTTGAGGGTTTTGCTCTCTTTGCAACAGGAGGGAATATCCACCCACATCAGCTTGAAGTATTTATTAATGTCAACCAAGCATGCAAAACAGAAAGCTTCAATACTGTTTGGAGATCCAGAATTCTCAATATCTTCTCCCTCTTCTCTTCTCTTCTCTTCTCTTCTCTTCTCTTCTCTTCTCTTCTCTTCTCTTCTCTTCTTTTCTCCTCTCTTCTCTTCTCCCTTCCCCCACGCTCCTCTCCCCCTCTCCTCCCCTCCCTTCCCCTCCCCTCCCCTCTCCTCCCCTGTCCTCTCCTCTCCTCTCCTTTCCTCTTTTCCCTTCTCCTGTCTTCCCTTCCTCTTCTCTTTCTATCCTCTCTCTCCTTCTCTCCCTCCCTTCCTCCCTCTTTCCAACTTTCTTGGCAAAATACACCACACAATTTTTAAATAAAACATCACATTAAATATCCACAATGTGACACTCTACCTGGTGGTGGGGGTCAAAATACAGGTAAAGTATATAAAAGATAATGCTGAGGCTATCAATATCTTCTGCAATATTAAATTGTATTCAGTCATCAGGCAACAAGTAAACACACACAGAGGGAGAGAAAGAAAATTTTGCAGGAAAGTTAGCATCAGCATCACTACAAAGAGATTATGTACTAATATGTATTAAGTGTTACCTGAGTAAGTATAAACTACTAAAATTCTCAATGGCTTTCTCAAACATCCCTAGTGTCATTTATCCCTCTTGCTTCCCACTCCCTCTGTGATGCCTGCCACCCCATTCTTCTGATTACCCCTTCATGCCAACTGTGTCCAACTAGTTCCCTTTTGACTGTTACTAGAAGGCTGATCAAATGGAGAGACCAGCTGACTTTTGGTTGTCTGCCCAGATTAGTGTACACGTGCAACACAACTTTTACAGGAGCCTGTGAGAGATAGGCTTTTCAAAAAAAAAAAAAAAAAAAACAGAAAGAAAGAAAAAAAGGAAAGTGAATATGATCAAGATACATTGTAGGAAATTCTCTAAGAAATAATAAAAATATTATAATTCATTATTTTAAAATGAGTGACCTGAGGACATTTCTGTAGTTATTTTTCTTTCTTAGTAAAGCTTCTGGACTAAGCTATGACTGCTTTTCCACATGTATTTATGGAAACCTCTTTATACCTCAATATTCAAACTTTCAGTTTATTTCATGTGTCTGTAACCCAGATTTTTATCTGATGCTGAATTTAACTGAAGTTCTCTAAATGGATGATGTGAATATCTCTTTGTCTTAGGTGACAGCAATATCCTTTGAGAAACCAAATGCATAGAGAGCAGCAAGCTCCCTTGTCATTCCTTATTTCTTAGAAAATGATACTTACTTAAAGCCTCTACCCAGGTTTTCTTACTGTGAACTTCTTTAGTTGAATTCGTGAATTTAGAGTAGGTTTGCCCTTTGCTATTACTAAAGCTTCTCTTGTTTAACCCAGTTCTACTTATACTTCGTTTGGTCATGAACCTGTCCCTTTGAAAAGCTACTATATTTTCAAATATTGCATGTGAAGCTGCTTAGGGAACTTCACATTGAACCTCACAAATTGCTTTAAAATATCTGGACTATTTCCAAGTGTCCACACATCAGGCTTTTATACACATGGTGGATTTACCCTGAACCTAATTTCTGTCTTGTTTAATATTACCTTGAGGCAATTCTAATCTGAATATTACAAGAAGTGCATAGGACTCTAATTAGAATATACTGCCAAAGGATGACATTGCTTTAGGACAAAGCCTAAATGTATTTCTGAACTGTCTCTTCCAGGACAGTTTGTTTCTAGAATAACAGTCTCGTGATTACCCTGATTCTAGAAACAATATGATCTAAACTTTGGATACATGAAAGCGTTATTATTTTATATTTGAAATTCAAACAGACCTGTAACATATCAGATGATTGAGATGAATGAAGTCACTGACTTAAAAAAAGTCCAGGTTCAGATAGAGTCATAATAGAATACTACTAGACTTGTAAAGAAGAACTATGGCAAATATTTCTCAAATTACTTTTAAAAATAGAATTAAAAGGAACATTTCCAATATGTTTCTATGAAACCAGTATTACTCTAATACCAAGGCCAAGTAAAGACACTACAACAACAACAAAACAATAGAAAAATCAGCGATTGGTTAATTCCCTGATTACCAGTATTACTCTAATACCAAGGCCAGGTAAAGACACTACAACAATAAAACTACAGGCCAATCAGTTATCAGTTAATCCCTGATTAACATAAAGCAAAACTTCTTAAATAAATACTTCCCAGGTGAACACAGGTACATGTCAGAAAGATCATCTCTGTTGATTAAACTTCATGGTTGTAGCTTCTCTGACATTTCTAAAGGACTTAATCTCACAAAAAAACTTCTTTTCCTATACCTCTACAATCTTTTGCTAGTTCTTCCTCTATGATCCAAAGAGCCTCAGGTGCAGGAATTGTGCTGCAGTTGTATAAGTTGGAGTATACAGATTGAGTTATTGGTGCACTTGTGCACTTTTTTGTGCATGCATGTGCATCTCTCTCTACTCTCTCTCTCTCACTCTGTGTGTGTGTGTATGTGTGTGTGTGTGTGTGTGTGTGTATACACAATTAAAAAAATAGAAATCATGAAATTGAAATAGAGCAAGGAGGGATATATGGGAAAGCTTGGAGGGAGGAAAGGAAAGGGGAAAATGGAATAATTAGATATGAATTTTAAAACTGGAAAAAATTTAAAATACCATCTACTACAAGAAAGTTGATTTTTATCCCAGAGATACAAAGATAATTCAATATATGTAGGCCAATAAATGTAATAAATTATATAAGTAATTTTAAAGACAAAAACAGCATGTTGATATCAGCAGATGAAGAAAGATCTCTGAGAAAAATCTAACATGCCTTTATGATAAAAATCCTAGAGAGTATAGGACTGGGGAGGGAACATACTTCAGCATAATAAGAATTATATAACAAACAGCCAAAATCATCTATAATAAAGAAAATCTCAAAGCCAATGCATTAAAACCAGGAATAAGGTAGGGCTGTTAAGTCTCATTTTTAATATAGTGTTTTAAGCTTTTGATAGCCCAGAAAGAAAAAAATTAAGAAATATAAATAGTAGTGATGCTTGAAACTCTAGCTAAAGCAGTAAGACAAGAGAAGGAATTATATGGATACAAATAAGTAAGAAGTTAAAATTTCCTGTTTTCAGGTTATTGGTGTTATATACGACAGAAGTCAGAAATTCCACCAGACAACTTCTATAAATTATGACTCTGTTCATCAAAAGTACCAGTATACAAACTTGATGTACACAAAGCAGTAGCCTTTCTGTATACTAATGACAAACACATGCTGAGACCGAGATAATGTAAACACGACTACACACCATATAATCAGAAAAAGAATCTAGGAATGAAGCCTAAATATGATTTATTCATAATTTGTTTATTATGCATATTGGCAAAGTATAACTGAGAATGTTAATTTTTAAAATTTCTAGTACTTAAATATTAATAATAATGTTGTTTGCCCAAAATTATACAGTGAAATGATCAATCTTAATAACACAAAATTTGTGATTTCTAAAATAATTGCAAATTTTGAAATAATTTTTCTGTCTCCAAATCAGATATACTGAAAACCCCCCATTTTATTTCTCCTATTTGTCTCAAAATTTGTTGTTTTATATTATTTGAAATGGACAAGAAAATTTTGCATGCGTCCTCTCAGTCTGGAATTTTCATTGTCAATGCTACCTTTAGTTAGCTGGATTTTATTTATTGACATGGTTGCCTTGAGGACCCTAACCAACCTTGGGCAGATAAACTTAAGGAGAAAATTGTATAAACAGGGTCAGTTGATGTTTTGTAAAGGATCTGGTAGTAGCTTCTGTTTTGTTCAACACTGCCAATATAGAGCAGCTCCAGGCAAACCACTCATGAAGATTAGCAGAGTCATTAGATAGATTTGCTGCATGAACTCTGGTTTTCCTCTCCTAGAATAAGATGTCATAAAGCACATCGAAACTGAAGAACTAGGTCTGGAGAGATGGCTCAGGGGTTAAGAGCACTGACTGTTCTTCCAGAGGTTCTGAGTTCAATTCCCAGCAACCACATGATGGCTCACAATCATCTGTAATGTGATCTGGTGCCCTCTTCTGGCATGCACTGCATTCATGATAAATAAATAAATAAATAAATAAATAAATAAATAAATAAATCTTTAAAAAAAGAAATTGAAGAACTATTTATAAGAAGTCATTACAACAGTGATTCATAGTTGTAATGTTCAGTTGAATTGTGAAGTGATTGTGGCTAATTTAACATTGTTATTTAGAAAAACTTAAAATCAAGATTTGGCATTTTAAAGATAACTAAAGGAACAAAAGAAGTTCCTGTATCCTTGTTTCAAAAAATTCAAATATCCTGAAAAAAGCTTTGTATGTGGAAATCCCACATTGAGAATGACTTTGAAAGGACATTAGCCTATGAACTTTATATGGGCTTTATGCTTCTCAATATAGTTTTTAACCTCAGACTAATAAAAGTAACAGAATAGAATACATATACTTTAGCAGTAGAAAGCAGGTTTCTGGAGGCTCAACATATTTTCCATTCTTATGTAGCAATATTATGTTGCTGAGTATTTGTTTCGAGTTACAGAATTATCATATGCACACTCATTTGCAGGAATGCACTATATAGGTCAGTAGAGTTGACATTAGAGTGGTAATAGAATCATAGTACTTACTGACAAATATCAGTATTTCCAGATTATTCTTCTGATGAAAAGAAAAGTTCCTGAAAGACAAGCTTACTCAGTCTTGCTAATCAACAAGAAATAGCAAAATCGATAGAATTCAAGGACTGATCTCCAGGCCCTGGAGATCTTCAAAGTTCTAAGTTGTTGTACAGTATGATCTGTTTTAATGAAATTCGGTGTTTGGTTTGTCTGTTATTACATCATTTTCTTTATCCTTTTCATGCAGACCTAACATGTTTCTGCTATGATGAAAGTGCTGCATGCTGAGAGATTTTATAGTAAAGTAATTTATTTGAATCTAGATTTCTAAATCCGATTCACCTGTGAGCTTGACTGGTGAGGACTGTGCTTTGTTTCTAAGAGGATATTTGAAATGGCTTCATCCAGAGGGAGAAAAGGCTTTCCTTTTGGCTTTTCACAGGACAGAACATGAACAACTATAGGAGGCTTATTTTACAAGGGCCTTGAAAAAGGAGACTTGATCATGACTTAAAGAGTCTTCAAAGGGACATTACCTGAAACCATCACTACAGCACCCTGGAGAGTGTGAAGGAGACACTTTCAACTCATAGTAACGGCCAAGAATTCTTAAGTGAATGAATTAATAAATAAATACCTTGTAAATATCCTCCCCAAATTTATTTGAATTTTTCCTGACTATTCGAACATGATTTTTTAACTACAGAAGCTTACAGTGTTAATATGAGCATGCATACTTGCATGTATAATATGTATATATATGTATATAGATATGTGTGTACAAAAAGCAATAATTTGAAACAAACTAAAATCAAAAAAATACATTTTAAAATGAGTTTTCTTGAAGTAGACAATTAAAAACACACACAGCTTTCTAAGCAGCTAGAAGTTCTCAAAATCCACATTTATTATTGTTTTTGGTTATAATCAGACTTGGAAATGTCCCCATAGGCTCTTGCTTCCTCCAATAAGTAATCTTATGGTGGCACTGTTTTGGAAGGATCTTTGGGTAGTTGTCCTCATCTAGAGAAAGAAGATCAATGGAGATGTGTTCCTGGGAGGTGAATATTCTTCTTATCTCCCCTTAGCCACAAGAACATAAAGACATTCCTTTATTACAACCTCTTGCCTCTACCTGAACTGCCTAAAAGTCCGAGGGAAAGCACCCCAGGCAAAGAAACCTAGAAACCATAAGTCACCTCACATTATGAAGTTTAATATTGGTTGTCAACCTTACTGAATCTGATACCATCCAAAATTCCAGTCCCTAGGTGGATGTGGGAAGATTTCCTGTTGTAGAATTGGAGGTGCCTCCCATTAATGGCACAAATGAAAGAGAGGGCCAAAGGAAAGCTTTTTCTTTTTGCAAGCTCGTCTGTGTCCGTGTCTTGTGAGTGAATCTCCTCTGAGGATTTTGCTGCTGCAACTGAAATTCATCTGGTGAATTTATGCTACAGTATTATGCCATACAAAATAATAATTATACAGGGAATGTTTTTCAAGTTTTCCTCCACAGTTTTACACTTCAGTAACTTAGTGGACAATATTTATAGTCATTTAAAACCAGTTAATAGAATTGAACTATTGTCTGTATTCATAGATGAGGAGAATAAAGCACTTCAACTGGTTGCAGCAAAATCGGTTTCAGTATGACTCAAGTATTGTTTTATTGAAAAATACAAATAAAGTACATTATATTTATTTGTCATTTTATATACAATTAATTATATTTGCCCAAGGATTCTTTCCTGAATTTCAGGGACTGAGATAAATGAGACCTTTTAAAGGCATGCTTCATCATCATAAAAAAAACAATAATCAATATAACTTACAAGTTACTAATGACCAATGAATATGGCTTTTTCCTAGGCTATGGGCAGGCACACATGACATGACAGTGAAAAGAAACACACACGCTATCTATCTCATTGTCTTACATACCTCTCATCTATGCTTTAAGAAATGTTTATAGAATATCAGTTAGCTGAAATCTTAATATGGGCCATATTTCTAAATACAATTTGGTAATTACCTACAAGCCCACAAATGAAATTTCTACATAAAACCACAAGCCAACTAAAGCATCATTTTCTGTCTTCACAGCTCTCAGATTTAAGGGTAAAGGAACAGAAAATTGCACCTTCTCCCTACCCTTCTCTATCCTCTCTTCCTTCCTCTCCCCTTAAACATTACAATAATTAGTTGTAGGATTTGGGACACACTTCAAGATGAAGTAAAATCTCAAGCTAAACCACTGTGGATCATCCCAGTAGTGGGCAAAGGAGTGTATTATAGATCAGAGGCACACAATATACTCAGAATGTCTGTGTTCCTGCTAGTTTAGAATATCTCCTAATTCTCCCAGTTCTGTACAAACTGATTCTCTCTCTGAAGCATTTTCCTCATCAACATCAGGCATTTCTTCCTAATGGCAGTCTTAGAGAAACAAGTTAAATAGTAAATGCAAGGATATTTTAGTACTGTGTTCAGTGAAAGTCTGCATTATAGTAATTGCCTGGTTAGCATTCCTTTGGGTAAAATAGTTGCTCCTTCAGTGAATTTTTATAGGATTGCTGTGGACATATTAAAGGTTTACTTACTTTCTTACATCGTTGTCTCTTCAATTTTAAATAAATGAATTTGAGCTTCATATCACCTCTATGGTCAGATTTTCATTTCTCAAGAATATGCATCTGAAATTTGGCATCTCCAAAACATAAACTTACCCATCTGTGTTCACAGACCTCAAACTCAAGTACTAGGTTTACATTCTCACAGTATTTTGTGGTTCCTACAGAAGCACCTTTATTGTGGGGATGTGGATTTATCTCTTGGAAACATAAAAACAATTTTTGGGGCATATAAGGAATTAAATGATGGTTGTAATAAGCTGGTCCTTATTATTATCAGGTGTCAAGGTAGGATTCATAATCTAAAATAGAAATAAAATATGTCTCTTTGAGGATGTGACATAGTAGTTGAAACATAGAAGATATTTTGAAGGAGTCAGGCAAAGAAATTATAAAGGACATTCCAGATAGAAACCCTCAGGGTAATGTAGCTGACCATCCATCATTCTTTGTCTGGGAGAGTACTGCATGGTGCCTGATGTCCTGATACAATTATTAATAATACCCACTTTAACTCAGAAGTGTCTTGGTTTGGACAATAAATAATGCGGCCACCCTACCTAAGGGCAGGGACATAGAGTTTTGTACAAACATAGCATATTTGGGGGAATGTAACCATTTATCACAGCTGGAATTTAGGATGTGAAATAAGAGTTGTGAAATCCCAGAGAACCTGAGAATAAAGTGGGAAGGACCTTTCTTCTCAGGCCAGCAGGTATTGCTTTTCATTTTTAAAATGATGGGATGTCACTAAAAGTTTTAAGTGACAGATACAGTTTAGTTCAATTCTGTTCTGAAAGATTTCTCTATGTTTTTCCTCTTATAGTGTAAGATCAGAATGAGGGACAAAACATTGTCCATGCAACTTACGTTTATTATGTTCCTACTGTCCACAGGCACTACTTAGAGTACTTGGTGAATGAATTATGTAAGAGGCCTATCTAGATGGTAAGAGAATTCGTAGTAACAACCAACATGTCTGAGAAAATGCAAAGCAGGGCAAGAGAGATAAGTGTCTGTAAGCCATGTGCATTGGTCTGGGAGAAAAGGCAACCATACCTTTGGTAAGTGGTGTGAGGATATGAATAATAGTAGATACTCAGATATCTGAGTGTTGTTGCAGATGGTGAGAATACCTGATAAAAATCACACTTGAGAATATAGCTGCAGTTGGGAATTTTATAGGACTCTGAAGTCACTGACATGATTAGAGAAGGAAGGGAAAGTGGTAAAATGGATATAATACAGAATGATGGTCCAGAATACCAGGTGACATGAAAAGATTTGCTAAGATTAGTAATAAGCTAAGTCTTCAGGAGTAGTTCCAGGTTATCCAGGGTGAAGCGTAGTCCATGAAGACCAGTTTTGCCTTTAACACAGACATTCAGAAAAGGGATGCTCTCTGGGGCAGGATTTACCACGCAAATGGAGCAGAGTCATAGGGTGTGATTCTATAGTATGACTAGTCAAATAAAAAATTAAAAGAAGTAAAAGAAATTATTTTGAAGGCAATATTTTATAGTGGATATAAAATGAATTTGAAGAGGTATGAACTATAGGTTCCTGATAAAATAGATAACATGAAAAGTAAAGCAAGAAGCTACAAGAACCTATTATTGATAGAGTTGTGTTACTGTTTGCACAAACTACATCAAATAGACAAATATTACTAAAATATTTGTATTTGAGCCTATTTAAAATATAATTATCTTTCAAACTTGAAAACAATAAGATAATGAACATTTAGTAACATTTAAAAATATTTTATCAAAAATATCAAATAAAGGTGGTAAACTAACAATTTTTATTCAAAACAAATCATAGATTAAAACATACTCTCCAATAGCAAAAACATTCATATTTTGATGGCAAAATTATATGTGTCAGAAAATAGAGGAAGCATGAACAAAATACTCTCCAAACTAGCAAAACATTAGTCTATAAGCTTATGAAATACTTTAGAATTTGGATGTAAGAAAAGTAATTTGAAATATATTATTAGTCACAAGTTATCAAGTTGGTAAATACCAACTGATGGGCAACAGTGAAACCTTAATTGGTTTCCAGAAATGACTCTATTTTCAGAAATAAGACTCACTAAGTAAAAGAGAGGGACCAGAAGAAAGATTTAGTAACACTTCAGTTTCTACTGCTAATAATGAATGGATACATAAGAGAGTAAACCACAAGGGCATTTCATTCAAATTGTGGTTACTCTGTGAAAAAGCACAACAGATATGCCACATAGTTAATTGTGCTGATCACCTGAAAATGATGAGCGTTGAAGAAATTATGTGGTACATTAGCATTATAACCAACAACTCCAAAGAAACAATGTTTTCTAGACAGAGTAGGGCCACCGAAGTGACACCATTCCCAAGAACTGGCCAAGTTCAAGCCACAAAAAGAAAAGGAAGTAAACACAAAGTCCCATCCCAGTTTATGCCCCTGGGATAGGTGCTGATCCCAGTGCCAGATCACCTCCCCGCCCACAACAAATCAAGTCACATAACTGTCACCCACATTCAAAGGGTCTAGTTTGGTCCCATGCTGGTTCCCCAGCTGTCAGTCTATAGTCCTTGAGCTCCCTCTAGCTCTAGGTCAGCTGTCTGTGGTTTCCCTCAGAAAGACTAACATGGTATATATTCACTAATAAGTGGATGTTATATATAAAGCAAAGAATAACCAAGCTACAATCCATAACAGCAGAGAAGCTAGGTAAAAGGGGCACCCTAAGAAGGACACACTTGGAGGACTCCAGGAAGGAAAAACATTTACAATCTCCTGGGTAAACTGGAAGGGGGTTAGAAGGGAGATGATGGGGATGGGAACATGAGAGATAAACAAGACCTAATTGCCAGAACTAAAGAGGGGGAGGACAATGAAAGAGATATCTTAATAGAATGAGACATTATGGGTTTAGGGAGAAGCCCAGATCTAGAGAAATTCTGAGGAATCCACAAGTATGACCCCTGCTAAGATTCCTTAGCAATAGTGGAAACGATGTCTGTTGCAGGATTTCCTGCCCAGTTCCACAGCTTCCTTGCCCAAATAAACACACAGATGCTATATAAATTATGAATCCTTTGCCCAATGACTAGGGCTTCTTATTTAGCTAGTTCTATCTTAATTATTAACACATTTCTATTAATCTATGTATCTCCATCTGGTCTTATCTTACTGTAGAAGGGTCTGGACCTCTTACCCCTTTGCAGTCTCACGTGTTTCAGCTTATATTACCCAGAATTCTCCTCATTTCATAGACCCACCTATCTTCCTGCCTCATTGCTTTATTCATCAACCAAAAAGAGAAACATATACAAAAGGACATCTCTCTATCAGGTTTCTGAACTGGCCTTCTCCTTTAATAGGATTAGTGATTACCTAATTGCCATCATAGATCCTACATCCAGTAACTGATGGAAACAGATGCAGTGACCCACAGCCAAACACTGGGTTGAGCTCCTGGAGTTCAGTTGGAGAGGGAGGAGGGATCATATGAACAAGGGGGGGGGGGGTCAAGACATATATTAGGTTTTATTTTATTATCACATTACTCCCTTTTTTTCAAAATTTATTTATATTTTTATTTTTATGTGCATTGGTGTCAGATTCCCTGGAACTGGAGTTAGACAGTTGTAAGCTCCCATGTGGGTGCTGGGAATTAAACCCTGGTCCTCCTGAAGAATAGTCAGTGCTCTTAACCACTGAGCAATCTCTCCAGTCCCCTCCTGCAGATTTCTTAACTTGGTTTCCTGTGATCAACTTTCAAATTGACTACTGAGGTCCTCACCATTTTGTTAATGTGTTACTCTATTTTGAAAACTTTTTGGTCATAACTTGAAGAAAACCTTTTAAATCATCTTGTCTGTCTTTCTCATTTCCACAGTCATGTAAATTATGGATAAAAGACGTTTAATCCCTCTTAATGTCAAATACTTTCCTTGCTTATAGGAAAAGCCAATGTAGGATATCTTTGTGTAAATATTTAACTCGAAATGATGGTTTTGTTCTTGCAGAATACCAAAGAAACTTTATTTAAAACAAAATGTTAATATGGGTTAGAAATACACTGTCAAAACTGACAGCAGGTCACATGAGTGTAAGTGTATGGAAAGGCCTTGAAATGAGTTTTAATTCTTATTTTATTTTCGGATTTTCAAGCCATTATCTTATCAGTTCCTATATCAGCTTCTATAACTTTTCACATCCATTGTCTTCATGTTTACCAGGGATAACTCTAGATTGTTGTTTGCCAATGTCTACTGGCCAGTGTTTAGATGTGACATAGATACTTATATTTCAGGAGTAGTTCTTCGAATCTACATTCTTGACTCATTAACAGCAGACACAAGGTTTGAAATATAAAGGCTCTCTCTTAAGATTTGTAAGGCAACCCCTGAGAAGAAACAAAGATGCTTCTACTACCACAGTACCAGGACTGTGCATTTTAGTAGGAGCCAGATAGGAAGCCTTGATACTGGCTCCCAGATGTTCACCTGTAATTCAGCTCTGGAGAGTTTAAGCATGTGGGAGATTTACAGTTGTGCTGTTTTTACTTTTTAGTTCCTGTGTTGTCAAATGTTTGTAACTCTTTTACCTAACATTCATTCAGTTTACTAAGCTTTTCAGTAATTCAACCATTACCTAGTTGGCTAAATTCAGTTCTTCCCCTCTCTAAACATGGCCTCATGTTCCCCTGAGAGTCCTTCAATTTACTTTATGTCCTACAATGATCTTGAAATTCTTAACTGTCTGCCTCCACCTCCAGAGTACTAGGATTGTAGTCATGTACCATCATATTAATTTTAGGATTGAAACCATGGTTTGTTCATACTAGACAAGCACCTGCCCAGTTGCTTCACATCCCTAGACTATCTATTTTAAATTCTGACTATAATTTACTATCCTAAAAAAATCCTTAATGGCAGTAAAGTCTTTTTAAATACAAAGAGTCAGATAATTTTATTGTCCATATTTTGGCTAAAGAAATCAGCTATTTGTGCAAGATTTTAGCTCAATACTCAGTTTCCATAATGGTTAATTTCACCCCTCAGGATCTTTTTTAACAGGTGACAACAAATGATTGACTATAGAATTAGTATGGGCATGCTTGTTTATATATACATGATCTATGGCTGCATTGCAGTTGCAATGGTAGAGTTATACAATGTAGAAGAAATTATATAAACTTCTAAAGAAAATATTTGTTATCTGACTTAATAGAAAAAGCACATTTAATAGAAAAAATCCTTGTTTGATATCAATTAATTTGTTAATATATTATAAATCTTTATATTGTACTTTTGATAATACTATGTAATACTGTTATTGTTTCACACAATCCATATATATATATATATATATATATATATATATATATATATATATTTAAGAGGCCACAACATTTTCAGTTGTTTATTACAAGCTGTGCATTATCTGATCATATCCTGTTTCCATCAATTCCTGACAACAACTATTCCATTTTTAACATTTCACTATTTTAGATACCAGATACTTTATATGTGTGAAATTGTACAGCATTTGGTTTCCTATGATTGGTATATTTCACTTAGTGCAATATCTTTAAGATTCATCTTCAATGTTGCTTATTATAGATGTCCTTTCTTTTGAAATTCTGAATGATGTTTCTTTATCCATCTGTCTATTGAACTAGCTGTTCTCCCATCTTAGCACTGGAATCCACAATCATAATATGTAGGATTCTAATTTCCCCTCAGCTTTATAAACACTTATTTTGACAATGTCCATGATAGCGGCTATGAGTTGTCTTGACTTGTATTATTCTAATGACCAGTAACATTGAGTACTTGTCAGTTAGTAAAAATTTGGAGAAATCCTTATGCAGGTACTTAGCCCATTTTTAAACTGAGTTATTAGACGTTTTTATATATGAATTGTAGGAAAACATAAGTTAAAGATTATTCATTCTGTTATCAGGCATAAACTTTGTCAATATTTTCCTACTCCAAGGCTATCTTTTCACTCTGCTGCTTGTTCTTTTTGTATGCACAAGCTTTTTTCAGTGAAAAAAATCTTTATAAAATAATTTGTGCAAGTCTCTTCCTCTGTGTGTAGGTGTATACACATCCAGTGAATCCAGACAATGTCAGATACCCTGGGGCCGGAGTTACAGACTGTTGTAAACAGCCTGATAAGGACGATAAGAATGAATTTAGGCCAGGTGTTTGGTGGCACATACCTTTAATCCCAGCACCCGGGAGGCAGAGGCAGGCAGATCTCTGTGAGTTTGGGGTAGCCTGGTATACAGAGTGAGTTCCAGAATGACCTCCAAAGCAATAGAGAAACCCTGTAAAAAGAATGAACTTAGGACCTTTGCAAAAGCAGCAGGCATTTTTAGTTACTGGCCATCTCTCCAGCCCCAGAAAACTCCAGTTTGATTCATTCTCACTTGTTAGTTTTTCTTTTCTTGCCTACATGTTGGGTTTCATAGTCATTAAACATTGGTGCAGAATGACATCATTAATCTATCCTCATTTTCTGGATAGTTGCTGGACTATCAAAGTTTGAAGTCCTATGTCTTCGTTGATTTTAGTTGTTTTCTGTAAGTGTACAATTTCATCATCTTGCATGTGAACATCCAGCTTTTCCACCATTATTTGTCCAGGACACTCTACACTTCCATCACATATTCTTTGTAGTCTTAGGAAATATCTGTTAATAGTTTATACCTGGATTTGTTTGCTTAATATACTCTATTCCAATGGCTTGTATGTCTCAAACTGTCTTTAGGAAGAATAAAAATCTGGAAGCATCATATTTCTATATTTTCAAACATACTACAAATCTACAATAATCAAACAGCATGCTATTTACAAAAGACGGAAATAAATCTCACCATAGCTCACATGTGAAAAGTGTGGTAATAGTAAAAATCCACGTACCTTGAAAGCCAGGGAAATTTAAAGTAGTACTTATTAAAAATGAGAAAGCCAGATATATTGGTGCACAGCTGTAATTCTCACATTCTGGGAGCTGAGATGGGAGGAACATAAGGTTAAGCCAGCTTGAGATGCACAGTGTCATGCTGTTTTAAAAATCTATAAAGGAAAATTAAAAAAAAAATCAGTTTGGGAAACCATGGGACTGAGGTTATGAGCCACAGAAGGTATTGCAGCTTGGAACAGGTCTGACAATGGTAGCATTTGCTGAGTCTCTCAGCACCCCCAAGTTTTGAGCTTATTAGCTTCAGGTCATAACATGTTCATGGTCTAACACAGGGAGTGAGAAACAAGCATTCATATACTTTTTAAAGTCACCCAGCCAGTAAGTAACTGGCATCAAATCCAAGCTAGACTCAAAGTCTTCAGCATGACTACTGTTAATTGTTTTTAAAAAAATGCTATGATGAAAAGCCAGTATATTTTATGCCGCAGTTTTTCACTCTTACTATATGGTATTTCATGCCATTTCACACTGAATAAGAAAATAAAGTTTAATTACTCATCACTATCAAGCATGCTGTTGGCATATCTAAAATTCTCTGTGTAGTCATAGTAGCTAAAACCCACACTGTCCTGACACTTCTAAAAATGTAGGCTCAGCATGATCCTATAAGCAGCCGCAGGAATGTGTGCATTTTCCACCTAGTCATGGTCTTGGCTCCTCTGACTGTGCCCTACTCAATACAAATGGGGCTGGTGTCAGTTGAGTATGTGTGATTAATTAGAGAAAGGCTTCCCACTGGAGGGAAATGAGTCAGAAGCTCTAAGAGGCCTCTCAAATCCTAGCTGCAGAAGACTGATAAAGGGCAATCATTTCCTATGCATATAACAACACAACAACACATTTATTGAACATGGCCATCCATGACATCTAAGATTTCTTAAAATGAAAGTCAGGATACAAAGCAATAACATAGAAGCTTTGATTCCTAATCAAGAGAGTATAAAGTACTCTACTAGATGTATTCCCTCTGCTAGTATGATGCTGAGAAATGGAGAAAGTCACTTAAATAGAAGTTAAAATAATGTTATACCTTTACATCACTCACATTATTGTACAAGAATGTTTAATAATATGTGTGTGTTCATGTATATATTCTGCATAAATACTGAAAATGGGCAAATTAATAATATAATTTTGCAAAATTCAAAATTGTTACTCCATATTAAATACATAAGTACACATACTTCTTTTTCTTTTTTCTTTCGTTCTTTCCTTCTTTCATTTATTATTTTTTTTATTTTTGGTTTTTCAAGACAGGGATTCTCTGTGTAGCCTTGACTATCCAGGAACTTACTCTATGATCAGAGTGGCCTCAGACTTACAGAGATCCACCTGCCTCTGCCTCCTGAGTGCTAGGATAAAAGGCATGCACCATCACCACTCCACAAGCACACACATATTTAAGAAATATCCCTATGTATATGTAGTCATATTTAGACAGGTGGATGGATATTTAAATTATACATGTAAATTTATGTTTGATTCCTGAGATCCAATTCTCCAGTCTCAAACCCAGCTCTGCAGCAAAATACCCACAACAGCCTTCCTATGCTGGCTAGGAGGTTGTGGCGCATGCCTTTAATCCCAGAATTTGGGAGGCAGAGTCAGGTGGATCTCTGGGAGTTTGAGGCCAGCTAGGTCTACAAAGCAAGTTCCAGGAGAGTCAGGACTGTTATAACAGAGCAACTGTGTCTTGAAAAATGAAAAACCAAACCAAAACAAACGAACAACAAACAACCCAAGGGAAAAAAACCACCTACCCAACAAAGGCAATCCAGAAATCAGAACCTAAACCTATAATCATCACAAACCCAGTTGTCAAGATGGCCAGCATAAAAACATATTCAACAACAGCCAGGGAAATGTGTCTCCTCTAGAGTCCCACTATCCTAACACAGCACACCCTGATTATTCTAACAGAGCTGAAGCATGAGGACAAAAGATAATAGAGGAAATGAATAAATCCCTTAACAAATCCCCCAAAAACACAAACAAGTGGAGGAAATCAATAAAGCTATTAAAAGAATTCCAGAGAACAGAAACAGGTGGAGGAGACAACTTTTCAAGACAGGAGGGATTAGGTTGGGGAGGAAGGGATAGGGGGACAGAACAGGGAAAGACAACTAGAATAGGGGGGCATTCATGGGCTGAAGTGGAAACCTTGTGGAACTTATGAGGGTGACTCCAGCTAGTGAGGACTGCTAGCAATGGAGGATACAGAGATTGAACCAGATATCTTTGGTAACCCGGCAAGGCTCCCAGTGGTGGGATGGGGACACTAACCCAGTCACAAAACATTTAACCCATAGATGTCCTGCCTGTAAGATGTGCTGGAGCAAGGTTGCCTCAGATTTTGTGAGAGTAGCCAACCAACAACTGGTCAAACTTGAGGCCAGGAGAGGGAACACAGTCCCAACACTTCCTGGCTAGCCAGAAACCTGAAGCTGGATGGCTCACAGAATTAGAGTAGATCCAAACAGGACTGACCCACCCCCCCAAAGTCACTGAAGTGATTACTTTATGATATTCGGCTATACTCATAAATTGGTACCTAGCCTAATTGCTAATCAGAGGGGCTTCATGTGGCAGCTGAAGCAGATACAGAGACCCACACTCAAGCATTAGGTTAGAACTCAGGAAACACTGCTGAAGAAGGGAAGGAAGAATTGTAGGAACCAAAGAGGTCAAAGACACCATGAGAACAAGGCCCACAGAATCAAGTCAGCATATCGGAAGCTATAAAGATGGCTCCGCTTCATCTTGCCTCAAGATCAGAGAGTTCAAAACTGTCCTTAGGAAGTCAAAATACATAAAGGTCTAAGGCTTGGCTATTGCAGGATGTTTTGGTCTTGGTAGTGAATGTCTTATCTAAACAACAGACTTGGGCTCAGGTGTGTTTACTCTTGACCCTCAAGGCCAGATAACAGGTGAGATTACAAAATGCTTTGAGAATTAAGGGAAGAAAGTCTGTTTACTCCTTATACATTATAATAGAAGTCTTATGCTATGCCCACCTCCTTTGGTTGGGATACTTAAGAATGCTGACGAAGCCGGTCATTGGTGGCACATGCCTTTAATCCCAGCACTGGGGAGGCAGAGGCAGGCAGATCTCTGTGAGTTCAAGGCCAGCCTGGTCTACAGAGCATGTCTCAAAACAACAACAACAAAAACAAAAGAACGAATGTTGAAGATTCAGTATTCACTGGATTGCCCTCTGACTTTATCCTGTGTCTCTGTCTTTTTCATAGCGTATTTACCTACCCTTTCTCAATTCATACTCCCTCTCTCAGGTACTAACCAGACAAGTCAGCTGGATTCTAGTGAAAGCCAGAGAAAGCCAGGTTCCTACATAAGCAGGGCTCATAGAGGTCACAGAGACTGAAGCTGCAATCATGGAGCCGGCATGGGTCTATACTAAGTCCTCTGCACCCATGCTGTGGTTGAGGTGTTTGTGGGCCTCCTAACAGCAGGAGAGGGGTGTCTCTGTTTTGTCTGTTCTTGGGTCCCTTTTCCTCCTGTTGACTTGCTTTGTCCAGCCTTGATTTGAGGGTTTGTACCTAATCTTATTGAAAGATTCAGGCAGATACCTAGGCAGCTTAAAGGGCCCTGAGTTGCTTGGCCACTTCATGGCTACATCACTCATTAAGGGTCTGCATAGGGACTCAGTGTGCATGTTCGAGCTCCACCTTTTAAACCCACAGCAATATTCTCCTCTGTCTCTCTTTCTAATAGTCAACCTCTCTCTCTCCTCTTCTCTTCATTTACAATCTCTCTTATACTCTCTCTCTCTTCTCTCTTACTCTCTGCCCTGCTCTGCTCTGCTCTGTTCTGCTCTTCACTCTCTCTCTCTCTCTCTCTCTCTCTCTCTCTCTCTCTCTCTCTCTCTCTCTCTCTCTCTCTCTCTCTTTCGCCCTATAATAAACTGGTTAATATGCTCTCTATAGTTCATATCCATCTCTTGTGTTTCTATATAACACATTGTATTTTTTAAAATGTCCTCTTCAGTTGACATCACTGTTAAGTCTTCTGTTTTTCTGAAAGAAAACAGTAGCACTGGATCTGGAGAGCAGGGGAAATGGTGAGAACTGGAAGAAGTAGAGGGAGCAGCTACATTAGGATGAGGGAAAAATAAATAAAAATTGGCAGGGACAATAGATGCTGTATTTAACTTTACCATATTAATTAAAATAACTCAGATATTGGGAAAAAATCCAAGAAAACACAGTTGAAGGAAACAAAACTGTTCAAGATTTCCAGACATTGGTAGTGCACACCTTTACTCCCAGCATTTGGGAGGCAGAAGCAGGCAGATCTCTGTGAGTTTGAGGCCAGCCTGGTCTACAGAATGAGTTCCAGGACAGGCTCCAAAGCAATACAGAGAAACCCTGTTTGGAAAACAAAAACAAACAAACAAACAAACAAACAAAAACAGTTCAAGGTAGGAAAATGGAAATAAATTTGATAAAGAAAATACAAGCTGAAGGACTTCTGGAAATAAAATAATTTGAACAGGAACTATAGATGCAAGCTTCATCAACAGAATACAAGATATAGAAGAAAGAATCTCAGGCACAGAATATACAATAGAAGAAATGGATAATTGGTCAAAGAAAATGTTATATCTAAAATAATGCTGACATAAAGCATCCAAGAAACCTGGCACATTATGAAAAGACAAAAGTCTATGAATATTAGGAATAAAAAGAAAAATCCCAGATCCAAAGCCCGGAAAATACCTACATTCAACAAAAATTGTACATTAAAATTTTTTCTAACCTAAAGGAGATGCCTATAAATGTACAAGAAGCAAACAGAGAACATCAAATAGATGGACATGAAAATAAAGTCCCCTTACCACATAATAATCAAAACACTAAACTGACAGAACAAAGAATATTAAAAGCTGCAAAGAAAAAACAAGGAACCAAACAAGAAAGAGCTATTAGAATACACCTGACTCTTCAATGGAGACTCTAAAAGCCAGAAGGACCTGGATAGCTGCAGATTCTAAGAGACAACAAATGGAGAGAATAAAATATTCTAAATAAAGCCAAATTTAAACAAGAATCTATCCACAAATATAGTCCTACAGAAGGTTCTAAAACTAAAATTTCAATGTAAGGAAATTACGTGAAAAACAGGAAATAAATAATCTTACACCAGTAAAATATAAAGAAGGCATGTGCGTGAGCACACACCCATACCCTCAGGCATATACCACCACAACCAACAACAACAACTAAATAACAGGAATCAACAATCATTGGTTGTTGATATTTCTCATATAAATGAATTCAGTTCCCCAATAAAAACACACAGACTAAGAGAATGGAATGAAGACAGAATCCATCCTTCTGCCATGTCCAAGAAACACACTTCAACATCAAGGATTGATATTCCATATGGCAAAGGGTTAGTAAATGATATTCCAAGCAAATAGACCTAAGGTGCTAAGCTGGTGTAACCATTTCAATATCTACCAAAATATACTTCAAATCAAAACTAATTAGAAAATATAGGGAAGTACACTACATACTCATCAAAGGAAAATCCACCAAGATTCTACTTCAATTTTTTACATCTATGACCCAAACAGAAGGGCACCCAAATTTAGAAAATAAGTAGTATTATTGCTTAAATCAAATATTGACCTTCACACACTTTCACCAATTGACAGGTTATTCAGACAAAAACAAAACAGAGAAATACTGTTTTATGCTTATGATATGCTCATGATAATGACAAGGATATTACCAAGTTGTTCTATGTAGGGCTATCACCTAAACTTTGTGTATCATTCACATGACAATTACCGTTAATGGTTCAAAGTCTCTACCTTATTCTATCAAATATTAAGAAATAGGAGTTGGAACAATGGCTTAGCCACAAAAGGCTAGGCCTATAACCAAAACTCCAAGAACTGGAATTACACATATGCTCAATTATGTGTGATTATTTTTTCTCATGTTGAAAATTATGTACTCAGTTTGCTTTTATTAGTCTCACTCACAACATGGAGAAAATGTCACAATTCTAAAAGATACACTTTATTTGACTTGATAGACAGTCATTCATCTTAATTTTTGACACCTTCTACATTGTGCTCTGAGTGTCTCTAGAGAAAATAGAGAATTCATCTCCTTTTAGAACAGTTAATTGAAAGTGGCACACTAATTGGCTGAGAACTCAAGGAAGATTACATATATAGTTTATATGAAACTCAGCCATGTAAAGCAACATACCATGTCAAATGTAAGGACCTGCAAAACAACTCCTCAAAAATATGTGTGATATAGAAAACTACATCCAAGAAGATCCTCCTAAATACATGGCAAGTACAACTTACAGAAAGAAACATTTAGTACCAGGGTAGGTGCTCAAAATATTATATCTAAGTGATGTATTTGTATCTGTGCTCTGATTCAGAATATCATTGATATTAGAATATGAAAATGTTTATCTGCCTCATATGATGTATTTTGGCTAGTTTTGTGTCAACTTGACAAAAGCTTGAATTATTTGAGGAGGCTCAACTGGGAAAAGGGGCCTACAAGATTATTCTATAGACAAGCATATAGTGCATTTTCTTGATTAATGTTGGATACAGAAAAGCTCAAACCATACCGAACAATGCCAATTCTGGGCAGGTTTATCTAAGTGGTATAACAAAGTAGGAAGAGAAAGCCAGAGCAAGCAAGCCACTGGTGTTCCTCCATGGCTACTGTTTCTGTTTTTCCCTCCAGAACAGAGATCTGAGGCTATGGTAGGAGGAGAGGCAAAATGTATATAATGTTTAGCTATGTCATACACATCTGATAAAAGTCAGCTTAAACAGAATCTGGCACACAAAGGTCAGGTATATGTTAGTACTATTTGAATAGTTATATAAACTGAGCAATACCTAAAGTGATCAATCTGTTGTGATACAGAGAGAGTAATTTTGAAAAGTTGTATGTTAACCTGAAACTTGTGCATCTGTCTCTTATGCCTCTTTCTTAGCACTGCTCAGTAGAGTATTTTTTCTCCATGTCATAATTAATATTGAAATAAACTCAGCATTTCTTATTTGGCTATCTAATATTTTTCTTGATTGAGTGGACTCTAAGAGTTGCCCCAAGATGGTTTTCACTGTACTGTAGGTTCCTAGTGGAGACCATAATATCTGCAGGTCACCATGTTAATCATATATATCAACAGCTGTGTTCATATGCATGCTATTTTGTCTTAAGACTTCTCATTCTAGCTTTCAGATATTTTTCTGGTCAATAGCATATTGCCTAGCCAACCAGAGTCTACTCAAATACATAGTTATCAATTGACTTGCCATTTTTTCCTGCTTCTATTTGTTGCAGAACTTCAATTCCCTTTCTTATGAACACACATTGAGATTTCTGTTTGTTTGTTTGTTTGTTTTTTGGTTTTGTTTTTTTTATCTGAGCCTTGACACTTCATATCATTGCAGGATCAACCTTGTTCTAACTTCTTTCAGAAATACAATTCCAGCATTAGTGACATAGTAGGGAACATAGCTGCCTTCTAGAGATTCCAACTCCAATCCATCCAGTCCCTATTGAGATCACATGATTTCAGAATAGCTAAATTGTAGTGAAGAAGAACCCTTCAGAAACAGTGTCCAGCAATCTGATCCTTAAACAGAGATCAAGTGAAAGCAAGCTGAAGGTGATTTCAACTCATCCAGTTGTTCAAAATTCCTTTTGATAATTTCTGATGATTTAGTTTCTTAATAAGTGATGGAGACTGTATATTCTTTTACTGAGAATCCAGGCATTGAATGAAAATCTGTGCTTACCACTAACTCTGTTCATCACTGGTGCATCCATGATCACCTAGAAGCTAATCTCTCTCTCTCTTTTTCTGCATTGAGTTTAAATTTTTAGCAAAGAGACATTCAGGAAAGTGGTGGGACAGAAACTGTCTTAGTGTGACAGGGAAAAGAGTCAGCATAACAAAAAATAGATTATATTAAAATGTCAGAAAACAAAGGAAAACATCAATGTCTATTTGTAAAGAGTAATTGTGGGATAGGAAGAAAGTGAAGGAAGCAGAAGTTGACCCAGCTAAGAAGAGGCAATGTGCCTGCTACTCAAGTTGTACTGCTCCTCCACTGGGATGAGGAAACAGAAACTTCATCCCAGAGCCTTGTATGGACAGTATACATGGCTCTGAAGAAAAGAAACTGTCAGTCCTATGCATAGGATAGGACCATAGTTCTCCCAAGCCTGAACTCATCAATTGGACTTGATGAAAGAAGATAATGCCTCCTGCAGTAGTATGAGCCAGTAGTGGAAAAGAGTTCCATTTTGTCATTGCATATCACCTCAGAGCTGTGGCCTGGTGCTATCCTGGTAAAGAATCCTGGTTAAATCAACCCTGGGACCTGAATTATAATACATTCAATCACTTCAAAGTAGTTTGAAGCAAACAAGTGAATGAAGGAAAACTCCTCATCTTTATTCATGAACAGGACATCTGGACTAAAAATTGCTAAAATCCAAACTTTATTTTTACAGTAAACCAAATGGACCTAATAATTATTTTTATTTGACAGCTGTAGCATGTTCGCTGTATTCAGGAACCTGTGAAAATTTTATTAAAATGGATCCCATTTTAAGTCATACACTAAACCTCTACAAATAGAAAAGAATAAAAATAATTTCATGTATGTTATTAAATCAATGTGATTTAAAACTAGAAAATAATAGAGAAAGAAACCATTGAAACAAGAAATAATTTCATATTGATATATACACTCCAATTGCCATTGGTGGTTGAAGAATTTAAGGAAGATACCTAAAAATTTCTAGAGTCAAATGATAATGAGAGGAAAAACATATATCCTTTCATATGCAGCAATGGTAATGCAACAGTAGTACCAAGAGGAAAATTGAAAATTTATACCCTCACTTCACATGAAAAAATCAGGAAGACCAGAAATAAATAGGATATATTTCAGTGACTTAGAATACTAGGAAAAAAACAATAATAAAGATTGTTGCAGAAAGGAATAAAACAGAGGCTAAAAGAAATATAACTAGAATAAATAAAATGATTGATTCCTTGAAGTTATAATAAAGATGTATAAATCCTATATATACTATAAAAAGAAAAATCCTGCAAAGCACCAAATTAATATAAATACAAAAGAGAGTGCATTATAATAACAATGAAATTTGGAATATTACTATGTAGGAGTTAAAAATTTTACATTAAAAAGAGAAGACATTGATAAATTTCTGGACAATCCTGGCCTACAAAATCGAATCAATAGGATTAAAAGCATAAATATATCTATCTCAAGCCATAATACTGAAATAGTAATAGAGTGCTCCCAGCCAAGACAAGCCAGTGATAAGACATATTCACATGTGAGCATGATCAGTTATGTATGTATGAAACTGTAGTAATGAAGTTTTTTTTTTTATTCTTATATTCTTTTACAGAACAAATGCTTACAGGAGATATGGGAAACTGGAGTACATGCAAGAAAGCCCCATCTACCATCTGGATTTTGATGACAAGTCTACAACTAAGAGAGTAGTAATGATGCCATTATTGTTGCACAAATAGGAAATGTTTCCCACAAGCTCACACTTGGCTACATGGTGGAGAAGCTAATTTGGGAGGTTCTTAAAGTTTTAAGAGGTGAAGGAGAAATGACAAGAAGCAGTTCACTGGAGGTACACTCTTGAGGATACCTTGTCTCTGGATTCTTTGCTTACTGCTGCCTATATACCAAGAAGTGGCTCATGCTCCTGAAGCCATGATGTTCTTCCAAAGACTTAGGTTCTAGCAGTTGCAGAATGAACCCTCTGAAACATTGTGTCAAAATCAATCCTTCCATCTTACATTGTCTAATCCAAGCATTTGGTCACTGTGATAAACTGGTATCAAATAAACACACCAAGAGAAAGCGTGAGAACACTAAGCTTCCATCTACTAATATTTGCTGTGAACCTGAAAAAAATTCTAATGACAGTATTATTTTCCATGGAAATAACTCCGAACAATGAAACTTTGTAGTGCTGTAGTATCTCATGATTCTGATGTTCTGTTTGGGAAATCTATGGAATCACAGTTTGTAAGCATTTGCACCTAAACTGGAGAAAAAACAATTTACCACTTGTTTCTGCCTCTCTGATGTTAGGGCTATTATGTAATGTGGTGGATGGCAGTATTACTCTCTGGAGTAACATGGGCAGAGGGTAAAATAAGGTGATAACATTGATATTAAGAATTTCTATGATGAATCCATTTGGTATAGCCCTTCCTGTTAATTTTTCTGTTTCTATAAATGAAGTAAAAGTGGATTTGAGCCTAGAATGAATCACCTGAACACTAAATATTCATGCAGTTTCTGATTCCATAGTCCCATATCACTAAATTTATATAATCCTCATTATGAGCACTTTGTAGGAATGATAGATACTAAATGGTCTGTCAGAAAACACTTGCAAATAGATGTAATTCTGTGTAAAAAGCATCAGTGCTTCATTAATATTAATAGAAACTGGGTCAGTAAATAAAATGCACACTATTATTCTCAGTGAATTGTACAGAAATGTCTGCTTAAATATTTCAATATTTATTATAAAGAATGTACCATGCACTGCAAAAACAGTGACCTTTCCTTTAAGTGTGGACCTTGATTACAAGGAAATTACAATATTTGAAGTCAAACCTCAAAGGAGGAAAACAAAGGTGTTAACTCTTTCCTATAGTTGTGACTTAAAACACACTATAGTTTTAAGATTTAAATTATCTTTCCTTGCCTTTGAAAACATTTGCAAGTTGATATGAGGAAATTCCTGGGCTTAAGAACACAAGAGTGATGTAAAAATCATGGAGATTCTGCTTCCCATTGAACAGAGTTAGATTACAGGTAGTTTGAAGATTGATATATTTAAATAAAAATGGACAAGCATGAAATACTTCCCTATAGAGATTATTTTATTCTTCTTTACCAGTTATTAAGTCATTTTTGTTTAGGTACAAATTGCCTTCCAAGGAATAGTAAAAATAATACAGTGTTATAAGATAATAAAGGGGAAATTGGAATGGAGGGATTAAGTGGAATAAAGATGAGAAGTCAAGGCATTAGGAGGGAATATGAGGAGGGACAACCAACACTAACATCCTTTTGAGAAAATACATGTACTAACTTAACTACAGTAGAAGCTTTCTGTAATATAAATATACATAAATGGAGTTATCTTAAAATGGATTGGTTTGTGGCCATATCCCAACCAAACACCATGTGCTCCCAAATAAAATCCCAGGACTGAGAATGGGTTACCTCTTTCTGAGTTGTTGTCAAATGGGGTCCAGTAGACTCTCTGAACAAAACATGTTCCTGCCAAAGCTATCAGTTATCCTCTAGAATTCGACAGTAAGACACTATCACTGAAGACACTATACACATATGCCATATAATATGGAGAATCTTAGCTGATACTCAGCTGGAAGCTGCATCTCTGCTGGCTACAGGTTATAATGCTTGAAAGTGCTATATATTACCAGAGGAGAAAAAACATAAAAAAATCATACCTAATTATTAACTCTACAATAGACAGTAACAACTTACATGATAAGATATATTCACTAGTTCAAAAGTGGTGTGAATGTTAAAGATTTAATCAAACACTTCTGTTTAGACTTAAAGACTGCTCCATCAGATGGAATTTACTGTCAATGAGACCAAGAACCTGACAATAGGTTATTGAACCTAAGGAAGAATCTACTATTATTATTTTGCTATGAGAGCACAGTAATGAAATAGCTGCAGATGATCATCCACATAAAATCCCAGCATCAGGAAGATAAGGTTGTGAAGTTCTACCCCTAACCAAAGAGATGTTGGCATTGGATCAATGCTAAGTGAAGGAAAGCTAGTTTTGGTTATTATTGTAATGGCACTTGCTATACCAACCACACTCAAGGACTAGCCTTACACTCAGTAGAAGATGAACCAAATAAACTGAGTTCTATGAGTTTTTTTTTTTTTTTTCTATTTTGCTTCATGTTTTAAGAGTGAGTAAGAAACATGAAATGAGGTGTTTCTTGAGTTAGGAGACAATCTGAGAGGAGATGGGGAGAAGGAATAAATGAGATAAAAACTCATTTTATAAAATTAATGAACAAAAAGAAGGATGCAGGTGATAAGAAGAAGGAAATGGAAAAAAAGCTGAGAAGAGGGGTCAATACAGAGAAAGGAAGTCAAAACTGTATGAAGGAGTCTAGGACCACCAATGGTATTAGATAAAGCATTAAAGAATCATATTATTTTATACTTACTTAAATTATATACAATACGTGTGTGTGTGTGTGTGTGTGTGTGTGTGTGTGTGTGTGTGTGTGGTGTGTGTGTAAATGCAGTTATTTCACTTGGGCTGACAATGATCTCTACAAGAAAAATAACAAAAAGCTAGCAAAAATTTCAGTTGTTGATACATGAAACTTCCTTTTGAGTTTGTCAGGGAAGCCCAAGTGAGTCCCCAAACAATATGGACTATTATCATTGCCCTTGGTACTTCTTCTCAGAGGTTGAAGGTAAGTCCCTATCACTGGAAACACCACACACTTAGGACACAGGACAAATATATTTGAGCTGGATCTAATCAAAGCTTCCTTCCAGTGGCCCTACTTCCATTGTGCTAGAAAAATGCTATGCAAGGAACCAAAGGATGGAATCAATTAATAGGCTAACCCAGCATGATATCTGTGAGTTACAACAATAAACATTCAATAAGCAGCACTCACATGTTGATCATAACAAATAGCTCTCTAATTGGACTTACAACCCACTCATCAGGATGGAAAACTTACCTAGTACTAGAAACCTATCTAACTCCCCAGGGCTATTGAGGTCTTAGAAGAGATGTGAGAAGAGAATCCACTACAACCACTTTGCTAGATCACTGTAATTTCTAACTCCATTTTAAATCTTATCTTTATAACAGCAAAAAGTGTAGTTGTCACTGCTCATCAAAGAAACTTCTCTTAACCATCACAAACAACAACATCTTGAAGCAATCCAGAGATCAATGGATCACAGGGTGCCTATTTGCCCTGGATATATCCATCCACTTCTCAGATCTTCAGTTATGTATGGCTCAGGCCATTTCAAACTTCACAGGCAAGGGGGTAAAATGAATATAAAGACTAAAATACCAGGAAGTCTGCTGTGAAACAGTCTCACCTAGAATGGTTGTGTAAGCAAGACCGAATGAAATCCAACATGAATAGACATGCTAATATGGCTGGGGAAAATTCTCATGCCCCACTTTCTTTTCTTTTTTTTTCTCTCTGTTTTTTATTAATTCAAGTTTGGGAACAAGCTTGTTTCACATGTAAATCCCTTCTCCCTCTCTCTCCCCTCACCCCCATCCCTCCTCCCCCAACCTACCCCCACCCCATCCACCCACCACTCCCCAGGCAGGGTAGGGCCCTCAAAGGGGGCTCTGCAAAGTCCACCAAATCTTCCTGTGCTGGGCCTGGGCCCTTCCCCATGTGTCCAGGGCCAGAGTATAACCCTTCATGTAGGATGGGCTCTCAAAGTCCCTTCTTACACCAGGGAAAAATGCTAATCCACTTCCAGAGGCTCCCTGGAGTGCAGAGGCCTCCTTATTTCATGCCCCACTTTCTAGACAAAGAACTATAGGCAATTAATGCCTTCTGAAATATAATGAATTAGCATTTACTGTTGATGAGTCTCATCATTGGTCCTGAAACCATATGCACACAAGCAACAAGGGAAAAAATTGTTAGCTGATAAAAGCAAAGAAAAGAAACAGCCCTTTCAATTATAACTAACTGTTCTCTTTCTGAGGCAAAACTGCCTGTTGTGAACTTTGCATTCACTGTCTTTCTGGAGTTAAGATGTGTTCTCTATCACTGCTCTCACTGTTAGTGCTGAACTTTGCCCCAGGGTGCCAACATCCTGCCTGAGCATTGCAAACCAGGTAGGTTCCTTAAGCCTGTTCCCTTAGGGGACATTCATCACATTGTTAGATTTTTTTATTACTCCCTCTTGGTTTCTTTCCAAATCCTCTTTAACATGACTCCTTAGGGATGTCCAAATGAAACCCACAATGCTCATAAATATTTGACCACTGTAGGAGCTAAGGGAATATCCTTTATGATTTATATAGACACTACTTTCTTGTAGTCTTTTCCTTCTTAAAGACTAAAGAGAAAATGATTTGAATTCTTGAGATTTGGCCCTTGTTGTCAAAATCACCATGTTTCCACAGAATCGCAGTAGTGAAACTGAGTAAGAACATGTAGGAAGTATAGCAAGAAAGCATACAAGCATGGATGAGGAATGTTACGGAAAACAAGTGTGAACACCAGCTCTCATGAAAAAAACAGTGATGTATCCGAAGTTCAGTGGTATCACTGGTTGGCTATTTCAGGTGCACAGCATATTGAATTCAAAGTGTGTTTAAAAGAGTTGTTACTTTTGTTTCAACATTGGGATATTTTACCAAGTTATTAAAGCATGTTTAGCTTTTTTTTTTTTTTTTCCATTCTCTCACATACATCTGAAGAGTAAAAATTTCAAGTGAGGCAGGAGAAACGACTCAGGGGTTATGGGTTTGATTCCTAGCATCCATGTATTAGTGCACAATGGTCTGTGACAGCATCCACGACCCATACGCTGTATATACATTTGTGACTGCAATTGTTCATACACATAAAATAAAGCGAATATACATTGAAATTTGAATTATCTAACGAAAATTTCCCATTTCCAAAACTCTTCTCAAAGAGACAGAATTTTGACCAAATATATCTTATCAGTTTGGGTGACGATAATAGCATTTCCCTTCTTGCCTGCCATGTGACTGCATCAGGAGTTATGTTTACTCTGTTTATTTTTGCATTCTCACTATGTTGCAGATCCACAAACTGTGACTGATGAAACCAGTGCCATTAACTGTGCTCTGCTGGTTTACTCTACTGGTGAGTGGCATTGTTGTATCCTCATCTTTGCCAGTCCTACCTTCAATCCCTATTCTCTTTTAATGCTTCTGGTCTAAAGCTGCCAGTTCCCCTACCGAATGCTGCATCTCCTTTGCTCACATGCTTTCACACTGTTTTTGTTATTTCACACTCATCTGATGAACTAAAATTGGTTCATATCCCCTTTGGCTCACCCCAGACACATCTTTAAAATGTGGACATAAACAGTCTTATAAATATGAGTATTCTTGTGGAACCATCAAAATGTGACCTAACCATGTTTGGAATAGGAAAGGTCCCTGTGTTAACACCAGGGCACTTGGTCATTTATCTAACCTAGTCCCCATGTCTTACCTCCTTCTAAGAGCCACATGAAGGATTTCAAATTATTGCATATCCATATGATTTTTGTCTGTGCTGTTTTCTAACCTCTAATTGAGTAATTGGTAAATTTGCTTCAATTCATATTAACTTTTTAATCTGTATACTTAAACATAATATTAATTACTTGAATTATTGATTGTTTTTTCTACACAGCAGTTCAATACGTGGAACACATGTTTCTGGATCTAGTTTCCAAACGATTGTATTTTCCTACTCAAAATAATAGCTTCTTAGCATGACCTATGGCCCATATGGTTCTACTTCTTCCATTCCTAGGTCTAGGAAAAGCAGATATCAATGCATTTGGAAAATGATCTATCCCCTGATTTCACTAAAATCTGTACCTTTCCTGTGACATCATTAGCACAAACACAGCTTGCATATTTTCCCAATGGATGGTTACTGAGATATCCCTTCTGAGGACTAGACATCTGTATTTAATTTGATCCATTCTTTAGGATAGCTCTCAGACCCTTCAAACAAAATACACTTACACATGTACCCACTTGATCTGCCCTCCCCACAAATAGATATTTCAGTCTCTTAGAAACACAGTGACCAACCTTTCAGTTCTTCCATCAATAATTCTTTGTTGCTCTGCAACCTTGACCCGATCCCTTGATTCACTGAACCACTGATGCCTCTTCCCTCTAAAGCATCAGCTATTTCATGCTCTCACACAGAAAATATAAATCTGTTATACCCCAGGACTCCTAAATCTTTTCTGTCTTCCCATGTCTCTTAGAGTCAAAGAAAAAGAAGGGGGAGGGACTGGTGCATAGAAGACTTGTCTTATCTACTTCACTACCAGCAGCCTTCTGTTTTTAACCTAGTGACTCACTGTATTTGTAAATTACTTCAGTCCCTTCATTGTTGTCATGACACCAATGATTTGTGAGCTTCTGACAGAGGTCTGTGGAGATATTCACAAGTTTGTTGGACAAAACTGTTATTTTCTTTAAAATGAGGCTTATCTTGAGTATTCTGTAATTTGCTAAATATTTGATAAATATTTTTGAATAACAGAAAGAGCTAATCCTGAATGCAAAGAAGGTGCAGGATTATGACTAGAATTATAATTTCATTGAACATAATTTAAAATGTTCCTTATTGTGAAAGAAAATGTCTCTTTGCACAAAAGATAATATTTCCATTTTATTTTATCATCATTTTGAATCCATTATCATCTTTGTTATTGATACTATGTTTTCTAGATGTCTGCCAGTATATTGAGCAATGTAGAAATATTAGTTATTACTATTCAGATGTAGCCAATGAGGTAGACATTATTGCTGGTCCCATTTTATACACAGTGGAACTAATGTTCAATGAGGTTAAGTTTCTTCCCATTTAGATCAGATGCTTATGAAATATTAATGCTAAACATGAATATTTAAATGCAAAGCTCTTATTCAATCTCCCCACAATGTTTTTCAAAACACAAGAGTTTCTCTACACGTGTGTGTGTGTGTGTGTGTGTGTGTGTGTGTGTGTGTGTGTGTGTGTGTGGCGGGTATGTGTACCTGCTCTTTTTATTAATTAAATTATGATTTAAAATAACACTTTCCTTAATAGCATACGTACTTTGCCTGAGTTGAATCTCCTCTCAGACTCCTCCCCTAAATCCCACCCTAGTCTCCTTTGATCCTACCTCTCCTCGTATACCCCTTCATGCAGCATGTATTCTGTTACCCTCCTCATCTCTTCCTTAAACTCTCTTTCTCCTCTCACGGTTCCTTCTCTTGCTTCATGACCTACATCCATACTCACTGTCGTGTCATCTTCTCCGGTTTATTCTCTAGTGATTGTGAACAGGATAGATTACCCATTTCTTTCTTTACTCCTCCCCTTTCTACTTTGCCCCTATCCTCCTTCCTACATGTATCTGATACTTTTTGTTAAGTACTTTACTACATCCTGATAATTAAAACATTGAAAAGAATCTAATGCAAGTTCCGCTTAGATCACTGCCCCTTATGTTCCACCTTAGCTGTCTACAAGCTCCCGTGAACGTTTATTGGAACCTCTGTTTTATCAGTACGCCTATGCTCACAAACCATGTATTATTTCTCCCTGAATTTCTAACAAATTCTGGTATAACTGACTCCCTTTAAACTCCCATCATCATTGTTCCCATATCTTCTCTTTGGTATTTTGTCAAACAATTTTTTATTGTTTAATTATGTTCTACTCACATATTTTTTTCTGCTGTTAACTCTTTCCTCTGTCATTGGAATCATTTTCCCTACTCCATAAATACTGTGTGAGATGTTTTGGTGTGACGCGACTGTTTCTTTTCATCTGGATCTCACTTCAATACCATTCCTTTTAAATGTTAATAGTCCATTCTGAATGTCACCCAAGCTGAATTGGAATATAATCCTTGTTTATTCTCCTCTAGCATTCTCCTCACCAGATTTTGTAAACATAGTTACTTATATCTATTCACTAGTTCATTAACTGTTTCCCAGACAAGACTTCAAACTACAAAAGATCAAGAGTTGTGTCTGTTTTCTTTACCGTATTGGGAAGGCATTTAATATTGATTTGGCCATAGCAATATACTAATTAAATGAATAAACACAAACTTGAAGCTTCTGGACTCAGAGGTGAAGCAGATATCCTTTGGCTCTTCTTGGATCTTGGCAAAAATTCTCACCTAGCTGGTACAAGGAAATTGCTTTGGACCCATCCTCTTCCCCTTAGTATGCCAGCTATGGACATCTGTGAAGGACCATGGTTCAACCTGCTAGGTTCCTCTAGTGGTCTTTCTTCAAACAATCAAGCTGATGACAAATGCATGTTATCACAGAGTATCAGTTGAAGACCAATGTAGTTCCATATCTTTATTGGTGCCCTCAATCAGTTCCTATCATCTTGCTTTTCATTTCTTTGCCAGTTGGAATGCACACTGAACCCAGTGTCCACTCACAACCATGATACCTATGAAGCTCACTATTGCCATCATTGCTCTCTCTACTCCAATGTATACAGAAGCATCATAGTAGTCTGCAAGTTTGTTGATGTACTCAACAGTATGGTAGCAACATTTTTCACCTAAAAGACTAATGGGACCTGGCGAGATGTTTTCATGATTTATATGCATTCTATTCAAGCACAGGGGCCTGAGTGAAGATCCTTAGCAGCACAAAAAAGGACAGCCCCAGCCCCAGATTGGTAAAGAAAGGAGGCTTCTCAAAGAACATTTGCTAGTTAGCCTAGGCAATTGTTGTTCCTCAGGTTCAGTGAGTTAACCTGTCTGAAAATAATAAAAGAGCAGCAGAGGAAGACATACAATATGTTGATCTCTGGTCTCTACATACACAGGTGAGTGTACGAGAAGACAGTGTCATGCATACATCACACACACACACACACACACACACACACACACACACACACACACCTCTCTCAAATAAAAAAATAGTCTTGATGTAAAAATAATAAATAAAACGGAGTGGAAATTATTACTAGGCTGACTAATACACATATTACATATAACACATAAACACATAGGCAACAAGAATAATAAAACCCAGAGACAGATATTGGGCTCAAGCTGAAAACCAAAGGAGAAAAGCAGCCAGCCACTTGATAGTTCTTACCTCTACCGATGCTCAGGCTGAAGGGCAGTCTGCTGAACCTCAGATTTCATCTCCAAACTGCATTGATCCTCAGACTGCCTAGACTATAATGCTCTCCTCAACTTGGCTGGAGACTGAATGCCCAAGATTTAATACTGAATCCTCTGATCCTATCTTATATACCTCTTTAGTGCTGGGATTAAAGGTGTGAGCTCTGTTACTCTTTTAGACTGATTCACTCTTATGTAGCCCTACGTTGCCTTGAACTCACAGAGATCTGTAATAGAGAAGTGGTGACCCAGGCCGGAAGTAACAGAAAGATTTAACAACAGAGATCCATCTGTCTCTGTCTCCTGAGTCCTGGAATTAAAGATGTGTGCCACTGCTGTCTGCTCTCTATGGCTGTGGCTAGCTTTGCATTCTGATATCCAAGGACTCTTGATTAGATCATAAATAATATATCACCACAAACATATGTACATGCATATTTATTATTGAAACACCAATGACTTACATCAGAATGGCAGTGGTTTTTTTCCTATTTTACACAAAAAAACTAATTTCTAAATTCCCCGAAATAAGTGTTCCAGTCCTGCATATAGTTGTTATTTATAAGTTTCTCTTCCACTGATTCTCTTATCCTCTCTCATTCTATGCTCTTCCCCCACAAGGATAGAATTTGAAGGTAGCATTGAATTGTCTTTGTATTGTCCTTTATTCCTGAAGCGGAGAGTTGTACTCATATTATTATACTTTTACATTTTAAATTAGAGAATTTCCATTAAGTGACTTTCAAGAATACTTTTCTTTGTAGACTATCTTCTTAAAATGTATCTTCTCATTGTTCCTCTCACCATTCAAGCCAAAGTGTTGAATATCCATTATATTCTGAACATAGTCCTAGGGAGTGGGGCACCTGTAATTTTCAGTTCTTTCATGGTTATTTTTCCTGGATGTTCTATGAGAAAGTTGGATTAGGGAAAGAAATATTTTCATAAAAATGAATATATATTGTAATATACTCGAAGCATTCCCTGAGGTACAGAGGTCAATGCAGGCATGTTATGACACTTATGCGAAGGTTTTCCATGATAAAACCAAAGCACACTGATTTACATACACTAGTGATAATAAACATCAGTTTCTAGATAATATCCTGTGAATTTTCTAGAAAATTCTTTTAAGTAGCATATATTTAAAAAGAAGCCATTTGTAGCAATAGCAATAACTTTGGGGATCAGATCACAGGCACTGTATTTGGCAACACCCCAGCAGTACTATCTATACCTAGTGTTTCAACTTAAAGTAACAATGAGTAAGAGATACAGGATGTGTGGACATGAAAAGGATACTTAGCTCTAGAGCCAATGCACATGCACAGCCATAGTTTTCTGAGAAAACACAGACTTAAAAATGCTTTCTTCTTACAGCAATGATACAGAGACCTCTGACAAGGCTGCTATAGCTGTGTGTAGTTGAAGCTCTCTAAGTCCCTGGGCCTCATTTCTTTCAGTGAAGCATGTTTTTAAATCTGTCTATGGCTATAACCAACCTCCCCAGCTAAAGCACAGTGAGATTTTAAATACAATTAAAAGGAGTTTATGAATGTCATAACAGAACATTTGTTGATGTATGTGGTTTATCATGAACAAGTTGGGAAAGCAAAATGGTTTTCCTAGAGGATATAGACCCAGGATAGTGAGAAGCCAGATGCTGTTTCTTGACTTTAATTTAATAAACGAGCTGAATCTTCTGTTGTCTAACTGAACTTAAGATAAAATCCTGTGATCTAAAGATAACTCATGAATTTGTGACAGGAAACGCATCACAGTGCCCAAATTATAATTCGAATTATAAACTAGCCAACCATCATGGAGTCATTTTCTCTACATGGTGAGTCATCTAATTTACAGCATGAGAAAGCAATGACAATTTATCTTCTAATTTTATTTGTGATGCTTAACAATGTTATAGAGCATGTAAGTGTTTTCTCTCAGTGCTAAATTTAAAATCGATATAAATCAGATGTATTTGAATTACATAGCTTTTGAAATAGGAAAAATAGGACAGCTTTTATTTCCACTGCTCATACTATAACAAATACTTCTTTATATAAATAAGTCAAAATGGTAGAGGTGAATTATTTTTACTTTTACCGTGTTATCCTGAGTCATCAATATATATAACACTTAAGTGTCTCAAAATGAAATAAAACATGTAAATATATTACAGGAGGATATTACATTTTATTTTTTTCATAGAGAGATTTGATTCCTTTTTCAAAACTAGATGGGAAGAATATGCCCTTCAGGGTAAGCTCACCCAAGTCTCACTCTCACCCTGTCAATGGTCTCCCCTAATTCTTCATAAGTTACTAAGAAACATGGAAAATGTAAGCTGATGCTTGTTCCTACCCTGAGTGTACACACACCAAATACACGAAAGTACAAACCACACTTTCTTCCCCTTGCTCATAGATCTTATTTATCATTATCTTCAATCTGTTTTGGTCTGTCTAGTGTCACAAGCTCACTTTGATCCTCATGTCACTAACCCGAATTCAGTTCTTTGCAAATTACAAACACCTTTAAACCCTAATGTCTGCACAAATCAGTTTTATTAAGCATGCCTTCTTCTATAGGATACCCAATTATTTCCTCCTTTTTTCATATCTAGATACAATACTGGACCAGAAGAGAAGGCCTCATCACTCACTGTTAAGTTGTCTCCTCTCATACAATATTCTCTCTGATTTATTTAAACTGGAAGTTACTAGCACATTCACTTTGGTAACTCAACAGGAAGAATAGGAACAAAATCTCTTTTACTTTGTATTATTTTCGTAGAGCTAGTATATTGGACCATACTTCTAAATATTTGTAAAATGGTTGACTATGCATTTAAAATATATAACAAACTGTTTTTAACACCACCATTAGCTTATATAAATTTCATCTACATCTAACAATCAACAGAACAGAGAACACATACCTTGAAATCACTTGCTGCTTCAAGTTCTACAAAATAGAATATATGTTAATTCTGTGTGAGGTACTTTTCCAAAGCATGTGTCCTAAAATACTTTAAATTCTGTAAGGGTTTATATTAGCATTTTTACTGCCACTTTCCAATTATATATGATTCAACTTTCTCCAGGTAGAGGAAGAAAATCAGTAGTATTTGTTCTTATACTTTTTAAACATTGAATTTGTTAGAACTTCTCTGTCCTACTTCAAAATCTAAGCCCTTCAAACTTTCTTTTTGTTATCATTAACCATGATACTTTACATATCCTTCATTTAAACTACCAAAATCTACATTTTTGAAGCTATTATACTTTAATGGAAAATCCAGTGACTATGGACTACTGACTTAAAAGTCTTGTAGCTACATCCCAACTGACCACTGGATGCCAGCAAATAGGATCACTGCATTTCAATGCTTAAATTACATTCTATAGTAGTAGCTAGGTTTTGAAAAAATGAGGAGGAGGGCGAAGAGGGGAAAGAGGATGCCTGTGTACATTCAGTTACATCTATATTGAGCATCTCCTTGTTTACCATTTATGGCACTGGTGATATATAAGCAACCAGAACAAACAATCATATGCCTCAAAAAAAGACTTTATTCCATGGAGCTTAAACTGTTGGGCATTTTCCTTAATATCATGAACAAAGGTAAAGCTGTATTCCTTGTGCTCTAAGAAGCTTCCCAGGGGTTTATTCTCATGCTTGACTTACTCAATCTGCTCAGAAATATGGACATGAGTTCCCTTCAATGCACAGTTCCCGTAAGCATTTTCCTATGGCAAAAAGGTCTTCAGATTTTCTGTTCTTCACAAGCCATTGATTGGAGACTTCAAAGCTTCTAAAAGGCATATGGTAAAGACTGGTAAAAGACAAGAAAAAAGGAAGTCTCATTTACTTGTTAAATAAGGATTTCTGTACCTGCTACAGAAAAGAATGTTGGTTGGGATAATCATTTAAAATGCCAGGATAATTTTGAGTGGCAACCAGTCAATACCTTATTTTTTACATTGTCAACTAAGCCAAAGCACAAATCATCCAACCTTGTAGGTCTGTCCACCCCTAACAAACATAGAACAGACTTGGCTTCATTTGGAACTTTAACATTGTAAATTCCAGTCTCTAGACTTCATTATTTTGTAAATAGGACATGTGTTCTTTCACTGTGTAACCAAAATATTCTCACAATTTATGTTTGATTAATGAGATTATGTGATTCTATTTTTTACTAGATCCCATCTCCTTTTATGCACAATTTTATGAGGAGGACTTGTACTGGAAACATGGTCTTAGAGAGACAGCATATTTTTCAGTAAAAAGTTAAGATAATAAAGACATCATACTAAGTCTCAAAGTAGGAAAATCTAATTATACCAATGTGTTAGGTCAAAAGCATAACTTAAAAATATGTCCAATATTCAGAATAAATAACTGTTAGTATAAATAACTTTAAAGATTTTTGAAGATTAATCTTATGTGTGCTTTTGTTCTGAGTTTATGTTTATCTACCACAGGGATGTCTGATGCCCTTTCAGATCATGAGAAAGCATAGGGTTCACTGGAACTGGAATTATGGATGGTTGTGAGCAACCATGTGGGCGTTGGGAAAGAAACACTTTTCCTCCCCCAAAGAAAATCTTATGTGCTGAGTCATATCTCCAGGCAACAATGTAAGGGATTTAATAGAATGTACTTATGTGCAAAGTCATATCCTATATCTTCTAAAATTATTGTGAAGTGCTTGCTTATTAATTAGTAAAGCATATAGTGATGGTAAAATGCCAGTTTAATTTACAGAACCACTAAAACATGCATCCGAGAAACACAGTCCTATATTAATTATTAGCTACTTTTTGTCTTCAGCTTATATACTGGTTATTTTTCAAATATGGCTTCTAACGGTCACTATTTGAATAAAAATATAAACATACACATCTGGTTAGCAAAAATAGCAACAAAAATGAACAACCTTTTGCCTTTTATATGTGGGGCATATCTTTGCAGGTACTGGATGTTAGTACGTCCCTACTACAGAAATTAATAGGCCCCATACCTTAGCACACCTGATGCCATGAAAGAAGTGTCATTCAGGCCCTGGAACCCAGCAAAAGGGCTGCAACACCTGCTAAAATGAGAGCAAAAACTTAATCAGCCAAAGTCTGTAGTTCTCAGAAAATCCCTAAATGTGTTAATCTTGCTCCTTGGCTTCTGTAGTTCCACTTCTCGCTGAGTGTTCTTGCTAGTTGAGGTGTGTCAACCCAGGATGTGTTTTTCTGTTTTAAAGTTTGCCCTGAGAAAAGCTCAGGGTGCTCTGAGTTCCTGAACGCCCAGTATTATAGCTTGCCAGCCAATAAAGAGTTTCCTTTGGCTTCAAACCATGTCTGAGTAGTCCTCTCTGGTTGACACCTTACAACAATCCAAACTGAATAAGGCTTGCTTCTGTCAATATTGTTAAGAAATTTTATAAATTCAGATTAAATTAGTCATTTTAAAGTATATTGAATAATAACTTGAATACATAATGTCTCTAGTTGCAATATATATATATATATATGTATATATATATATATATATATATATATATATATGATATAGAGCTGATTCACTAGATATGAATGGAGACTTTATATGAAATCATTGAATCCCAATGTATCACCCAGGTATAATACAATAACATCCTATTATTGTACAAGGCAGAACTTTTAGAGGTAAAACCAGAAGACCATTTGTCTCTGATTCACTATGTGGATGAGCAGATGATCCTAGACAAAAGATGAGAAAAGTGTGGGAACAGATCTTCCCTGAACCATTCTTGTGGCTCCAATCTAGCTTAACCCAAAAGACATAAAGTATTTTCTTAATTACTCTGGAGAATGAATCTCTATTGAGCTAATTTGGTCTTAAAGAAAAGGTCAGATTAATTAACTCTGTGTAGTCTGCTATATGGCATCTGTATCGGGATCCTGGAAGAATAGGGAGCATAAGAAATTGATCAATAGGTCACTGAGATCTATACTAAAAAAGAACTACAGGCTACAAGCATTACTCTAGTTACTGTCCAATAAGCTGTCCCCTATAGTCTACTTACAAAACTGTTTTCTTCTTTCAAAATAAAAGTGAGTGCATGATGGGGAATGTACTGTGTATGTTTATCTTATTGATTGTTAAATAAAATACTGTTTGGCCAATGAAACAGCAAGTAGACGGGACTCATAGTCAAAGAGGATTCTGGGTAAAGTAATAGAGAAGTGATGATCCAGGCAGGAAGTGACATAGCAAGGAGACTCATATTTAAGCGAAGGAGAAACAGGAAGGGCCCTCTTTTCCCCTCCGCTCCTGCTCCAGCGGCACGATGTGATCCATAGCAAGGAGGGACTCCAATAAGGCGTCCGATAAGATAAGTCTTATAAAGTATATAGGTTTATGATAGATAAGACTGAGTTAGCAGATGAGAAGTCCTAGTCATTGGCCAAGCAGCTTTGAACCTAATACAAGTTTCTGTGTGTTCATTTGGGCCTAACTCGGGCAGGTGGCTGGCGTAAAGCTCACAAGTGGCGGTGGGGCTCAGGCGACATTTGGCAGACAGATTTATTGAAACAAGTGCAGAGCAAGAGCAGGAACCAGAGATAGTACCATTAATAAAGAAAATTTCCAATAAGAAGATTTCTTTAGATATTTTATAGACTAGGCATACAAATAAAATAACTTGATTATTTTTATATTATTGCACATCATATGGAGGCATTGGAGATGTCCAAGCACTAGCTTAGCAAAGGTTAAGCAGTGGAATTAGATTTACCAATCCCCTATTGTGCTCAGAAAAGGGGAGAGACACAACATGAGAAAAGAGTGGTATGTAAGAAAGAAAACGAAGGAAAGAAATGGAAAGGTGAAAAAGGAAAAATGAAAGGGTAAGGGAACAATAAAGGAGGGAATGCAAAGGACGAGTGGAAAAGTAGAACAGAGAAAGAAAAACTAAAAAAATAGAAAAAAAAGGAAGAAATGATAGACTAGAAAGAAAATGAGAAGGGGAGGGAAAGAAACTGAGAGGTAAAAGGAAGAAAAACTTTTTAATAGGGCTGGGGATGGTGGGAAGCTTTTGAAATCTTGGAGCCCACCCTACAGATACATCTTTTCTAAGAAGGCCACACATCCTAAGCTTTCACAAACAGTTTCACCAGCTGGAATCCAAGTATTCAGACATACAAGCCTATGGGGCCCATTCTAATTGAAACCAGCACAGCATGAGTGTTTCCACTTGTCACGAACACCTTGGAACATTGATGTTTTTAACTGTGAGTTCAGAAGTGAAAATTCCCAAAGAAAAACATCCCTAGGGGACACTGCAAAACTCCCAATGTCATGTAAATAATACTTTCTATGTAAGACATAACCCAAAATCCTGTCATCCTTTTATGTGTATTCTAATTGTTTGGTTGCAGAAAGAATCAACTCTGTGTTCTTCCCATAGAACCTTAGATTGTATTATATGTGCAATAGTTTGTTCTTTGCTATGGAAGGGATTTAAGGATTCTTTGAGTCATGAGATTAATATTTGTCTACTATTCTAGGCCTTTAAATATTTGTGTTTTGGTTAATTTGCACTTCTACATCAGAATATCAAAGAATGGGTAATCTATAATCAATTGGAGTTTTGGAATCTTGAAAGTCTACAATTAAAGACTTAAATCAGATATTGATTTTGTTGTATTATCTCATGATAGAAAAACAGACTCACAAATACAGAACAAACTAGACACCATTGATTCAGCTGCCATTGTCCTTCTATTCTACCCAAGGGTGATAAGGACCAGCCACAAGCTTTGCTCACGCTCTGACCACCTGAGAGAGTGAGGTTGTGCTATGCCCCTTCTTCAGTTTTATCCCGTCATGTATCCAGAGAAACCACACCCATAGAACTAGTCACCTCAGATGTAACTGGCCATAAACAGATTAAATTCCACTAACAAATGGACAATAAAGAACTAAGAAATCAGAGAAGCTTTTACTGAGTGCCCAATGGAAATTCACCCACAGGTGTGTATGTGAGTAGTGGGTGTGTCATTTTCTTGAAAACTGTAGCCACTGACAAATGTCCCATGTTCCAGAAAATAACCTCCTACTCATGCTCTGACAATAGCCATATTCAAACTGAATGGATAAAAAGAAAACAAATAAAATGGAAAAAGACACATCCAATCAGAAGGAGGTTGATTGGAAAAGAAGTTTTGGGTATCAAAAGTAAAGGGGGAAGATAAGACAGTTGAGAGTGAAAAAGACCTACTTTCAGTGCGACATTTAAAATGTTTGAACAATACAAAACAACAAATAAAAATGCTTTGATAAAATTTGTGACATTGTTCTCCAGAAATATTAAATGTACTCTACTATAGCAGTCCATAAAGCATCAGTGCACATTAAAACAGGAACATTACTCTTGAAAGCCTGGGAGATGGTGTGAAGCTTAGCTTTTTGTGTTGTCCATGGGCAAGAGATCAGGATTTTGAAGAGTAAAAAGGATATTCTTCTACTTGAATAATATTGTGAAGTGTTATCCAGCAAATGAAGCAACTCTTTCATGACAGACATTATGCTAGACATTGAAGAGAAAATATTGAATCATATGTCCTCTTCCTGAAAGAACAAAAGATTAAAAGACAGTTTTGAGTCTAAACATGAATAGAAGTATTAATGGATAGGCGTAAGTGTAACTTAGATCTGTATACCCAGAGAAATTAGGAAGGATTTTCTGCAGGACATGACATCTCAGACAAGCTTTAAAGGTAAGAGCTATTTCCATGACGTATCAGGCATTTTCACAGTGATCGCATGTTAAATGCCTCACATAAAAAAAAATCAGTATTATAGATTCAAGAAACCTCAGGATCCAAAACCAGGAGTCTCTATCCAGAACTGTACCCAAAATGTTTCAGAATGAGTGCCTGTATTTCAACCCACTATATAGTTTTGTTTGATTTTTTTTTACTCTTTTGGCTTACTCTTTACTCTTTTTACTCTTTTTTTACTCTTGGGAGTAGGATGGTCCACCAACCAGCTCCCAAAGAAATCACACATGGAGTCTTATTATTACTTATGAATGCCTAGTCTTAGCTTGGCTTGTTTCTAGCTACCTTTTCTTATCTTAAATTAACCCATCTACCTTTTCCCTCTGGGCTTTTATCTTTCTTACTTCTGTACATCTTATTTTCCTTCTTATTTGGTGACTGGATGGATGGGTGGGTCGCTGGCCACTGAAATTCTACTCTCCTTGATCCCTTCTCTTCCTCATTTCTCCTTCTATTTATTCTCTCTGTCTTCCTGCCCCCACCTATCCTTCCTCTTGCTTTACTATTGGACATTCAGCTCTTTATTAGTACCACCAAATGTTTTAGAGAGTAACACAGCTTCACAGAGTTAAACAAATAGAGCATAAACAAAAGTCACACACTTTAAAATAATATCTCCCAACAAAATGGTAACAGTTGATGAATCATTTGCTTCAGGTAGCGTGGGGAAGATCACAGATACCATAGGACTGCACATGACTGGTCAGTGACAAAACAAATAACAGCCATGCCCTACTAATGAAACCTCCTGCTGTATCAGAGATACCTGGCTTTAATGCATACTTTATGACTATTCTTAGCCTTTTATATCCTTATCATAACTACATGATTTTCCAAGAGCTTTTTTTGAGGTAGAATATATAAACTTTGAAAAAATAGATAATTTTGATGACTATAATAGAGATGGGCTGGAATCATCTTTAATTAAGGACAAATCCCCCACTAAAATGAGCATTGCCTGCATTAACGAATTAATTCATACATGAATACAGGGCCCCTTGAACTATATATAGACTTTCTGTTAGACCTCATCTCTTAACACTAACTCACTGGGGATTAAGTTTTCAACAAATAAACTTTGGGGGACACATTCAAATAGCACTTTGTAAAATTCATAGCCAATTGTATGCAATGCTTGATTCTCTTAAGATTTCTAATGTATTAGTCATATTTTATCAGGGTTATGCCATTAATATACCAGTTCAGTTTGATTTTCTTTGAGGTGTTGAGATGTTCAATTCCTGTCATATGCTATTAAGAGAGAAAAGGAAAAGCTAACATAGCTTGAAGCAATTATTTGGATATATGCGGACATCATATCAAGCAGACATGAAGTGTTTCAGATCATCCTTTCCAATATTATAGGACAGAAAAATTCACTATGATAGTAGTCATATACCATGTGTCTAAGGAGGTATTCATCAACTCTATGGAAGATTTTATATGCAGCAAGAAGGCAGCAATATCACTTCAGAGCATCCATAGTCACTGAAATCCTTCAAGATCCATCCAGTTTCTGTAGGAAGAAATTGGCAAATAAAGCAGTCAGCTCTCCAGTATCTCAACAAGTACCAAACAACCAAACTTTGTTCTCACTAACCTTTGACTATGATTATGACTTGACCAGCAGTGGGGAGAAAGAATTACAGATATTTTCATTCCCTATATGGGTCTATGATGAATATCAATATATCTGTGTATTTATCTTAATGACTACATTCTTGCCTGACAGGTGAATGTCCATACTCAGTGGATGCTCTTTAAGATAAAATATCACCTGGACTTCACTTATTAAAAGGTTGCCACGTTCCAATGAACCAGAATATTGTAATATTCTACTTCTTATCTATGAATATCAAGTATGAGTTAAGTTCAGGATGTCCTAAAGCAATGTAATTATACCTTTTCCATCTGTACAGTTATTCAACTAACTTCTTTTTGGCCCATTCAGGAAGGCATGTGGTTAGTGTTAGCATGCACATCTACATAGTATTTTATTCTCTGAGAAACTTTTCCTCTCATTCATTGTCTTCCAGTTGTAAAGATGACTCAATTCTTCAAACAGGAAAAGGGTTTATAAATTTCCAATGAAGGCTTTACCCTCACCATGCTGTGCACCTATATTTATTTCTGATAATCCAGAATGAGCAGTATTCTCCAGAGATGATAGATGCTGCTTGAACTCAGAAGTGTTCAGCGTCCTTACCTGCACTTCAAATCTATTCATCTTACAATGATTACAGTATTTTACTCACCTAATGACTAATTATAAAGCATTAACCTTTGGGCCTAGTTAGCCATTGCAGGGTAGTATACTTATTGATGGATCCGTTTTGAGACAAGATGATTGTATTCCTTAGTTGTCGGTGAATATCCTCTACCAAAAGCTCTCAGAGATGTTCCTATCTTCTCTCCAGAGATTTTCTAGCACATTATAATGATAATACCTTTAAGAATATTCATGAAATAAACTATTTGTTGGGCTTCCAACTTAATGTATCTGCTTAGATTTCACTATTTCCTTGCTTAAATCCCCTTTCCACAATTTGTTACTCATGTGCATGGTTCTGTTACTACATGTTTCTAAGGAAAATCTTAGAAATGTTTGTACTCTGTCTTGATACACCAGTCAGTATATTACATTATTTATCCAAGAAGAAGGCTTGAATATTGAGAAGTACTCTTAATCAAATATGTATACCACCCACATTTCCCATATCCTTGTTCACTTAATGTCTTAGTGTTTTATTGCTGTGAAGAGATGTCATGATCACAGCAACTCTTATAAAGGAAAGTACTTAATAGGGGCGGGCTTACATTAAGTTTAATACATTGTCATCATGGCAGGGAGCATGGCAGCTCACAGGCAGATATGGTGCTGGAAAAGGGGCTGAGATTTCTTACATCGAGATCGATAAGGAAGAGAGACTGAACCTCAAATCCTACCCACAGCAACACATTTTTTCCAACAAACCCCATCTACTCCAACAAAGCCGCTTGTCCTATACCTTTCAAATAATGTCATTCCCTATGAGTCATTTTTGTGCAAACACTTAACACTTAGTATCTGCTTGCTCTTGTCTTTGTCAATAGGAAAATGCCAATTACCATGTCACATGTTTAGAGAGTCCCTGACTGAGTTACATTATGATTTTTCTTTTATAATGATAAAGGCAAGACTAGAAGATAATAACTGAAAAACCAAATAAATCTTCCTACTTAGGCTAATTATCCTCACAAAAAACAAAACAGATGTTTCTGGAGACATGCTTTACTAATTTTCTAGATGTTTCTCAATCCATCAGATGAACAAGATGAACATTAGAAGGGAATTTTGAAGGAAGCAGAACTTCAAGGGGACATGGAATTTGAAAATCACAACTCTTGGTCATATAAGTAGAAATGTACTAAATTCATATGTCAGATTTTCATGTTTTCCAAGTAAGACCATGAAGCACTGTCAATATTATCTTCATCTGTTTTCTATTTTTACAAGACAACTTTCAGGCTATTTCTCCTAGTGAAAAAAAATTGAGTTTCCATTAGCTACTGGATGAGGACTCTGGGATGGCATTTAAGCAGAGAACCACAGCTAAGCACTGAACCAATCTCCTGGAATCCAGTTGTAGAGAGGGAGGAGTGACATACAAGGGGTCAAGACCATGCTGGGAAAACTCACAGAAACACCTGACTTGAGCAAGTGGTAACTCAAGGACCCCAGTCTGTCAGCTGGGGAACCAACATAGGACCAAACCACGTCTAGGAGGCCTGGTTAGCTAGGAGGCCTGGACAGTCTCTGGGGCCACTAAATGAAACCAGCATGTATCCTTAGTTCACAAACAGACTTCGGGAGTCCATTCCCCATGGAGGGATACTCTCTTAGCCTAGATACACAGGGGACAGCCTAGGCCTTTCCCCAAATGACTTGACACATCTTTTTATTTTCCAAGACAGGGTTTCTCTATGCCTTTGGAGACTGTCCTGAACTAGCTCTTGTAGACTAGGCTGGTCTCAACTCACAGAGACCTGCTTCCCTCAGCCTCCTGGCTGACTTGATAGATTTTGATGATCACTCATGTAAGGACTCACCCTGCTTGGGGAGTGGATGGGGAATGTGATGGGAGGGTTTGTGAAGGGCTTGGGAGGATGATAGGGAGAGAGAACTGGTATTGATATATAAAATAAGATTGTTTCTAATTTAAATGAAATTTATTAAAAAATTAAATTTCTCCTAATATAACCCACATGATCTTCAAGTTTTCACACAAAGCTTTGAATTAGTCTTTGCATTTGATTCTCTCTGTTGATATGTCAAATAGATTTAGTAGAAGCCATTCCATTTTACCATCAATTTTGTAACTGTTTCCTTTATGTTTTTCAAATTACTGAAACATTTCATTAAAAAAATCTATTTACTTACATGTGTCTTTACTTTTGTAATTCATTTTCTTCAATTTGTACTGACCATACCTTTCTGGGGTCACACAATGGCGCATAGTCAGCTTACTAAGATCTATACCCTTAAAGAAAACCAAGTTATCCTCCCGGAGCAACCATCAACTGTCTGTGCCATAGCTCTTCATTTAGGGACATTAAGTTGGAGGTGGTTAGGGAAGTGGGAGTAGATCTGGGAGAAATAAGAGGGAAAGTGGGGGAGAGACATGGCCCAAATAGATTTTAAAAAAACTCTGAAAGACTTAATAAACATATATTTTATTCATTGAAATTAGATTTTTTTGTATACTACATTCTAGTTGTGGTTTTTACCTCCTCCAAATCTTCCAAGTTCCTCCTCACTTTGTCTCCCATCTGATTCCATATCCTTTCTTTCTCTCTTAAAACCACAAATAGACATTTAAAGAATAACAATATGTAACATAAAACAGAAAATAAACAAATTTGAATAGGACAAAATAAACAACCAAAAAAGAGTGAAAGAGAAGGCATGAGAAACACATGTAGACACAGAGACATACACATTGTTCACAGGAATCCCATTAAAACCACAAACCAGCCAGGCAGTGAGGGCGCACACCTTTAATCCCAGCAGTTGGGAGGTAGAAGCAAGTGGATCTCTGTGAGTTCAAGGCCAGCCTGATCTACAAAGCAAATTCCAGAACAGGTTCCAAAGCAAAGAGAAACTTTGTCTTGGGGAAAAAAAGAAATTATTTTGAGTACATATCACCCAGGAATTTTATCTGGAATACACTGAAAGAATCAAGGACATAGTATCAATTTTTTTATTTTTTATTTTATTTTATTTTATTATTTATTTATTTATTTATTTATTTATTTATTTATTTATTTATTTGCTATTGGCCATGGTTTATGACAATCTTTAGGGCTCTGGATCACCTCCAACCATTCACCATAGATTGTGCTGAGTTGAAACTGCATCTAGTAAACTGAATTTGCTAAACACATGCATAGTTGATGCACTAATGACTTTTTATACTCTTCTCTAGAGTATTCTATATATTTTAAACCTTAAACATGTAGCATAGAATAAATTTATTTAGCAATCAGGAAAAAAACAAAAATCAAGCCAATATAGAATTCCTACATAAAAATTTACTAACTTTCATTTGCTGTTATTTTTTTTCTGGAATTACTTTCTGGAACCAGATTTTATTGCATATTTCAATTTGCCCTTTCCTTTCCTCCATGGAAGCTAATATTTCATTTGCTATGTAATGTTTTCAGGCAAGGAAACAGGATTGATTTTTCAGGTTTTGAGCTGAAATTATTAACAATGGAACATTTCTCTTGGTGGTACGTAGCCTACTGAATAGTGAACAGTGGGGCTCATCTGTGTGCCTCTCTTCAATAAGGGTTTAAACATTTAAAAGCAGCTATTGAGCCCTGAATACTATCTCTCAAACCTCTAGTAAACAACTCTAGATTGTTATCCTTCCTATTTGGCCAGCAGGGTTTTGTTTGCATTGGCTATTGAAATATATGTGTATATACAAAGGAAAAGAAGCAGTTAGATTTAGTACTTGGTTTCTCAACAATACTCAGCCTGAGAGAGACTGCTGTGTAGTTACATTTAATTACGAAGCAAATATGAATCATTTGATGTGTCTTAGCAATGCTGCTTGTTTTTCTTTTCTCTCTCCTTTTTGGACATCTTCAGTTTTGTTTAACTGATCTAAGCTTCTATTTTTCATTGACTGAGAAACAGGGAAAATGAAATGGTAGTTTTTTTGTGGTAATGTTTACCTGTGGTCAAACAAAATTGAATCACACCAGTTAAATGTAAAAGATTATTATTATTCTCTATGACTCTTGCAGTAGAAGAGAAATGAGCTCAACGCTACTGAAGCAAAGGTGGGGTGCTTTAGAGTATTGGGGTTGGCTGTGGGGTTCATGCAGTAGGAGAGGCATTGTGAATAGGAGGTAAATCTGAGTTGGTGAGGAGGAGTGCTGGCTGTATGTGTTTGCTTGGCATTCTTTCCCCAAACTCAGCTTTTCATCTTTTCATGAATTTCTGAGACATGTGTCCAAGCTGTCTTGTTTAAATGAATTTCATTCATTCAAAAAGACAGGTCTTTGAGTGTGATATTCCTGGGCTATAAAAGACTTAAATCTCTAAAGAACACAGGAAGAATTGGCAGTTGGAAGATCCTTACATAAATATTTTCTGGAAAATATGGTAGGTGCTCTTCATTTTCTTGCCATCTGTAGTTGTCTGTCCATAAAGTTATGCTGGATGTGGCAATACATTAATTAAATATACAGTTTTAAATTGATGGTCCTATATATTTAATCCCTATTATCTTTGCAGAAGTATATTTCTCAAACACTGGAAGTCAAATAAGTGTTTACATATTTGTATTTAATGAATAGCTACTGCTTCTACCTGAGATGTATTTTGTTTTCTTATCTAGTACACACATGTTGTGCTAGTTAACCATTATATACATAGAGGCCAGAGGTTGATGTAATATACCTTCTTCAGGTGCTCTCCATATTATTTGAGGCAGGATCTCTTTCCTGCACTCCCTAATTCAGTTAGACTGGTCAGGGATCCACCTGTCTCTTCCTTCCAGGTGGTGGGATAACAGAAGGGTACTGACTCACCCTGCTTTGCACATGGGCACTGAAGATACAATGTCATGTCATTATGATTGTACAGCACACCCTGTACAAGGAATACCTCCACATTCTATGCTCCACATTCTATGCTTTTATTACAATATTGTCTAAATCATTGCAAATAAGATAATGAGGTACTGCTTAATTTTGCATATGAACAAGTAACACAGTGAGGTATTCAAACTGCAAACAGTTGCTCTCTTTCTCCTCACATGGTCCAATGATGTCATACTCTGTTAGGAGTGTTCTTGCAAAATTCCATAGATTAGGTCATTTATAATAAGCAGAAACATGTTACTCAGTTTTAGAGATAGAGAAAACCAGGATAAAGGCATTGACAGATTTTATGCTTTTAAAATCCCGACTTTTTAACTCATTGGTGGCATCTACTAGCCCTGTCATCATGGGACAGAAATGGAAAACATGGTAGCAGTAGGGCTTCATTGTTTGGAGCTGGGTCATTGTGTGGAGTCCAGTTGTCAACTTCAGGTATCATACCTTAGGAGCAATACACCTGTTTTTGAGACAGAGTCTCAACTGAGCATGAAACAACTCATTTAGATTATGTTGACTGGCTGTCAAGGTGATGAGATTTCAATTGTCTCCATCTTCTCATCTCTGGGATCATAAGTGTGCATCCAAATTCTTTCTGTGGGTTCTGAAAAGTGAACTCAGGTCCTCTTGCTTTTACAGCAGCACTTTACTGACTGACCTCTCCAGTCTGTGGGGTCTCTTTTCTAAGGGTATTGACCATACTAACTAGAGCTCTACCCCACAATAGTCACCTCCTAACCACCCACCTCTTAATACTGTCTCCTACAGGCTAACAAGTGGGTGATGTCAACTTTAAGACCTTAGCCCATGGTTCTAAGTGTCAGCATCATTACCTGAAGTTGAAAGGAAAATAGTTGGTCGGTAAGGATGGCCAATACTCCTTTAAAAGTGCTATGTTAAGTCTACACTTTCTAAGGTCATTAGTATTTATTATTAGTGTTATGGCATTCTTAATTACAAATTCTTTTGCAATGAATATAAATACACACACACACACACACACACATACACACACACACACACACACACAGAGACACACAGAGACATGTACACAATATCTATACTGAAAACTTGTCAACCCAAGCTTTAGTCCAGGAAAAATTTACTGTAAAATTTATTTTTTACATGAAAATTTGATGGGTATATACTTACAGTTATTTATCCATATCATTATTCACACACACACACACACACACACACACACACACACACACACACACACATATATATATATTTCTAACTTAATTAATCAATTTATTTTATGTCGATATTTTATTTATTTTTAAAAATATTTATTTTATTTCATGTGTATGAGGATTTTGTCTACATGCATATCTGTGCACACATGTGTCAGCTCCTATAGAACTGTATTTTCAAAGGGTGTGAGCTACAATATAGGTACTAGGAGTTGAACCCAGGAGTATAATTAATTCACATTTGGCTCTTTTTTAAAATTAACATTGTGGTGTCTTTCAGGCCCAGTAACTATTCGTCCTCTCCTAAATAACTATAGTAAATTCTGCTATCCACACAATCATGTGTATGTAAATTAAAAAATAATGTCCTATGTTATTGGTGCATTTTGTTTTTAAACATTGTATTCATTAAATAGATATTACCCCAAATCTCCAAAAAAAGGGGGGGGGCTGAGAACAGCAGTTCCCTGACAGTGTGGATGGGTGTGGTGTAAACTGAGACACCAAGCAAAGAGAGGAAAATTAGATTTCCTTAGAGATGACCAGACTCTATGGCTACATGGTCAGCCCTAAAAAGTATAAATACCAGTTAATATTAATATATTCAGCATGTTGTCTTTATATTTGCATGCATTTGTGAATGTAACAATAATGATTACATGAATTTGAAAGCAAGCTGGGGGACATAGGAGGAGCTACATGTGGGGTGGGAAGAAATGATGTAATCATCTTTTGGTTGAAGAAAACATTGCATTTGTTTGTATTCATGTGTACACATCTGCCTACGTTTCTGTATGAGAACCACAGGGGTGCTGCTTCTGTGGAGTCAGAACCAGGCTTCTCATTCCTGGATCTGGTATTAAGGGTAGTGGTGATCTACACCAAGTGGGTGCTGGGAATCAAACATGGGTCCTATACATAAGTACTCTTGGCCACTGAGCCTTCTTCCCACTTCCTAAATAGTAAAACTTCAGTTATCACATTACTACAATATAACTCACCTTGGTTTCTTTCTACAACATTACAAGTAAACGTGAAATTACATAGGCAATATGTGGCTAGTTTACTGATCAATTATAGTTGGAAAAATGGTTTTCTTACAATTGTTCCTGAAATAAGTAAGCCAATGAGCTCTTGGCCACTAAATATTTATAGTTATGACTTCAGAACATTATACAGAAATTTAATATATAGTGCCCAGACTCATTAACCCTGTGTCACTAATGCCCTTTATTTAAAGCCATCTATAGATTTCCTGGTGTCATAAGCCTTACATGGAACAGAGTTAAAACAAACAAGAACATGAGCAATATACAACTCACTTGTTATTAAATTACAAGGGATAAAAGTCATTACCTCATTAACTTAACATAGGAACAAGTAAATTGTGCCCCAAAGTATAAGAAAGCCAAAATCTCTGAAGGCTACACTAGAATATTTCATAATCACAATTATTTCCATTGAAATGTATCTAATTAAAATGATTTTGATATCAATTTGTGGAAAAACAATTCTGGTTGTTTCTACAGAGACACCTGAGTTCTTAACCAATGCATTTTGTTCATTCTGAATCTATTACTGAGGTGAGATTTATTTTAATTTTTTCTCTACATGACAGATGGGCTCACTTCAGCATTAATTTAAAAAATACTATGTGGGCAGAATGCTAGTATCTTGGCAGTGTGTAATAGACATATAGTTGAAAATGAATTTTATACAGGAAAAACTTTGCCTCTTGTTTACAAAATGAATGATTTTAATACAAACTTACATTTTATGTATTATGAAATGACACAGACCCTCTTGGTTAACAAATTTAAAATGATAGACTTTCTCATATTAAGCAGAGGTAATTTAGAAAAATATGAGACATTGGATTAACCATTTTAAACTTTGATTATTCTATATGAATAATAATAATAAAATGCTACATATATCTCCATCAGATACATTATTAGCAATACTCACTATGGCTTCACATTTGGATTGGTGCTCTTGAGAACTGGAGAAAGAAACTTGTTAGGCTGTTAAAACAGACACCTTGAAAACAAGCAGTTCTGTTGTGGCCAAAGGGTTCTTGGTTCTGTCAACAGTTCTGTAGAGGCCAGAAATGTCTTAGCCAGAGGCACTGCTTCTTATCCTTGGTGTTTTTTCCTCCTCTTCTTCTTTAACACACCAACCTAATAAGTACAGACACAGGGAATCTGTGTGGGATTAGATACATCACTGGTCTTTACAGGCATGTGTTGGATCCCTAGTGCCATCACTGTAATGGAGAGACACATGGGCATCTCATGGAGATCAGTGGTTGGATGAACTGTGCTGCCAAGCCCATCATCCTGTATGCCAGCTTATTTCTAAGTCTTAATCTTCTTCTTATAAAAAATAGAACAATAAAAAATTAACCACCATTTAACATCTAAGGAAGCCCCTCAGTGATTGCAGCTCTTTGGTAATACTTCCCATTATGTCTTAGAGTTTAATATGTTCTACAACTGTTCCACTCTCAAGAGCTCTCTGTGATTTAGTTTCTGCAGTAAATCTTCTGTATTTCATTAATAAAACTCATTAAAAAAAGAAACTCGCACTTCTCATAAGTGAAAGTCACTCTTTGAATTCTCATGACAAAAGGAATTGGAGTCACTGACCCAGTGGTTGCTTTGATGACAGTGAACACCCACCCCCCTCATGAACATACAGGAAGTCTCTACTTCTCAAGGACTCTCATTTTGCCTGTTTTCCTCTTAGCAGCAGATCTTCATCTTACACCATTTTAGATCCAGAATCAAATTTTAAATCTTGGATTCTTCATATATATATATATATATATATATATATATATATATATATATTTAATCCATTAATCAAAACTGGCCAGTACAGCTATTCATTTAGTCCTGTTGACAAAACTAAAAGCCTGAACTATGACATTGACTGTATACCTCTTAACTGAAGAAAATGTTGCTCTAGTCTAAATCTAGGAATTTCATTGTAAATCAATATCTCAACATAAGTAGTATCATTGCTGCATGGGGCAGATACCTCTAAGATCCCTGTCTGGGGTTGCTTGAATGACTGACAGCTCTATAATCCTTCCACCTGAAACCCATTGGCATGTTGATGCTAAATCAGATTTTCTCAAGGTCTATAGTGAACCAATGAGTGAATGTGACAAGCTAAGACAAGCCAGTTCCTATTACATATTGGACTCCTCAGATGGATGAATACCTGGACTTGGAGAAAAGCTGGTAGAAATGTAGTGCAGTCTCAGTCTTCCGTTCACTATTTTCATTTTCTTCTTTCCTCTCCGTAGCCTTTTCATAGCAGTCAGATATATGAGGGTTTAATGGCTTGCAGAGAGTCTTCTAAATATCACCTCATTTTCCATCACTAGAATCCATCTTAAACTGCACCAAACCCTGCATATCTAATCTTATTTTCAATCTCCCTTTGGGATGAGCTATAAAGCAATGCACGGGCAAATAGAATTGAAAAAGCAAAGCATATATTTAGATGGGAATGAGTAAGGACTGCCTTACTCATCATTCCCTAGTCTTTCCTTATAGAAAAATAAGAATCTCCTAGTCTGTTACCAAAATGTTACCATACTGCCTTGAAAATTTTCTGGTAAGGGATTTGAATGGACAGAACTTTAAAAAAAATGATGACTTTGCATTTGTGCTTATCCATACAAGACATGTACAAGTCCCCTCAACATCATCATAGATTGGAAGGGACCCGAGGCCCACTCCTTCCTGAGGGTCTATTAACAGTCAGTGTTTCCTGTGAGGGGAAGTGTCATTTTCTTCAGTGGCAATACTTCCAATATGTTGCCTATGTTCCAATAAATAGCCCCCACCTCTGCCACAAATGAAGACTATACGTGGAAGAAATTTTTAAATTAACAGAAGCATTAATTAATATAAGCTATGTATACATGATGTGGGAAATTAGTTATCTTGTGGTAACCTACTTGTACAAGTAGTTAATTACATAGGAAAGATGTATACTATTGAACAGTGTATGATTTAACAAATATTAAAATCCAATCTATAAAAAATATGCAATGGTTCTCATACAAAGTGTCTACTTATGGCACCAAAATTACTGTTATGCACTCTCCAATTATTCTCCTCCTTATAAAAAGTAGTTATTCTAAATTGAAGAGAAGAAAACCATATCAGTACTTGCAATAAAATGAAAGTTTCTCTCCAAATATTCAAAAATTAACATATACAAACCACATGCTATTATACTTTTAGTATATATCAGCTGTGTTAGTGAACACTATATAACCTCTGATGCCATTCTATTCACACAACAATATTCATAACAGAATAATATTTTATATTATATAAGTATCAATGAATAAGAAGAATGTTGTTTCTAACTATAAGCTTCTCAAAAAGATTTTAATTAAATGTCAACTTCCTACAGTAATAAAAGCCTAGGAAATACATTAAGGTCAATTGGATCATGGAGACATATAGCTAAAAAAAATGAGCCTAGAAATACAGGTAGAAATGGACAGACTATGAATAGCCAGTATTTTTAATAAAATGCTTTCTTTCACCTATTATATTTTGATAGCAGAACTTGGATTATTTATGATCAGTTTAATTAATAGTGCTTCCCCAAGTGACTACTTGTCAGATAGATATATATTGTAAATAGATTCCTAAGATGCATGTGACATGGATATTTTAATGATCCCTTAATAAACACCTTCAGTGTGTGATGATGCCTGAAGTTAGTGCTGAAATGTTGTAGTTGCCTGAGGTGAGTATTAATGTGCCACCAAAATAAAATCAAGTAACATCATTAGAGTGTTAAAACAACTATCAGCGTGTTGTCTATTTTCTTAAGACATCATACATCATAAAACGAACATCATACATTCATGATATCAGTTTTAACATTTCTTCTACATTTCAGTGAAGACCAGAGATGTGAGTACTTACATCTAAGAATATGTAATTTCACAACACAATGAATATTACTCTTATCAGCCTTTTTTTTTTTTTGCAGTGACTTTAGGTGCCCTCCCTCCTTTTATATGATTTAAAAATTACCTTTAGAACTGTGAAGCTAACCTGATTTTGTCGATGGAATTCTGTAATTGATGAAAATCAGCTAAGATTGACAGATCACATGAATTTGGGTACTACTCCACAACACATTTGAAATTTATGGCATAATAATGTCCTAACTGCTCACACTTCTACCCTGAAATATACAAACCATAAGACCTTTTGACTTCACTAGTAAAAGAAACATTAATAATTGTGACTGTCTAGCTCACAACTTTAATTAGTCATTTTCTTTATTCCAAAATGATGCACAGAGCAGTTGTGCCAACCATTTTTAAAAAATAGTTTGCTAGATTAATTTCAAACCATCATGCTGTCTTGTGGTTTCAGGAACGAACTGACTGGCCTCTGGTTTAAAGCATATAGTATATTAAATGATTATTGCCACTGAAGGGATTCAGGAATACTGAGAAAATGATCATTTGTGGGGCTGTAATGGCCATAAAGAAGAATATGAATTCCCCCTTCTGTGATTCTTCTGTAACTGTGCTCATGAGATTGCGGACAGAACAGCTTGAGTCTCAGATGTCACCACTGTGTTTACAGGGAGCATTAGCATGAGTCTGAGGAGAAGTGAAGAAAGAATGTTCATCAATGTGGGCGATGTATGTTGAATTTTTTTTATGCTGAGGTTTCCTTGCCTCCAGAGAGTAGACTGTGTGTTAGAATGTGCGCTTCTCTCCCTTTCAAATCATTCTTTATCTGCCTCCATTCTCTTCTTCTCTGACAGGACACAGAGACATCTAGATTACAATTTCTAGAGGTGGCAATTCTAATTCCCCTCCAAAGCTTTATTTTCTTATGGATGTCATGGTGGAATTTAAACATGCTGGCACTAGCAGAAAATATCATTGATTCCCACACCTTTCTTTACAAAAATGTAACTTCTGAGTTCTGAAGACAATTTGAACTTTTATAGCAGAATGTGCAAGTATTTGTTTCTTGCTTTAAAATATAGGAGTATGGTAGGGCCAGAGATATCCCTCAGTGGTGAAGAACACTTGCTGTTTTCCAAAGGAACCTAGCACTCATGGTTCCAGCACCCATGCACGGGAGTTCACAACCTGTAACTCCAGTTCCAAGGAATTCCATATCCTCTTTGGCCACATGGTCACTCATATACATCCACAAAGATGCACACACACACAGGCTTACTAAAAATAACTATAAATCTAAATAAAAAGACAAAAATGGCTAAGTTTCTGATATAGTTTTTAAAAATGTGGATGATAAAGCTAGGTGGTGGTGGAACACTCCTTTAATCCCAGCACTTAGGAGGCAGAGACAGGAGGATCTCTGTGAGTTCAAGGCCAACCAGGTGTTCAACAGATTGAGTTCAAGGAAAGGCTCCAAAGCTACAAAGAAACCCTGTCTCAAGAAACAAACAAACAAAAAACAACCGCCCCCCCAAAAAGAAAAAAAAAAAAAAACAGAAGGAAAAAAAAAAGTGGTTGACAACAGGGTGATCTGGCAGGGGTGGCAGGGGTTGGGGGAGCAAAATAAAAAATGGCAAAGCACTAGTGTGGTATCACCTGCTAAAGTGTAGCCTGGAAAAAGAGTTCATTTATCAGAAACATGTTGCAGGAGACATTGTCATCTAATTTGCTTTTAAAATTAGTATTAATTAGAAGGATTTACATAATAACTGGTTTAACTTGTTAGCACAAATAAGTCTCCAACAATCTTCATTCCTGAAAGATGTCCTTTATCTAAGTTGGTTGTTGGGTAAAGAAGATGACTGATGCAGATAGAAATATCAAACTTCTTTTTTGCCTTGTAAAAAAAGGTAAGTAAATACAAAACAATTTACAATACAATGCCATTTGCAGTCAGATGGAGCATGGGGTGAATTGAGAATCTACTTCTACTTTTCATTTTTATCCTTTTTGTTAGTCTATCATCTCCATGATGTTTACAACACTGCTGGAGCGCTATTGTCTTCCTTTCATTCTTCTTGGGGACTTTGAATTAGCATCTGAGAAATTAATTGTCTTCCCACTCCATGCTGGCTGTGCTATTGTCTGATTCTGGCCCCTCTGTCCAAGATTTTTCCTACATCACTGAGCAGAGAGCAGCATGCATCCTTTCAGAGTTTGTTTCCTGACAGCTCTCTCCTTCAATAATAGAAAGACAGCACATTCAGAGACACTATTAAATAGACATACTCAGTTTGTTTCTGCTCTTGCATTACACAAATACCCTGAAAGAAAATATATGCTGTAAAGCATAGCTATGATAATCCTCAGTTGTATTGCCAAAATGATTTGCATTAGCATTGAGAATTCAATTTCTATAGTGGAGGGACATAGTTTAATCTCAACTAACATTATTTTGTACAAATTAGAAGCATTGTGTTAATAAATCAATCAAAAGAGCAATGGGTTTGACAGGCATGCCAATATACGCCCTTAATTCTAGCATTCCAAAGTCTCAGGCAGAAGAATTGTGAGTTCCAGGCCAACCTAGGCTTCATAGCAACACCTGTGTAAACAAACAGACAAATAAATAAAAGTCGTTTTACTTTGAACAAGAGGTGGCTGTTTTTAAAAAGCCAGTTGAAAATTAAACAAGAAAATGAGGCAAAACTTTAAGCTATAAGACCCCAAACTATGACAATGGCCTTCTGGCTTTTTCTTCCTGCTCTAAACCTTCTCTGAGAGGCAAAGTATTATGACTGAGAACACATGAGGACATGAAGATAATGTCCTTTATAACTTCCAAAGACAGATAGCAATAGCTAAGCCCGTGTGTCTTATTAGGAGCAGGGCTCTTGCTTACAATGGAAGGAAGGGAAGGGCAGTTAGGAACATTCTTGGCAGAATAAATGACACATACATAACTTCACAGTCTTCAGTAAGTTCAAACTGGAGTATTTTCTTTCACAACTAATGGAACAAAGATACCATTATATAGGGTGAAAAATAAGAAGTGTGGGTTTGCTTCTATGCTATACTTTGAGGTTTAATGTATTGAGTAATATTAATTATTTCAAATGGTCTGAGATGAAAACTGAAAAGAAAAATCATCAGGCATATTCCCCCTTCTGTGAATTCTTTCTTTATTCACAAAATAGAGCTGAAAGAAACAGCTGAAGAAAGCTGTCTCCTGAAGTGGGAAAGAGACTGCAAAGAAGCAAAACTGTACTGAACCAATTATCCTACTGCCTCAGCACCTGTGATAACAATTCTTGTGGGGTGCTAATGCAAATTCAGAAGGAGACTGTACCTCTGAACTAGATTAGGCATGATGCCCCCTAGACATTGCTATCATAATGGAGAGTAACTGAGGACTGCATCAGTGTAACAGAATTCTAAGAGGTCTTAATAATAAAAACCCAGAGTCAGATATGGGGGGTGAAAACTGAAAGATCAAAAAGCAGATCAGACAACCACTAGTGCTCTTACCTCTACAAGATCCTCAGACTGAAAAGAGACCAGCATCTTGTCTCCTCCTACCTATATTCCCCTCTCTGCCCAGCTATCTCACTTCCTGTCTGTCTGTACAGACCTCCAGACCTCTATGGTTGGTTAGTGGATAGCTCTGCCTACAGATATTCAGGCAAGCTTTATTTGTTATACATATTTGTTACACAAACAAGATATTACTACACATCAGTCCTTAACTTGGAGAACAATAGGATTTCAAGTGGATTTCTGTAATATTTATCAAATCAGAATGTATTGGACTCAATGAGATCATCATGTAGACCTGTATGATAACAACCTCAGATTGCTATGGAAGACACAGACTGGGATAAGTGAAAACAAACTTACCATGAGACCACACAATCCCATAAAATCAAAATATCATTTTTTAAAAAGCACTTGTTCTAAATCATGAAACTATAAGCAGAGCCATTTCTACACTGTCTTTTTAAATCCAAGAAAAGGGCAGACATCTGACTACTCGTTAATAAATGGTAAAAAGTGACTCCTTTGATGAAAAACATTTTTCATTTACTAAGTGCCGAGAAGGAATATTAATATTGATTCAGACTCAACTATGAATGCTGACCTCAGAAGTACTGTCTGTGATTAGCTGGATGTTCATGGGCCCCACAGCTTATAAATCTGACTTTTTCTTCAGGATGACATTTTAAATCAAAGCAATATACGTTCCCTATACTGTCATGGAAGCACTGAAATCTCTTAAACACTTTTGATACGTCTGTAATGGACAGAAAACTAGTTTCTCTATACCGCAGTTCTGTACAGTGCCATCCCATCTGCTGGGATATATTTTCCAAAAATAATTTTCTGGAGATTAGAGAGGTAGATAAAATGCAGTCAATAAATGTTTTGTTTTAGCCAACCATTTAGGTGAAATGAGAGCAGAGTGAGCCAATTCCTAGAAAATAAAATGTAGTTTTACCTCCTAAAGCAAGATCTTCATAGCGGCACACTGATTCTAGAATGTGTAGAAGCCGATTGCAATCAAACTCAAAGAAAAAAATGTCTTGATTTAAGAGATTGAAATGTAAGCTTGGAAGGAGTGATTCTCTATTGTTTCCAAAACACAAGCTCAGAGTTAGGGAAATTTCTCACTGGAAAATGTACTTGCTGCACCAGTATGAGACCCCGAGAACCACCAACACCAAGAGAAAATCTGCATAGGCATGGTGGATCAGAAAGACAAGAGAAGCCTTAGGTCAGCTAGCTGGCTGAGCTGACAAAAATGTAGGTTCAATAAAAGATTCTGCCTCCTTAAATAATTCTGTGAGAAAAGGATACCTGACATCAATTTACAGGCTTCATACACACACAAATACCATCCACATGCATGGGTGCCCACAGGTATGCAAATGTACGTAAATATGCACACACATATCATACATAACAAAAAATCCCCACATCACAAGCTCAAGTAATACTTTATTCAAATTTGATCAAAATACTCATCAGATTAATTTGTGAGCTAGTCACAATTTGCCTGCAGCACTTCCTGGAATTTCTTTCTTGGTGACACACATCGTATGTATCTTCTATGTAGCTTCTGAATGACCCATGCATTGAAATGTAGACACGTACACTCCCTTCCAGTTCTTCATCTCTTGGCTTTTAGTGAGTAATTTTCCTCAATCTCTACCATTTCATTTCCTTCCATCCAGTTTCAGTTTTCTGCAATGGTCTCTTTCATTTGTCCTCCTGTTTCCCACATGTACTGATTGTTGAGAACTGTAAATGAGCCATATTTTCTTGAGGGATATTGCTGACCTTTCATTGAATTTAAGGATTTCATGTCTGTGCATGATTTCAAAATTGGTTGAGTTGTAAAGAGAACAGGTTTGCTTTTGGCTCGCAGAGCAACCACTAGAAATAGCTAACCACAGAATGCTAAAGTAGTTAGCGGTAAGATAGAAAATGCTGCTGTGTAACGGGGCTCTTCATGGGTGCAAATTACTGTCTTGTTACCACACAATCCTCTTGCTCTTGGCCTACCTTTTTTTTTCATTGAATAACTCTTAAGGCAAGTTGGTGCATGGCAGAGAATGCTCAGTAAGTTTGAGGATTCTGCAAAACATGCAAATAAGCACATGGTTAAGAGACCTGATGGGTTCCAGCAATGTAAGTAGAGATGAATGTCCTGTGGGCACCTAATGAGGTATTTCAAACACAAGGCACTGCTGTGTACTTTGAGAAGTTCTTTATGCTAAAGTAGCTGGATCAACACAGTATGGTGGGCAGAAAACCAGGCAGATGTGATGTTTGCGCTGCTATTCTGATTTATTAATGTTTCTCAAATTTTCATCTTAGATTGAATATAAATATAGACACTTAATGTCCAAAGTCAAACATATAAGGAAGAGATTTTAGATGTATTACAGCCTAATTAGGATTTATTAAGAAATAGTGCATTAAGTTTACTATATAACACTGTAGAAACTTCCAAAGACATCAATTTGGAACAAATGGTAACAAAATGATATTTTCAAGTAGTTTAATAAATAAACATTGCTCTCTGGGCCACTTTGTGAAAGATAATTATGAGAGAGGGATTTTAAAAACAGGATTTGTCTGACAGGTAAAGTAGGTATAGCTATAAAACCCAGAAAACTCATTAAGTAAAGAAATTGAAGAAATAAGTATCTTTGTATCCTTCCCAGAAGGCATATGGAGAAACTCTAGTGCAGAGCTAAAATAAAATACACAGTAAAATTAACCAGATTGGCTTGAAAAATAATAATTGTAGAAAATTAGTCATCTTAAGTGTTTTGTTTTAAACTAAATTTAGTGTGTACTGGTTTTCAATTTATGTTGTCCACTCTTCTTGTTCTTATTGTTGCCACCCTTCCATGTTTATGTTCTTGTTTTTCAATTGGGATGTGGCTGTGGCATAAACTTAGCTATATTTTTCAGTTATTGAATCATAACAATCATTTCATTTTAGCAGGAAATCTGTAAAAGGTAGTTATTACTTATAAAAAATCGATGTCAACAAACAAGGATCTAAAATGAGTAGGTTTGCAATTTTAAAGTTGTTTTATAAATGATGAACCCAATGCCTCCAATCTATCACTCAGTTATCTTGGCATTGACTTTACAGCATATCCATACCCTGAAGGTGTGTTCCTACTCCTGGCACTGCCTCCTGGGGCTGACTGAATTCACACTTTAAATCGCTGCAATGCTCTCTGTTCTAGTAGGATGCTCCAAGGTGTTTTCTCCCTCTAGGAACATGTAGGCCTTAATAACTAATTCCAAGGATCATGTGGCATTCCATATGACTCATGGTAAGAGCCAAAGTCTTCATATGCTTTGGTTTCTCACATTGAGGCAGCTTCACTAATTCTCAAGGCTGCTTTTTGCCCCTCCACTGCAGCTCTTCCAGTCCTGCAGCAGGAAGAACACTTCCCTAGTTCTTACAAACTTTCTCTGTCTTCTCCTTGAGATGATCTCCCTGCAGAGCCCCGCCCTGTGCTTCATTGACCATTAACATTGTAATGAAAATGCTATATCCCTGTTGGGAGTGCAGCTTATCAATTTTACACAATATTTAATATTAACACTTCCATTTACCTTAAGTGTCAGCTAATGTTGGGAAATTCAACTTGATCTTTTCATTAGATGCAATCAATTGTTTGTTTAATTTGGCTTTTTTGCTGATGGGAAAGAAAATGCTCCCCATAGGGAGTGGCACTATTATGAAGAATGGCTTTTTTGGAGTAGACCTTCTTGGAGGAAGAGTGTCATTGTTGGGTTGGGATATGAGGTGTCCTATGCTCAAGTTATGCTTAGTGTGGCACACTATTGTTTCTGCTGTCTGTGGGTCAAGATGTATGATTCTCAGCTCCATTTCCCAGCACCATGTCTGCCCGCCCTGCATGCCACCATGTCCTGCCATGATGATAATGGGCTAATCCTCTGAAAATATAAGCCAGCACCAATTAAATGTTTTTCTTTAAAAAATTGCCACTGTCATGGTGTCTCTTTACAGCAATAGAAATCCTAACTAAGAAAGACTTAAAAGACTAAAACAGCAAGCAATATTAGTGACTTCAAAAACCTATTCAATTTCTAATTCTGATTAAGTTTCTACATAAATAATATACAACAAGCTGAAATATAACATTTGGTCATACAAATGCATATTATTTATAATCTTATCAACATAGCCATAATTAAACATTTTTAGAAGAAATCAACATTACTTTAAAATCATTTTCATGATTTGAAATCAGTTAAAATGTATACACACATACCTAACAAATAAGCCCTTATTTTTAACCTTTATTTATGAATATGTTCAGCATATTTAGACAAAGCTTTGTAGAAAACAGATTTTAAAATCGAGCTTTATTTTTCAATAAGATCAAAAATGAAACCTTTAATTATGAAATTCAATTCATAACACTTTTTGCTCTGAAGTCTTGTTTGTTTGTTTTTCTTGACAGGGTTTCACTGTATAGCCATGGGTGTCCTGTAACTTGCTCTGTAGAACAGGTTGGCCTTGAATTCATAGAGATTTGCCAGCCTTTGTTGTCTGAATGCTGGGACTAAAGGCTTGCACCACCAATGAATGGCTTGCTCTGAAGTTTTTTTAGTGTGTATTTCTAGATAACTTTTGTGCAATTAACTCCATTCAAGACAAGAGTTCAGCATATTAATTTAAAGTATCATAGTTGTGATTATGCCCAAATGCTAAGTTTTATTGTATTTAATTCTTTGCCATCATAGTTCAGTTTTCTACTACCCAAAAGATGAACTTTCTGGACTCACTCATATTTCATCATGGATGGAGGAGAAGGCCCCTTGCCTCGCTTAGGAGCTTTAGGCAGTTAATGGTGTTGTGAGAGAGGGAGTCATAATTCTCAGTGATGTACCACTGATAGGTTAGCTTTGCTCAAGTAAATCCCTCCCACCCACACTTGGAGGGCAATCCCTCTTAATGAAGTGGACCACAGACAGAGAGGCAAACAGGAGCATCTTGGGAAGAAGGAGAAATTTAGTGTGGGTAGAAGCAGGCAGGCAAAGATAATGGAAGGGAAGAATAAGATTAAATAAAATGTATGTAATTCTGAAAGAATTACTAAAACAAGAGACCTTTCTAGTTATTTTATGCCTCAGGAACTTTAACACATTTTATTAAATTTACCCAATGATTGTCTCTAAAAACTGGTTCTACAAATTAACCTATAGATGTGTCCTATGTTAGAGTGCTGCCAAAAATTTATTCTGAATTTGTTTGATGGCATAAAGCCGACAAGCTCTGTTTTGACACATATAAATATGTATCTGTATACACACATGAGGAAAATGATTGTTACACGTTAAATATGCTTGTATAGTCTGCTGTATATTTGTACATATAACTGAGTATTTCTGGCATCTCCCATCTGAGTTCTGTGAAAGGAAGTTTTAAGGCTCTGTATGTCAATCTACAAAAACCAAAACCTCTTTCTTTGTCTCCCAGAAATTAAGCCCATTCACAGTTTCTTTGAAGGCAGGACTCACATTACATGTTATAAAGCACAGTTATATTTCTAGTCATATTTTTGACATATTCAGCAGTTAATTCTTTTGTTTATTGATGAAACAACCATTCATATTCAACCAATATTTAAAGTTTTGAATATTAACTTAAGACTTTTTGAATTAAAAGTTTTATTATTTATCACACTTTTGTTTCAAATAGACTCTTTTAATTGAATATATACAATTGTTCATGCATGCTTCTGTTTTTTTTTCTCTTGTGTTCAAAGGTTTTTCAAGCATGGATGCAAATAATATGTAAATTTGTTTTATTATAGACTTCAAATCAATTTTCTTTTCAATGGGTAAGCCATTTAGTATGCTTCCTCAATTGCCCAATGAGTTGTCCTATTTTTCAAACAGTTCTGGCTTTTAATTTATTATTTTCTTGAGCAAGTTGAACTTAATAAAATATTAGATGGCAATAACATCATTCTTTGATTCATTTTTAATGAAAACATTTCTTTTTTTGATGGTTTTTTTGAGACAGGGTTTCTCTGTGGTTTTGGAGGATGTCCTGGAACTAGCTCTTGTAGACCAGGCTTTTCTCGAACTCACAGAGATACGACTGCCTCTGCCTCCTGAGTGATGTGATTAAAGGCGTGTGCCACCACCACCCAGCTGAAAATATTTCTTCTTAACAGTGGTCCATAACAAGGTAATTTTAAATGATATTTACAGTAAACAAGATGGAAACACACACACACACACACACACACACACACACATATATGGTTATGGTTAAGGTTTTTATTTTTTCTTATTCTTAGGTTGTCTCCAAGAAAAACCACACATTTTATCCAAAATTTTATAGCACTTTTGAGTAATGTAGAGAATTTGTAGACCAGGAAAATGACTTTGTCTCCTTTAATATGAATTATTTTCAAAATAAAATTCAGTAGATGTCTATAAATTGTTATAGTTAGCTTTAATTATCAACTTAATACAATCTAGAATTATCTGTAGAGTATCCCAATAAAGGATAATCTAGATCAATTTCACCTGAGGACATTTCTTTAAGTACTATCTACATAATGAGTTGAAAAACCTGTCCATTGTGGGTGACATTATTCCCTAAGCAGAGGATCCTAGATGCTATAAGAGTTAAAAAATTAAGGATTTTAATTAATGCAATTATCCATCCATTTTCTCTTTCTGATTTTCTTAATTAAATTAATTGAAGTCCTGATTCTTCTCCCACTATGGGTGACACCATTCCCCAGGCAGGTGATGCTGATTTATATGAGTAGAGAAAGTGATCTGAGTGCAAGCACACAAGCTTCCATTCTTTCCTGGCTCCTGGACTTTGGATATGGCTCAGTACTTTCTTCACATTCCTACTACCTTGGTTTCCCTACTGGACTGCAACCTGGAATTATCAGTTAAAATAAGCCTTCTCTATCCTAACTTACTTTTGTCAGGGTATTTATCATAACAACATAATGACAATTCAAGCATGAATGAAAACCAAAGTATGTTTTGAAATACATGGCTTATTGTGTTAGTACTAAAGGCACCACATAACACTCAAAAAAGAAATTTAATTTCTGGATCAATATGTGACCATGCTACTTAATTTTTCTGAAATATGAATGTTCAATATTATAACCAGAATGTTGACATCAACAAGTATACAACTCTAGTAGATTGATCAGAAATAGACACACACACACACACACACACACACACACACACACACACACACACACACACACCTTTTGTAAAGTTAGTTATGAACACAGAATTTATATCATGAATGATGATTCCAGAAATACTTTTCAACCTATTTCTTAGATAAAGGCTAGATGTGCTGGAATTAATGAACTAATGCCAAAAAAAAAAAAACCACAGAAGTCTAAAAGTCATAATGTGAAATTGAAGACTTTCATCAGCATTCAATACTACTTAACGCTTTCACAACTGACCATCTGAGTACAAAGGGTGGGGACTGCCTGCATGAATTCAATGAGCTTTGCAAGACTTGCAGGGAAAGTCCATATCACTGGATCATATGTTCAGAATTAATCAATAAATTAGTAGATTGATTGATTATGGTTAGTTTCCCCCCCCCCAACTAACGCCCTAGCCATTCCTCACCCTTTCTGCTCCCCAAGAAGGGTGAGGCCTTCCATAGGGGGGTCTTAAAAACTTGATTTAAAAAAAATGGTTATGCTGTTGCAGTGACTCATAATGGTAATTCCTCCATTCAGGAGGCTGAGACAGAAGAATTGCTATGAGATCAGGATGAACATGGGCTACAATAGTGAGTTCTAAGCATACCTGTTACACAGGGTGGGATCTTCTTTTTTCTTTTTTTTATTAGCAAGAAAATTATTTTACATGTCAATCCTAGGTCTCTCTCCCACCCTTCCTCCCCTGACCCCCCCCCAACTAACGCCCTAGCCATTCCTTACCCTTTCTGCTCCCCAAGAAGGGTGAGGCCTTCCATAGGGGGTCTTCAATTCTGCCATATTCTTTGGGATAGGGCCTAGGCCAACTGCCTTGTGTCTAGGCTCAGGGAGTATCCCTCCATGTGGGATGTGCTCCTAAAGTCCATTCCTATGGTAGCGTTAAGTACTGAGGTCCCATAGAATTCTGAGGTCTCCTCACTGACACCCACATTCAGGGGGTCTGGACTCCTTTGCTCATCAGTCCTCTGCATCTGGATTTCAGTTCAGTTCAAGGTTTAGCTGTTCGTGTCTGCTTCTACTTCTACCACCTGCTGGATAAAGGCTATATGATGGCATATGAATTAGTCATCAGTCTCATTATCAGGAGCGGTCATTTAAGGTAGCTTTTCCTCTGTTGCTTAGATTGTTAGTTGGTGTCATCTTTGTAGCTCTCCAGACATTTCCCTAGTGCCCGATTTATCTTTAAAATTATAATGTTTCCCTCTATTACATTATCTCCCATCTTGTTCTCTTCTGTTTCTCCCGCAACTCAACCTCCCTGTCCCCATTATGTCCTCCTCACCCCTCCTCTTCTACCCTTCTCATTCTCCTAGGTCTCTCCCCGCTACCCCCATGGTCCCAATTTTCTCAGGAGATCTTGTGCTTTTCCCCTTCTCCAGTGTACCATGCATGTCTCTCTTAGGGTCCTCCATGTTTTCCAGCCTCTCTGGCAGCCTGGGCTGCAGGCTGGCAATCCTTTACTCTATGTCTAAAATCCACATATGAGTGAGTACATACAATGCCTGTCTTTTTGTGACTGGGTTACCTCGCTCAGAATGGTTTCTTCTAGTTCCATCCATTTGCCTGAGAATTTCAAAATTCCATTGCCTTTTTCCCCCCTGCTGAATACTCCATTGTGTAAATGTACCACATTTTATCTACCCATTCTTCAGTTGAAGGGTATCTAGCTTGTTTCCAGGTTCTGGCTATTACAAATAATGCTGCTCTGAACATAGCTGAACACATGTCCTTGTTGTAGGAATGTGCTTCTTTTGGGTATATGTCTAAGAGTGGAATTGCTGAATCATTTTCCTGAGGAATGGCCATACAGATTTCCAAAGTAGCTGTAAGAGTTGGCATTCCCACCAGCATTGGAGGAGTGTTCCCCTTTCTCCATATCCTCTCCAGCATAAACTGTTATTGATGTTTTTGATTTTAGCAATTCTGACAGGTGTAAGATTGTGTCTCAGAGATGTTTTGATTTGCACTTCCCTGATGGCTAATGATGTTGAGAACTTTCTTGTGTGTCTTTAAGCCATTTTAGATTCCTCTATTGAGAATAGTCTATTTAGTTCTGTACCCGACTTTTTAATTGGATTATTTGGTATTTTGGAGACTAGCTTCTTGAGTTCATTGTATATTTTGGAGATCAGCCCTCTGTCAGATGTAGGGTTGGTGAATGTCTTTTCCCAATCTGTGGGCTGTCATTTTTTTTGTCTTGTTGACTGTGTCCTTTGCCTTACAGAAGCTTCTCAGTTTCAGGAGGTCACATTTATTAACTGTGGCTCTCAGCATCTGTGCTACTGGTGTTATGTTCAGGCAGCTGTCTGCTGTACCAGTTCATTCAAGGGTATTTCCTACTTTCTCTTCTAATAAGTTCAGTGTGGCTGGGTTTATGTTAAGGTCTTTGATCCATTTGTACTTAAGTTTTGTGCATGGCAGTAGACATGGATCTATCTGCAGTCTTCTACATGCCAGCATCCAGTTATGCAGGGCAGGATCTTGCCTGTTAAAGACAAAATAAAAAATACTTTGAAGTCACTTCTTATATGTGTTTATGTGGCACAATTTGTTTAATTAAGGTTGCTTATGTAGGCATAAATGTTTAAAGGAGCATGGACATCTCACTAGTGGCGTGAGGACTCATGGGCCATTCTCCTGTCTGTGACGCAATGATAACAGACTTATTCTGCATGTTTGAGCAGCTACTGTGAGTTCAGTAGCCATATTGTGTTTGGAAAACAAGCTTGGGCAACCCCTCAGCCCTTCCTCTGGTGTTTACAGTCTTTCTATTCTGTCTTCTGTGTTATTCTTTAAACAGTGAAGTGATCTAGATGTCATTTAAAGATGAATACTCAACATTGACATATTCTCAGTACTTTAGCCAGGTATGAGTCTCTTTTAGTCAGTGTTCTCTAGAGGAATAGAATATGCATATACATAATAGTTAATATATAAATATTAAATACTATGGAATGTAATATGTAATGTTAAACATATAATATTTTAAAAGTCAGCTTAAAATGGTATTAGAAAGATCACTGAGATCTGAGAATTCTAAAGTTACTTGATCCTTGAGGCAGAGTACAACAACACTTAGTTCACTGAGTTGTAACAACCATTCAGTCCTCAAGTCTGGTTTTCTCAGTATTCTCAATGTGGCTCAGTAAGCTTGGTGGGTTCTAAGACGAAAACTCCTTATGTGATCAGAAGAGAAACCAGAAGCAGTAGCCATACCTCAAATCACGTTGGTGGCTAGAGAGAAGGACAAGCAAGTAAAAAAAATATCAAATATCTTTCTGCTTACAAAGTTCTAACTTGCTAACAGAAGGTGCTGCCCACAATCAGGTAGGTCTTCCCATATCCAGCAAGGCAATCAGGACAATTCTTCAGGCAAGGCTCTCCAATCAGGTGATTCTAAGTGTGGTAAGTTGACATTAAAAGTATCCTTAATAGAACAATGTGGTAACTGTAGGTTACTGTAGAGAGAAGCCTGTCTTCCCAAAGCTTTGTGCATTACTAACCTATTGTCATAAGCACAGATATTTTGATAGGTACAGCATGTTCATTTCATGCAGCAATATTGTTAGTTTTCCCATTGAGGGATGCCACTTCCTTAGCCATGGGCTTTTACAAAGCTTACAGTATTAGACATGAATTCTATCTTGTGGAGGGGGCATCAAATTCAATCAGTAAAGGGTTTGTTGCCCCTTACCAGTCCTATCAATATTGTATCTGTGGACACATATTGCAGGTCAGTAGTATAGAATGCAGAGCCCACATGTTAGCAAGGCTGTCAATAATTTTTTTTCTCCCAGCAGCCCACATAGCACCTTCCAGAGCTATGAAAACTAGCCAGCAGGAAGGAAGTTTCCAGATCATTTCCAGCTTGATTTCTCTATGTCCAGTGACTGAAATGTGTGATGTCATTAGCAATATAGTTTTATACCCTCTAGTTCTGGTGGACAAACAAGACCTGTAGCAATAACTTATATTGTTTTGAGGCTAGAGGAACCTCCCTGGACAACAATAAAAGTATCAAGTGTGAAATTTTCTACCTGTGTAGCCTTGTATCAACACAAAAACCTTAGGAATTTTGGAATATTTTGATTTCAGGATCTTATAATTGGTTTCTTGATTTTGTTTTAATTTCTTCATTGTTTTCAGATGAGGAAAACAAAGCATAGAAATACTCAGTATATTCTCAAGATTAGCCATCTAGTAAGTAGAAAGAATAATGGAAACCAGCTAATGTATATACAGTGCTACAACCAGACCTTGTTGAATATAGATTCTTCTTGAAAGGGTCTGAGCCCTATACTGAACTTATTGTATATCAAACGAGCTCTTAGATATTATGGCTACTGCTCTAAAGATCAGATGTTGAGTAGCAATGCAATGCATTATACTCCCTCTTACATAACTAACAGGTATTGAAGAAGCAGGAAGTGAGCTAAGAATGACTTCTGCTGTGCTTGTTTTCATGTCACCAATACTTTTCTACTGAGTCAGAAGTTCAAAGAGAGTGTTCCAGCTACAGTTTAAGGACATGGTCTGTATCCACTGCAGCTGTTGTGTCATCTGATAGCTCTGGCAATTGGACCATAATTAGACTTTTCTTCTGTGTTTTTTTTTTATTTGTTTATTTATTGAGACATCTCTTTAAATGTACTATGTTGATTTTGAGGTCACCATGTGACTTGAGCTGTTCTCAAACTCTCAGCTCTATTGCATTAGTCTTACAAATGCAATTACAGGTACATAATGGCAAATTTAACATCTTTTTTAAAAATATTTTTCAATGCTGCTTGAGATTGGAAAGAAGACATTCCCAAGCTAGGGAAATGTTCCTAACTATATCTAAACTATATCCTCAGCCCTTATTCATATTAATTTTTGAACACAAAATGTTCTTTCAACAAAAACTATGTTGTGATCTATGGTCATGTAATTTATTATATGAAGGAATCTTCAGAAGAATTTACTACCAAGGTAAACTTCAAACACAGCTATGGGCTTATAAAGCTGTCCTGTAGCTTATCTCTTGTATGCCCTGCTTAAATTATGGCTTTCTCTAAAAGAACCTCTTTATTTTTGCTACAGATACAAAATTTTGCTGAAGATATCTATAGTAGTAGAAATTATTTTTTCTGGGAAGTATACTTTTTTAAACTAATTTTGTGGTTTCATATAAATGGCTGAAACCAAAGTGTCATTGAACACTGACATTGGCACTACCATTTGAAAGATTTCATGAAATCATTTTTGTCTTTCCCTTCATCACATCTAAGATTGTGGGTTTTAGCCTTTTCCTTGACTTTCACTTTTACACAGGCCTTTTATTAATTCACTGAAAGCTTTGAACATTCTTTACAAATCCTTGAAAACTTTCTCACAAAAATATATTATGTTGCCACATAACAAACTGTTCTTGAATGTATCATGTTTTAATTTAATGAACATGGTCAGTTCTGAAAAGGACTTTTCTTCCTAACACTTTAACATCTTTGTCTTTGCATTATCTCTATGGAATGCATATACATAATTACACCATTAGGCAGTTCTGACTTCTCAGCAACAGGTATAGGTTATAGGACTTATTAATGAAGTCCTCTGAGGAATGTAATTTGTTTGAAAAATTACATGTAGCTTAATTTTAAAAAGCAAAGTAATAGAGAATTTTCAGTGTTTACTGAATGAGTTTCTCTGGGTTCTGACAAAACCTTAAACAATTTAAGATTTGTAAAATGCCCAAAATGATGCCACTGTCCATGAAAATACCATTTTTCTATGAGAAGTAGCCTATGTGTTGAAGGATCCTATATCCACTATGTTAGATGTACCTAATAATGATTGACTTTTCTTGTGTCTGTGCTTAACGTACCATATTAAGCTTTGCTTCTACTTGAGTTTAAATTGTTAGGAATATGCAGGCACTCAAATGTTTACTTACTTGTATTTAGTACATAATGTCACAACTTAAATTATTTAAGAAAGGGATATACAGATATAAATTGATCCACCAGTTGACATATATGAACATGTGCCTTCCTAAGGGGCAGTTTCATGAGAGAAGTGTCCTAGAAATTAACTAGTCACAACCTGCACAGGTCTATGGCAGATGAGGTCCCAGCCCTGAGAAGAGAATCAGACACAAGACCCCATCCCTAACCCAGAAGACCCAGAAGTTCTCTTCAATTGACAACCGCTTATTACAGAAAAATTAATTTTCTCCAATAAAGTCTCATTGGACATAAAAACTACACTTAAGGGCAGACACCATGCCTAGCAGTAAACAGCAAATATGAAACAAACTCAACAGTAGTTGTAGAGAATTTTTTTAACTCCATAATATTTTACCTGGGCATTTTTTAAACTTTCAGATCTTTTGCTTATATATTATGATTTCCAATTCTGTGTTTTTAGGAGATTTCTATGCATGCAAAGTGTGTGTGTGTGTGTGTGTGTGTGTGTGTGTGTGTGTGTGTGTGTGTGTGTGTGTGTGAAAGAGAGAGAGAGAGTGTTGTGTGTGTGTGTGTGTTTGTATATATGTATATGGTTGTGTATTGTGTGTGTGTGTGTCTGTGTGTGTGTGTGTGTGTGTCTGAGGTATGAGTCTGCTTGTGTTTCTTTTGCCTTTTTTTGAGATTCGTTCTACTTGTTTGTTTGCTTGTTTACTCCTATTCTGGTTTGCACATTTTTGTTTGTGTATTTGTTTTTGCTTTCTAGCTGTCTGTTATTTTCTATTGAGAAAGAAGTGTGTAGATTTGGGTGGGTGGGCAGGTGAGGAGGCGTTTGTGTGTGTGTGTAAACCATCATCAGAATATATTGTATGAAAAAAATCAATTTTCACAACAAAGATAAAGGAAACAGAACTGCCTCCTAATACTGCTTCTCAGAAAACATCTGGATTTGAGTTTCACTGTAAAAAAGCAGCCAGGAGACCTGTTGTGCCGAACAGTTGCTTCTCAGTTTCTGAAAAATGGAGGTCAGAGGAGCATGGTGGGTAAATGGGAGGAGTGAGCGTTCTGCCAGCTAGAGAAGTTAACTCGTCCATGTAGGAATGTGAAAGTTAAAATTTAAAATTTTGAAACAGTAATAGTGGAGCAACTACCTTAAATGCCTTTCCCCTCTAATGTGAATGATGACTACCTTAAAAGCCTTCATAGAGGCTTCACATCCAGGAGCTGAGGGAAGCAGAATAACAGATCCACAGCTAGGCACTGAGCCAAACTCCTGGAATCCAGTTGCAGAGAGGGAGGAGGGATGAGCAAAGGGGACAGGACCATGCTTGGGAAACGCACAGAATTAGCTGACCTGAACAAGTGGGAGCTCACAAGCCCCAGTTGGACAGCTGGGGAACCAGCATAAGACGAACCAGGCCCCCTGAACATAGGTGTCAGTTAGGAGGCCTGGGCAGTCTATGGGACCTCTGACAGTGGAACCAGTATTTATCTCTAGTGAACAAATGGACTTTGGGTGCCCATTTCCCATGGAAGGATACTCTCTCAGCCTAGATACACAGGGGAGGGCCTAGGTCCTCCCCCAAATGATGTGACAGACTTTTATGATCTCTCTTGGGAGGCCTCACTCTCCCTGGGGAATGGATAGAGTGTGGGATGAAAGGCCACTGATGGGCATGGGAGGATGGCAGGGAGTGGGAACTTGGATTAATATGTAAAATAAGATCATTTCTAAATTAAATGAAATATAAAAAAGAAAATTTTGAAACAAAAGAGGCTGGTGATTTTGCCATGAGAGTTGAGATTAAACCTAGGATTTTTGTTTTTACATTAATGCAATTTCTTAGCACTGTAGCCCATCCTGGACTGAAGTGCACTGCTTAGATGTCCTCCTTAGCTTTGACTACGAACCTGATTGACATGGTCTAGAATCAAATGAAAAGGAAGCCTTTATTGAGGGATTAGTCAGATTAAAATTGCCTGTAACCATGACTGTGGGGAATGGTCTGCATCATCTTAATTGATACCAGCTCACTGTGGGTGGCGATATTCCTTGGGGAAGGTTCCTGGACTGCATAAGAAAGGTAGCCTGGGCAAGGCCAGCAAAGAGCCTTTCTTCACAGTTTCTGTTTCAGGTTCCTCCTTAAGATTCTGCCCTAATTCTTCCTCAATGATGGACTGTGACTTGGAAATATAAGCCAAATGAACATTTTGAGCACTAAATTGCTATGAATGACAGTGTTTTATCAGAGCATCAAAAATAAAACTAGGACAGTGGTAGCCCAGGATGGCCTCAAACTCATAGCAGTTCTCCTGCCTCAGGTTGTCAAATGCTGGGATAATAAGCACAAAACACCATAGCTGGTGTTTCAAACCAAATAAGTAAATAAATAAACAAATAAATAAATGTTAGCCAAACTTTGTAAGATTATGACTTAGGAAAGCAACAGCTGAAGCTCTCCAACTTTTGGAATGTGCTTTCTGCATAAGAAAAATGTCCACATTGGAAGAAATAAATGCATATGTTAACATGATAGGAAAATCAGAATTTCAAATGTATATCATCGAAATAAAAGGGTCTCATTTCCTTAATTCTGAAATAAGTAACATGGAGTGATTATGCATTTTTCAGGCCCCTTACCAAGCATGCATGCATGTTTGCATCCGTGAATGCACACACAAACACAGACAGACTGACAGACACACACACACACACACACACACACACACACACACACACACACACACACACACAGTTCTAGGGAAACTAGTAATTCTCCCTGCTCCCAGCTCATATCATAGATCTCCTATGGCAGTATGCTGATGTGACATTTGTAAGTGATTCTGGTCTTGCTAATGACCTTTAAAGTCACCCTGACACTAGTGGACATCCACATTGCAAATGTATTTCTTCTCAATACAGCAACTTTTAAAGTCAGCTTTCTTCCAGTTTTCCAAGTCAAATATTGATGATAATCTTTAATTTTCATCTCAGAGTATCTGATTATCAGTAACCATGATTTCAATATACATATTCTAAAATGTCAAAAATACTTATGATATTTAAAGATATAAATCTTTGGTATTCCTTTTACATGTGGGACAATGCAAATGTGTGAGTGATGGTTTTTGTTTGGATATTCAAAGGTCTAGAAAATATTTCTGTGTCAGCAAGGGATCTGGTAGGAGTAAACTACAAGATTATTCTGTTTGCCATTCTGATACTGCTTTACTCTCTGTACACCATGAGGCCATGTGTCAATATCATTCAATTCTTACCCTCTGTTCAGGGTCAAGGTTTGGCTGTCTCACAAACCCAAGGAAATATATAGGATACTATGAGAATATTGCTGTGGTGTTACTGAAGCTGAGATTGATTGTTTTGCAATTAAAATGTCCTTTTCATATTTTTACATAGCTGAGTTAAAGTTTCAAATTTCATCATATTGCAATATAGCAACTAAGCTGTATTTAAGCCTCCTTCTATGCCAGGCAATGAGGCAGTATTTTACACAGTTGAAGTTACATAATGCTTGTGGTAAGCTTATGTGTTAGCCAAATAATTACCATACATCTCAGAAGAAGGAACCAAGAGCATAAGTTGCAAGATTTAAAACTCAGGTTTGTCTAACTCCAAACAAAACTTTAACTATTTTATTGTTATCGTACAACTCATAAAACATAGGTACCTGAATTTGTTTCCATTCTAAAGTTTTACTTTGGCTTATTTGGTATTTCTTTTTATTTTAAGTGATTCATAAAAAATAAAATAAAATATTCAGAGTCATTCTAGTTATCAATAGCTATGTGAGACTATTTTAAACAATGAAATATAAGTAGTTGGGTAGGATTCGGGAATGGCTTTTTAGAAGAAATATGTCTTTTGTGACATATACATCACTCCTTAACCTAACTTCAAAAAAAAGCAGATACACCTATATTTGGAAACCTTCATTATAGATGAAGTTGAGGAGAACCCCACCAAGACAGAGTGTCTAGGAGTGTGTCTGTCTAACCATGGATTGTATATGAGAGTAAAAAAAAAAATTCTAACACACTTGAGAAATACTAAGGTTATCTTACCAGCAACTGGATGCACTTTCCATTTGATGAGTTAATATACTCTATGAAATTAAATCCCTAGAAAAATTCTTTGTTGTTAAATAATTTTGATTGAAATGACTTGATTCATTTCACTGAGAAGGAAATTAAAATATGTGTTAAAATATATCCTTTCATTGCTGAAGAAAAACATTTTCCCCCTCAGACTAAATGAATGTTTTATTTCTAAATTAAAACAGTAAAAATGGCTCTAGGAAGGAAATGTGCACTGTGAAAGTAAACTGGTGCAGACACATCACTATTTCAATTATATGCTTACTTCATGTAATAGCAAATTTAATTTTTTAGAAAAAGATTCTCTTTCTGTGTGATGGTAGTGACCAAATATAGATTATAGTTTGAATATGATTTCAGAAATTATATAGCATATAGTTTTAGAGAAATCCTTAAGTAACTCTACAACACATATAAGCAAGTAAATAACACAATACTAAAGGTATTATTCATGGAATCTTAGGAAGAAGAATGATGGACAGGTGATATGGCTCAGTGGAGAAGGAGGTTACCAATCAAGCCCCAGAATCTGAGTTTCATCTCTGGAATCCAGGCATAAAAAAACATATACAAGCTTCATTCATTGGTAATCCTACAGTGAAATGGGCAATAGACAATAAACTCAGATTCTAACTATCCGGGAGTACTTAGCGCGGCAAAAAAACAAAAAACAAAAAACAAAAAACAAAACACAGTAGAGGGCTCCTCCCAATAAGGTGGAAGGTGAGAACAAAATTCTAAAAGTTGCTCTCTCATGTCCATTGATGCACTGTGTTAAGCATGGATGCACCACACACACACACACACACACACACACACACACACACACACACACACTGTATCTGCCCCACCCCAACAAACACATAATCTATGTTTTAAAAGAATATTACAGTTTACACAACCAAAATAATTTTTTTCAGTGGCAAAAATCGACCTGTACCATGAATTTATCAACCTTTAATTCCATTATTTTATAATACTTGTAAAGATAAAATAAAACTGGCCTTTGTCAGCCTTCACCATTTTACTGAAAACTGTTACATATCTTGTTGGAAACAGATTTAGGATGTGCCTTTAAATATTGAAATTAATTCAGTAAAAGGGACGTGTAGTTTTACATTCACTGTAGTGTATAACATGGTGGAGTGGGGTGACACTTACCACCAGGAAGAAATGCCTTTCTCTTATGTGTAAAGACAACTTCTGGACGTATTGATTTTGGAGAATTAACTCTCTAAATCTAATTCTTCAAAAGCAAATTTAGACAAATCCAATGATTGTGGAAGAGATATCGGTACTGTGGCTAAGCAGGTGTGGGGAATAGGAATAATCACTTAAGACAGGAACTACGATTGGAAAAGTGAGTACCAGTTATTCTCATGCGGCACACACATGAGAGGTGCAATTCTGTGAACTCCTCAAGGACTCACTCCCATCTGGTTTGCTTGTAGTCTGATTATCTTTGATCCTTATTACTATCAAAGAAATTGATGTTTATCAACACTGATGTTTCAGAAGGTAACCCCCTATGGGCATCCAATTACTTTCTTCTGCAGCCAGCGACTGGGAAAAGGAAATTGATTGACAGATGGCCCTGGAGTGCAATCCTTTGGGCCCAGTGGGGTGCATCCAGATTGATTCAATGTTGAGACTTCCAAGAATCTTGCAAATACACCCTAGGGAACCCTAATTGAACTCTAGGGGTCTGTGCTTAATCCACTTTCAACTTGAAATCACTCTCATCCTGAAGAAACCTCTTTAGTTCCAGACATAGCTTCAAACAGCTAGAAGTTACAGTAGCTAAAGCAGATCCAGATTTTGATGGCATCAATGTTTTCATGCAAGGCAGGCTACAACCTTTGGGTAGTAAGACATGTTCTCCTGATAACTACAGTGCCTCTTATTCTGAATCCATTTGCACTGCTATAATAATGTGTCAAAACTGGATCCCTTATAAGCAAAATGAACTTATTTTCCACAGTGGAGGAGGCTTGGAAGATCAAGAGCAAAGCACCTGCATACTTCATGTCTGCCAAAAGAAAAAAAGTAAATGCTGCTTTGTCTAGAATATCCTGGCTCTCCATCTGTCCTTAAGCCTTTGCACATCCCCTTAGATCTAACTCTACAGCTATCCCCAGAAAGCCCTTTCATAGGCTTTCCCATCCTTCTTTGGGCTTCGGAATGGTTTAAAGACTTATTCTCTTAGGACTTTCACTCAGTGTTTGCTTAACTGTTGTCTTTAATCTCATTTTCCATACTTGTTAAGTGTTCAGCAAATACAATCTGAATGGAAGTATCTTGGCTTCAGTCCTTGACCTCGCTATGTCTACTTCTTTCTAAATAGAGTGTTAATAATAAATTGCAGCCTAGAGAACATTATCATTGAGATAATCAAAGGGAATTATGGTCTGAAATGCATACAGTTTAGAGTTCCTGTATTAGAAATAATTACTGTTGCTATCTAATGCTCTCTATTGCTTTATTGAACTCCTGTAAAATGAGTAGAGTGCCATTAGAAAATGATTCTCAATGGTCAGCCACCCAACTTGATATGCTGTACAGCCTAAGATTAGATTACAATTACTGGAAAAGTTAGAAAATCTTCCTGTGTCAGATTCATTGCGTATCCAGATGTCTAGGAAGCACAGATATACTAACTGTACCCTAGCACAACAAAAGCTTTTCTCAGTCCAGCTACATTTTAGTTCTGAAAGCAGCATGAGAGTGAAATTAGCATATGGCCAATTTGCTGGATGCCCAGAGGTTCTAGGATCATGCTGATACATCTTTATCTGCTCATTAGTATTATGGCTTGAAATTTGGTTTACTTGAGTTTATGCCTATTGCTCTAGAAGTCACTGCATATTACTCGGACAGCCTTTGAAGTGTATAATGATGAGTGATAGCCATTCTCATGCATACATGTCTGTGTGCTTGCATATATGATTAGCTTTATAGTTTTATATGCCGATAAGGTTTCTTTCAGGAAAATTCAAACTAAATAAGTATGTTCAGTACTGAAATCAGCAGGTTTATAAAGCCCCTCTTACTGTGATATGAACAAAACTAAATTTTGCCTTTTGTTTCACACTTAAAAAATTCACTTAGTGGGTAGGATCTTCTTGAGCCCTGATAGGACTGCCCAGGAGTCAGAGATTCTCTACTCATTTTCTTACTCTTAAAATTATTCTCAATTTAATATTCCCCTTCTCCAGGTCACAGATTAGAATATAATAAATCTGAATTCTCAACCTAATATGCTATCACACCACTCACATATGACTGCTAAAGAGCAGGACGAGAAAGTACTAATTAAAGCCAAAAGGAAAAAGGACTTTGATCAGGGAAGAGAAGAGAGATGAGAGCATTCCCCACTACTTTAACTCTAAAAATAAGATTTCTATTTGTCACATAATATATTCTGATTTCTATATATGTATATATGACTCATATATCATATATGTATCATATATATAGGATATATCATAGTTTATCCTCATTATCATATCCCTCTACTCCTCCCAGTTCCTCCCCACTTCCTCTACCATCCAGATACACCTCTTCCTGTCTCTTATTAGGAAACAAACAGGCTTCTAAAGGAAAATAGTAAATAAAATACATAAAATATAATAAGAGAAGACAAAAATGAACACATCAGAATTGGACAACGCAAAGAGCATTAAAAGAGTCCAAGAGAAGGCAAAAGAAACAGAGACCCACTTGTCTAGACACTCAGAAATCCCATGAAAACATGAAATTGTAAGCCATAACTATATATGCGAGGAATCTGTAGGGTAAAATTAGATATTAGATAAGGAAAAGCTCTGACCCTATATTATGAGACAAGAAACCCCCAAAGATAGCCTTCAGTTCAGTTTTTGTTGGTCATATGTTGCTGAGCATGTATACTGTATTTCTCTAGTGATATACTCTTGGGAGAAACTGAATTTTCATTTGCAAGTGGTGATTAATTGGAGATTATTTCTGGGTTCAGGATGGAGATATATGTCCACATCTTTCAGCTCTAGGACCCTGTCTGGTGCAGACCCATACAGGTCCTGCATTCTGCCTCAGTATCTGTGAGTTCAAATGTGCTTGGATCCTGTTGTTTAAAGGGTTTTGTTTTCTTGGTGCCCTCCATCCCCACTGGCTTATACTATTTCTTCCCCCACATCCAATGGGGATTCCTTAAGCCTCGATGGGAGGGATTTTAGGGAGACCTCACATTTAGGGTTGAATATTCCAGTATGTGATGTCTGGTTGTGAATCTCTGTATTTGGTGCCCTATATTTAGTATCAGCTATAAAAGAAAAAAAATTAGATGCTGATGGAGCAATCCCATCTTATGAGCAAAGAAGGTTGTTGTTAGGAGTTATTTTATTGCCAAAAAAGAACAGTATTATTTGGTTTTACCCTAGGTACATGGTTTATATAATCTGAGGTTGTGAGTCATCCAAACAATATTGGGCATGAATTCCATCTTGGGCCTTCAGTTAAATCATATATTGTTTGATTACTTCCACAAGTTTTGTGCCACTGTTGCACTAGCATAGCTCAAGGTCATATAAAAGGTTGGTGGTTGGGTTGGAATTTATTTCTGCTTTGGCAGTGTGCAGATGTTTACACGTGATGAAGGTTCTATGATGTAGGCAGCAGCCTGACTACTCTATGTTCAACAAGTTGTGTAGGTGTTGCCTTCAGAAATATGGACTTTCTCTCAGTTTGTGGAGAGCAACCTACAGTCATGGCAATAGCCTGTGTAGAGCCATTCTGATTGATGTGAGGTGAAATATAAAAGTAGATTTTATTTGCATTTCCCAGGTTACTAATGATGTTAAACATTTTGTTTAAGTATTTCACAGCCATTTGAGTTTCTTCTTTTGAGAATTCTCTATTTAGAACTGTACCACATTTTAAAAATTAGTTTGTTTGCTTTCTAGATATTTTCTTGAATATATTTCTTGAATTCTTTATTTTGGAAATTATTCCTCTACTGAATATGTAGTTGGTAAAAATCTTTTCCAATTATGTAGGTTCCCATTGTTTCCAAATAATAGTGTTCTTTGTTGTAAAGTGCTTTATTGGTTTCATGGGATCCTGAGGAATGAGAATTTAGTTTAGGGATAATGTGTTAGATTCATTCTTACATTGGAATTATAGGAATGACTAAAAAGAACACAGAGGAAACATACCTTCCCATCAATAGAGCAGTCAGTGCTTTTAGCTCAACCAGGAAGCAAAAATAATACTTAGGACAGTAGGTATTGGCACTTGATAATACAGAGTTTAAAACAGGAGCAATACTAGCATCTTCCTTCAAGTCTTCCAGGAATATCAGGAATCTTAGTCAACAATAAGAAATGTCATCTACAGGGCTGGAGAGATGGCTCAGAGGTTAAGAGCAGTGATGGCTCTTCCAGAGGTCCTGAGTTCAATTTCCAGCAACCACATGGTGGCTCACAACCATCCATTATGAGATCTGGTACTCTCTTCTGGTGTGCAGATATACATGGAAGCAGAATGTTGTATATATAATAAATAAATAAATAAATAAAATCTTAAAAAAAAGAAATATCATCAACAACAGGTAAGGCATGAAGGACCAAATAGAGATCCTTGTATATAAATTTCCTCCATCAGGTTGAGAAACACAGGAAGGAGGAGGAGGAGGAGGAGGAGGAGGAGGAGGAGGAAGAGGAAGAGGAGGAGGAGGAGGAGGAAGAGGAAGAGGAGGAGGAGGAGGAGGAGAATTTGTTTCAAACACAGAGGTTCAGTTAAAGAACACAAAGACAAATTTAATAAAAAAAGCTTAACCATGTCTTTCAAATTATATCAAACACACACACACACACACACACACACACACACACACACACACACAGTCACATATTAAAGTTCAAAACATGTAGTTTTGGGGGAAAATGCTCAGACTAGATTTAGCAATGTAGTCAAAATTTTACAATTGTTCCCTTATGTTTCAGACAATAAGACATTTTTACTCATTGTCTCTGTAAAGATCTTAAGATTACAATTGTTTTAGGAAAAATAAGAAATTTTTAGAGATGTCAAGTAAAATATAAAACTGTCTAGAATATGAGGTAGATGAGAAATCCAATAAATTCAAGTTTCTTCATTGTGTATAGAAGAAACCTTTGCACTTAGAAATGGAAAACTCCCTTTATCTTTTATTTTGAGACATAGATGAAGTCTGACATACATACAGTATTGATGCATAGTCTGGCTTTCTGATTTTTTCTGCAGATTTTTTTTATTTGAATTAGAAACAAGATTGTTTTACATGATAATTCCAGTTCCCTCTCCCTCCCCTAGCCCCCCCCAACTAAAACCCTACCTATCACATATCCTGCTTTCTGATTCTTTAATCTTAACAAGTTAATAAAGCCTGATAAGCTTGATAATCTGTTGGGTAGGTCAAAAATTGGCTTAATGGTGGTCTATAAACATTCCTTTGTGGCCAAATTCCTTTTCAGAAAAAAATTATATTTGCATTATGTGTTGTTACAATTATATAAGATTTAAAAATTTTATTTTTATTTTTTAGTTATTTTCAATAGAGGTCCATCTTGCTAGTAAAATACTTGGTATGAGCTAATCGGGTCAGAGTAAGCCAATGATGGGAACAGTGTAAAGGGACAAACTCTAGAGATCAAAGAAGTAAGTATTTCAGAGAAGCATACTGAAAAATATGCACCAAATAAAACCATGCTGGCTAGCATTAAGCAGACATGCTGACATGTATGATAATATAGACAGATTGTGGGATATTAATTTCACTGGCAGATCAATAGGTGTGAGATATTCTCACAATTAATGTTGAAGGGGCAGGAACCTGCAAAATTCTCTTGATCTTGCTGGCATACTGTTTCTGCACGTGATCTACCACGTAACTTTTACACAGTGAACTTGAATACAAATGTGCTGAGCATTAATCACGATAGGGAGTGAAGATAATAATTTACATTGTAACTTTGCTTTCTTATCAAAACCTATTGTCCTGTGAGTATCAGTTTCAGAAACCCCTATGATTAAAATATTTATAGTGGTGTTCTAGGTAAAAACTGCATGATAAAGGTCACTGAGACATGGGAGAAAAACAATAACCTTTGGGTTAAGGAGAATTCTAGAAAACTGACCCTTCCCCTCTTTCTTTAATGGCTAGAGCTACACTCTTGGTTTGAAAAATAGTCATAGTGTTGAGTAAACAGAAATCAGGTACGATTTGGCTTCTGGAAAGAGTCAAGTTTTATTTTAACATCTATCCTTTGAAGATATTGAGAACCATTTCCCTGGAAATGCATTTCATTTTGCTTTTTAGTACTTCTGTGACATTCTCTAGGCCAGAATGATAAGAGGATTCTCAGCTGCCCTTTTCTGCTTGGGAAGATCATACATCTTGTGGAAGATTTCGATATGGATTTATTGGTACTTCCTTCATTGCTTTCCTTCTGAATGCATTTCACTCTGAGACTTATTTTCTTACCTTTGATGTGTCTGTCAGTCAAGAGGAGTATTATTCAGTATATCAAGAAATCACTGAACATATTTCTGTGAAAAAAGTTGAAAAGCTCTGTGACTGCTTGATGTTTGTTGATGATGTCATGGTTTACTATAAAAAAGACATAGTTTTTTGTCTTGTGCATCTTTTCTATAAGGCTCTTTGCAGACAACATGACTAAGAGAATGAACAGATATTCTGGATTTTTTAATAGCAATTCTAAGTCAAGTACTGTTTTATATTTGAATGCATCTATATAGTATTTCTTGAATCCCAAGATACTACAAACTCCATGGGCCACTGGGTAAATAAGGGTCTCTCAAAATTTTCCAACGTTATTCATTTCTTCAATATTTGGAAAATGCAGTAAGTGTCCCTACTATAAAACTCCCTTTGTTTAATTGCAAAAAATACCCATTGAGAGTAAGACTGATGTAAAAATTCAACATGTGCACATGTGGCTGGGAGTCTCTCTTCTAACAACTACTAAGAAAGTTATGTCATTAAACAAAAAATAGAAAAACTACCATATTTTTAAAGTCATTTTTAGTTGCTGACAATAATACTGATGTGAAGTTTATTCTTGGCTAAACTGAGAAGAAAATTTGAATTCTGTTGTATGTATCATTTTAAATAACTAAATTCATGAAAGGTTTATAGTTAATATTTGAAATCTACAATCAAAAGAAATAACTTAAGCTCTAGTATACTATTGTAAATGATATTAATTATATGTTTATTCTAACAAGGCTTTCATTACTCTATTTTGCTGTGTATTCTGTGTTACCTGATATGGGGATAAGAGCAATTTAGAGGCATTTACTTGAAGGGAATAACAAAGTGACTTCAGTTATTGAGAAGGAATACAGATTTAAATATTTTTAAAATTCAAATTTAACATCTACTAATTAATATGCATTATGAACTTTCAAAATTAAAAATAATTATGATGTATACTATCATTGGGTCTCCTAGTCATTGCAACTTTTATTTTTTCTTTTCTTTGTTTGAATAAGTCAAGACAAATCTCACCTCTTTTAAATTACTTTGGGATAAGTATAAAGAATATGTTAATAATTAAACACCTAAAGGACATTAATAATGAAAATTTTAGTTCCATTAAATATATTTTGAAAGTTGATAACATAATGAAACTTAAATGAGTTTATAGTATATGTTAGATATTGTGGTGTTTCTATAAAATACATTTTGCTAAGTATTTATTGTGTAACATCATCTCTCAATATTGTAAATGTATCACTTAATATAAATCACTGCTTAGCTTACTTCACTGAAATGATCTATATGTTTCAGCTATTGTAAAATCTTCGATTTCAACTTATTATATAGTAAAGATTGTGTTCGGGTTTCAGAACAAGTTATATGTAAACACAATATCAAGCACTTCCATGTAAGCTTGTCATAGTGGCAAATACTGCATATCACCAGTGAAAACCTCAGGTAATGACCTTTTACAGGCACATGTGACAATTTCATTACTTAGTCTTTCACATCAAAAGTACATTTGCCACTCATGGGAGAAAATAATATCACTGAGAATAACTTACAATAACATTTAAAATTTAGGAACTAAAACACCATATGTATATTCTGAGTAAGCCTGAAAAGAAAGAATTTTAATTTTGCTTATGCTAAAAGAAAAATTCTCCCTCTCTCTCTCTCTCTCTCCCTCTCTCTCTCTCTCTTTCCCTTTCTCTCATTACTCTGTAGTAGAACTTGAAATCAGATATGATGAAACCACCAGGAGTTCTTTTATTATTCAGGATTGTTTTAAGTTATCATGTGTTCTTTTGTATTTCTATAGAAAGCTGATTGTCCTTTCAAGGTAAATGAAGATTTGTGTTTGAATTTTGATTGGGATTACATTGAATTTGTAGATTGCTTTTGGTACGATGTCCATTTTTACTTTATTAATGCTATAGTTCCACGAGCAAAGGCGATCTCTCCACCTTCTGAAATCCTCTTTGGTTTCTTCAATGGCTTGAAGTGATTTTTTTATATCATTTTTATCAACTACATGTCCAATAGAGGGCTAATATCCATAATATGTACAAAACTCAAAATTCTGAATTTAAAAAGTAGAATACAGTTCGAGACAGAGAATTCTCAAAAGAGGAAACACAAATAGGGAAGAAACAATTAAGGAAATGTTCAACATCCTTAGTCATCAAGGAAATGCAAGTAAAACATCCTTTGAGATTTCATCTTACACCAATCAAAATGACTAAGATTGGTATAACAAGTGATTTCTCATGCTTTCCGGGATGTAGAGTCAGGAGAACATTTGCCAATTGCTGCTGAGAGTGTACAAATGGGAAGCTACTATGGAAATCAGTGTGGTACAACCTCGTGATGATGAGACTCAGTCTATCATAAGATCCAGCTTTATCACTGTTGGGAATATACCCAGAGTATACCTCATCTGCGCACAGAGACACTTACTCAACCATGTTCATTACTGTTCTATTCATAATACTTAGAAATTGGAAACAACCTAATGCCATTCAACAGAAAAAAATGGATAAAGAAAATGTGATACATTTATGCAATTGAGCATTACTCAGTCATTAAAAAAATAAAACCACGAAATTCACAGGCAAGTGAATGGGACTAGAAAAATCATCCTGAGTGAAGCAACATAGACTGAGAAAGACAAATATGATATTTATTTGTGGATATTAATTGTAAGATAAAATAAAGTGTGGTCAAACTTCACAGTATTTTTAAATTGGTGATTGCCAGGTCCATCCCACTGTGGATGGTACCATTTTTTGGGATGTTGTTACTGGGTTCTCTAAAAAGCAGACTCAGCAACCCCTGATGATCAAAGCAGTAAGCAGCACCTGTCTATTGCCTCTGCATCAGCTCCTGCCTCCAGATCTTTGCCCTGTTTGAGTACATGTCCTGACTTAATTAGATGATGAAGAGTGATAAGAATGTCTATGGCTCCTCCCCAAGTTGATTTGGTCATGATGTTTCATTATAGCAATATTAACCCTAACCAAACATCAAACTATAAATTGTAGAACCACAGAGGTTAGAGTAAGGAACTAGATTGGGACAGATAGATATCCCTAGGAAAGGGAAATAGAATAGATATTTATGGAATGTGTGGGGTGAGGGATACAACTGGAAACGGAGAATAAAGGAGAAATTACAAGAGAAGAGGGACTTGGGGAAGGGATAAGGGGAGAAGGCCAACTAAAATTAAGGGCCATATTAAGGGTGGCTTGGATACATTACAGTGGAAGCTTCTATATATAATATATGTTCTTGCACATACATACATTTATACAAATATGAAGGCAATCTTAATGAAACTGACAAATATTGGGAAGACAAAATCCTAACTGGATATCTATCACCAAATGAAGTTTCCAGTACCAGGATGGTATTACACCTAATTGACATTTTGTCCTGAGGGGTTCCATGGGTCCTCCCCACAAACAGCAAAGAAATTTGACAAATCTATAGGATGGTCTTGACAAACTGACCACAAGACACCATTGCTGACGACACCACCCACACAAATCATTGAACAGAGAAATTGAGCTGCTACATAGAGCCTATACCCTTATGCGTTCTTGGTCACCTAAGAGGTGTCCAGTATGGCTTCCATCTAATTGAGTGGGATTTCCATCAAGTAGAGTCAAAGGGAATGGAGGTCATCAAGAAACCAAGGAATAAACAGGATTGGCACACATGTGATATCAGAGAGACTGAGACACCATATACAGGACATGCATGGGTCTTCACTACTTGGGGTGCTAGAGGTGAAAGGAGATGTGTACACATGTCTCCATTCCTAATCCAAAAGCAATCTCCAATTTGAAACTCTAGCAAATGAAAATTTAGTTTCTTTCAAGTGAGTATCACTGGAGAAGCAAAGTACTCTTAAGGGTAGGATGCATGGCCACCAGTGGATGATGGCCAATAGAAAAGGAGCTCAAAGATATATCTGGGAATTCCTTATATCGGAGAAACAATATATCTATATCTATATCTATATCTATATCTATATCTATATCTATATCTATATATCTATATATATATATATATATATATATATATATATATATATATACCCTTTTACCCTACAGGTCCTTCTTTGCATATATATTATGGCTTCCAGTTTAAGGTTCTTATATACCCTCTCTTGGGGTCTTTTGCTTCTGTTTGTTTTTTCCAATTCTGGAGTCTTCATTATTGTTTTACCTTGTTATATTTTATTTCATTATCATCACTTAGAAGCCTGTTTGTTTTCTAATGAGAGACAGAAAGTGATGGATCAGGATATGAGTGGAGGTATTTGGAACTGAGCATAATAGAGGGAAGAGAAACTGTAATCAGGATATAAGTGAAAAAGCAATATTTTCAATAATAAGAAAAAGAAGAGAATAGCTCTCCACCCAAAGCCTTAAAATATATGGTTAAAATCACATGATTATTTGTCCTTGAGTAGATACAAACCATTGATGCATCATTGTTTTAGAAATTACAATAATAAATATTAATTTTTAATTAAACTTTAACAGTATGTACTATCACTGGAAACGTTTTTGCTTGTCCTTTCTTGCACATGCACAATCACAAAGTGCTTTCATTATCATTATTTTTAAGTTAAAACAAATAGTACATTTCATGTGTCTGGGTACATGTTGATCACTGTGCTTTGGTCATATTTGCCCTTAATTGTCCTTCTTTGACATTTGACCCCTCCTGCTGATCCTCTTAATTTCCCAAAGAGTCTTGTTTTTTTGTTTGTTTTCATCAAACATACATATTTATGTATTTACACATAGGAAAAACATATATGTGTGCTCTTACCATCTTCAGTACACAGTTGCATAAGTGATGTACAAATAACTTGAGACCAGCAAAGACTGTGTAATATAATTTTATAATGATTATGAAATAATATTCTAAAGGACATTAGAATGGTGCATTGAAACTCTTAAGGTCAACTCTATAGAATCTTTCCCTCTTAATTCTATGTTGAAGTACCCAGTCTCATTTTTCTCCAGTATCCAATGATATCTTTAGCCTTACTTTAACTTTATACCATTTGTTAAAGTGCTTATAATTGAGTAGAATTTACTAAATCTATTTAAATTAATTCATACACTTGATACCCATGATCACCTTGTAAAGTAAGCTAATCATGTCTTGTAATTTTTGCACTTAAATTAAACCATGCTTAATTTAAAATAAAATAACATGCACTTAAAGATACAATTAAAAATATTTTATTTACTTTGAAATTATATCATTCATTTTTTTGTTCCAAATTTCTCTTATCCATTGTGATTTTCCCTGGTATTTGCCAAAGAATCTATGTAATTTATTGATTGCCCTTCACCCCCAACTACATGTAAATGCCCCAATTCACCATGGCTTTTTTCTAACTTGTTTTATTTCCTGATGTATGTTTTTACCTGGAAAAATCTTACTCACCTGAAATTGATTTATATTGTTTCCTTCCAGAATCTGTCATTCAAATTACATTCTGATGGAATTTGAAAGCATAATTTATTTCCACGTATCAAAAATACTTAACAAATATTTTGCCAATGCTGCTGTAAAGAAAAATAAGATGGCTGGTACAATTAATAAAAATGGTTCATTACTGAAATATTCTGTATTTTATAGTGAGGTATTTAATTAACCTCTTATTCTTTCTGAATGTATCTAGAGTGTGCCATTGTCCACTTTGTTTGTTGGTTTGGTTGGTTGTTTTTGATACAAGGTCTTTGAGTAGCCTTGGATATCCTGGAAATCACTTTGTAGACAAAGCAGTGCTCAAACCCACAGAAATCCACCTGCTTCTGCCTCCTGAGTGCTAGGATTAAAGGGATGTGTCACCAGAGCCTGTCCATTTTGGTTTTTATTTTTAAGGTGACACAACCAAGAGTAACCTGAGAAGCCAGAGTCACAACTGTGTAATTGCCCAGGCCAGGTTGGCCTATTTAGTATCTGAGTGGAATTGTCTTGAGTGTTGATTGATATGGCAAGACACCTCCCACACCCCTCTGTGGGAAGACAGTCTTGGCTTGTATAAAATAAAGGGAGGGGCTGGTAGGGGAGGAGGTAGGAGAAAATTCTATCAGGATGTAAAGTAAATAAGTAAATAAATAATAAGAAAAAAGGAAGGGAAAGAAAATTGGCTAAGTAATCCAGTAAGCACGTCCATCCATGGTTATTTTTTTCAGGTTCCTGCCTTGAGTTCCTGCCCTGATTTTCCTTAGTGATGGACTGTTACCTTGAAATATAAGCTGGAATAAACCCTTTGCTCCTCCTCAAGTTTCTTTGATTGTGGTATGTGTCATAGCAACTGAAATCAAACTTAGACAAGGACTTAGGGACCAGATTCCTCTCTCTCCTTTGTATTTCCAGTGCTGAGGATAGAACTGACTATAAAAGGTTTTTTTTTTTAAAGTTTTTGGAATAAATACTTAAAACTTTCTAATGACATCTAAAACACAATGAAGTAAAAAGCAATAATTTGATATTTCTGAGTCCTGTTCTTTCTACTGTAAAGAATAGGCTCTTGCAGAAATTAATTAGAAATTATAGTTATTACATTAATTTGTGTTATAGTGTTTTTAGAGTGTAGTGGATGAAAATCACCAATTAATTTCAAACTTCCTACATAAGGCTAAATGTCAATAGGCTTATCGAGTTATTATTTATTTCATTTACTAATAATGCTACAAATCGAGGTAGTGGTTAACTCATCTAGTTTATTACATGGTCCCAGAGAGACACCAGACTCTCCATTTTTAGCCGTAGGAAACTAGATATAAAAATGTGGGTCAATAAGTACAAAACCTCAGGTTTTCTAGGAAGAAAACCTTAAAAATAAGCCTTAACATTTCCAAAAAACAAACATATACATCTTTACATTTTAATACACTACTTCGGAATGAGGATGATGAAAATAAAATAGGTTTTGAGTCCAGGTCTCACTCTGTACCATTGAGTAGCCTGGATTTGCTATGTGGCTGACACTGACCTTGAAGTCATAATCTCCTGCCTCAGTCTTCAAGGACTGGATTGCAGATTATATTACTAGACTCAGCTTCACGCTCATGTTTGCTGTGTAAAAAAAAAAAAAATGTCATTTTTTCCTTCACTTTTATGACTTTTATTTTGTGAATCTTTTCTTATACTATTTATGACATTTTCCAGAGTAAAGAAATATTTTTAAAAAATACTTTGCATCTCTTTACACTCTTTACTCTCTACTTTCTCACTGTTTCTTCTTCACTCTCTCTTCTCCCACCGACACGCTCTCTCTGCCTCTCTATGGTGATCGGCCATGGCGGTCAGCCATTACCTCTGTTCCTCTTCTCTCTGAGTCTCCCTACTCTGCCGAGCTTATAATAAACTAGTCAATATGCCTCATCTGCCTCTTTTTCTCTTTTTCTTTATATCTAATTTAATCCAAAATTTGATTATTAGCAAATTAGCATTTGGTGCCCACTTGTTTAGGCTGTCTCTTTAAGCTCTCTCGAAGCTTGCTGACAGGATAGGCTTTGTCTCTAACCCCTCCTGCCAGGGGAGCAAGATATTTCGGGGATCCTAAAATCTGAACTCATAACTCACTTCCATCCCATTTTTTTTTTCCTGACACTTCCTCCTGCCTTCGGGGCAGCCTGAGATGCCGGGACTCTGTACACTTCAACTTGCTAATTTTCAAACTCAGGATCTCTGGAACTCACTCATCTGCCTATTTGCTACAATCCAGTAAGATACCCATAACTTTTCCCACGGGGCAGACCTAGCAATCCATTTTGGAGTTCACTGCCTTTTAGTCTACTGGGTCCACCTTTCGGTTTCGGACTGCTGAGCTTCTTTGCCAGTAAACCTGGCCGCCAGACTTTTGTTTTCTGTCAGATTCTTTTTTGCTTTTTATTATTTGTCTGTGATTTCTTCTTTCACTGGACCTGTTACTTATGGCTTGTTTATAGAATAATGTGTCTTTCCAGGGCCCTCTGTTTAAGTCTATACTTTCCCGTTAAATCTCCTGTCTGTTTGCTACAATGTATGGATCACAGATTACATTCTGGTTCCCCCTTTTACTGTTACCCAGTCTTGCTTGTCTTTGTACCTGTAATTTAACTTTATACTTATCTAACTCTATATACAACTTAAATTAAACTGTGCTAAGTCTCATATTTCTAAATTGCTATGTATCTTTAAATGATGATAAAGATTTAATCTTTACCATAAAGGTCTAATTTAACTATACTTAAAATATAAGCTAAGTCTATACAACTTAAATTTAACTCATGTATCTTTAAATGATGATGAAAGTTTAAAATCATAAAGGTCTATTTCAAATTAACAAAAATATTTATACCACTCAGTTCATCCCGTAAGCCATTTACAAAGGTACAGCTTCTTTATTACAAAAAGGGATTTTTCTCTAACTAAAGGCAAACTTTTGACTGCTGTGATACTAAACAGACAGACAGTCCTCAAATGCTCAGAGATCTAGAGGACATGGCATTTAAAATGTTTTGTTACAAAGTTTTTTTTATAACAGAAATATAGGCCAACTGCTGGCTCCATCCCATTTCCACCAAAAAGTCTGATGGGCACTGAAGAAATTTCATCTCAAGTCAGTGAAAATGCTAGTCACTGAGCAACCCTGCCCTTCACCTCAAATGCTATAAAGTATTCCAGACAGTGGACAAGAGGACAGTGGAATCGACTTTCCCCGAGTTGCCTGGGACAATGGTAGGTGAGTCTTCCTATAGTCTTTAATCCACAGGTCACATGCTACCAGCAAGAAGGCAGGTGTCCTGCAGTCTGCTACGATAGATGGAGGACCTTGGGGATGGCTGTTTATGCAGCCTGCTGGCAAGCCTCTGTTATACTTTAATGATTGATTCAAGTAAAATCTTATCCTTCTCAAGAACTCTGATGCTTTTGACAACTAGTAGTGTTGCCAGCTTAAAGCAAAACAGACTTCAGGAACAGGTATTTTGGGGTTTATCTATGTAAAGATAGAAAAGTGTAAGATGTATGAAGGTCTGAGAATGTAGTTACAAAGGTCTGAGGATGTAAAGGTCTAACACAGTGGATAAATGCAAGTTATGAAAGTCTGAGAATGGAAGGTATACTCCATCTATCGTAGCAAATGGAAGGTCTAAGATGGTAATGTAAGGTGTATGAATTAAAGTTATGAAGGTCTGAGGATAAAAAGACTTAAGTAATGATAAAGTGAGTTGAGACATTAAAAAGAATGAAATATCTTACTGATTTCTCTATTTCTCATACTACTGTTCATAGTAAAGTTCTGCAATACCACTATAGGATCATAACTACAAGGTCAAGATTAAGAAGCTTTTCATTGTCCTAAAAAGAAATCTGTCCGTTTTAAAATGGTAATGCTTTCAGCCAAGTCGCTTTTAACAAGAATATGCTGCTAATGTGTCTAATAATTAGGTTTCCACAAACTCTAAGGATTCTTGTAAGTTCCAGGGAGCTGGATTGAATCCAAACAAACAGGTCTAAGAGGCACCAGGGAGTTTTGTACAGCCTGGACTGCAATGAAACAACTAGCTACCCCAGGACATGGCAGCACCACAACCTTCTCAGGTCCCCCAAAGATGGTCAATGCCCCCCACATCAGCAGGAAGCAGTCTTGAGAATTCGACGACTTTATTCCTTATTCTGCAATGTCTAACACCTCACCATTTTTAGTAATAAAGAGAAGTGGGAATGAAAGGTTCAGGCTTTAATACTGATCGGCAATATCTCTTTAAGAGACAGACCCTGCCCCTGACAACAGTCAGGGCACACACAGGAAAAAGTGCTACGTCATCACCACATCACCTGCCACGCATTATGGCCTGCTGAGGACTCTGGGCACGTGGGGAACCTCAGTGCTCAGTCTTCCCTTTAAAAGTTCCAACTTCCCTGCTGCTTGCTCTCTTCTTATGCTCTTTACTCTCTACTCCCTCGCTGCTTCTTATTCACTCTCTCTTCTCCCACCTATGTGCTCTCTCTGCCTCTCTATGGTGACCAGACATGGTGGTCAGCCATTACCCCTGTTCCCCTTCTCTCTTAGTCTCTCTACTCTGCTGAGCTTATAATAAACTAGTCAAGATGCCTCAAAAAATACAAATACTTTGCTTCTTCTTGGGTTAAATGTAAGCTTTTCTTCTTCTTCTTCTTCTTCTTCTTCTTCTTCTTCTTCTTCTTCTTCTTCTTCTTCTTCTTCTTTTTTAATTGAAGATAGATTTTTTTCTTCTCTTATACAATACATCCCAAATACAGTTTCTCTCCCTCCACTCTTCACAGCCACACTCCACCCCCACCTCCCCTCATTCCTGGATCAACTTTTCCTTCCTTTCCCTTTGAAAAGGGCGAGCCTGGAAGAAACAACATCCAAATTACAAATACACAACAAAACAAAGTACAGTAAGACAAGGCAAAACCCTTCACATTGAAAGTGCGACAAGGCAACCCCATAAGAAATAGAGTCCCAGGGACAGGCAAGACTCAAAGACACATCAGCAAGCAATGTTAGGAATCCTACAAAAACATCAACCTGACAGCACCAACACACATGAAGAGGACCGGGTGTGGACTCATTCAGGCCACCTGCTTGCCACTTCACTTTTTGTGAGCACCTACTTGTCCTTCTTAATCTATTCATGGGCCATGTTCTCCTTGTGTCATCCTTCTCCGCTGACTCCTAAAATCTTTTCTCACCCTCTTCCACAGAGTTTCTTGAGCTCTGAGCAGAGGAAACTTACAGAGACCTCCTATTAATTAGTGTATACAAGTCAGTTCTGTTAGAAAAAATCTATTTGCACTATTCCCTGTAACACATTTAACTACTCTGTATGCCTGTTTAAACAACCTTTAATATAGACTTATTTACACCATTTTTGCTTCATTTTGTTTTGCTTCACTTTGTTTTGCAATAGAGTCTTGCTTTGTTATTCATGCTAGCCTGGAAAGCTCAGTCCTGGGTGCAAGTACTGGGTTACTGGCATGGGTCACCATACACTATTATCACTGCCATCTTTGTAAGAATGAATTTTCTGTTTTTATCCTATTTGCTGATCTATGTTTGACTTCTTATAGCCACACACTAAGAAAGAAAGCCAAATTGAACTCAGGATTATTTAAATAGTAAAAATGCAATAAATATTACAGAAATTTTATTTACATTGTTTTGTTTATTCTTTACTTTTACTGTATTTTTAATATTAAGAAGTTTTTTGTGTGTGTACATATACATGGAGACAGCAAAATTATGATAGCACTTTAATGTAATATTTAATTCTCAGCTGTGTACAATAACTTTAACTCATTCCATTGGGAAAAATCAGTCAAATAACCAACAAATTTGAATAATCCAATTAGGGCCTGTCAAAAACTAAGAAATATAAGAAAACCAGCAAGATAGTTTAGCCTGTAAATTTCTGTATTTCATGTATGAAACTGGGTATGGTGGAACATGCTTGTATTTTCAGCTTTGGGAAGCAGAGAGATGGGTTCTCCATGGCTGATGGCTGCAAAGAGAGACTATCTCAAAAATCAAGGTAGTACCTAAGGCAGAATGACAACTGAAATTGTTTTCTGGCCTTTACATGCATGTGTACAAATGTACATATACACCCCCAATACAACTATGGAAGACATACATATACATACATACATTCTCAGGTCTTCATTCTTTGCTTAACTTTACTTAATTTCACTTTGAACCATTCTTTAACTGCAGAGTTTGATTTTGATTCAAAGTTATTGAAAAACCCTTCCATATGGGAAGGTGTAAATTTCTTGTTTCGAAGCTCTGCCATTTCTTCTCCTGTGCAAATTCATGCTGACAATTTTTCTTCATCAGCCATAGCAGAGAAAATTGCAATGGGAGCAATGGGAAAGCATTCTGGCCTGACATTCCACTGCTATTCAAGTGAAAGCAGTTTCTGTAAAAAGAGTATCTATCTGTACTGTATCAGCACTATTGTTATAAATGCTTGTTATAAAAGCTGTTTAACTCACATACTTAAGGAAAAACTCCAGAGATCTACAAGAATGACATCAACTGACACTCTAGGCAATGGTGGAGAGGCTACCCTAAATGCCCTTCCCCTATAATGTGACTGATGACTGCCTTATATGCCATCTTAGAGCCCTCATCCAGTGGCTGATGGAAGCAGAGGCAGACATCCACATCTAAACACTGAACTGAACTCTAGAACCCAGTTGTGGAGAGGGAGGAGTGAAGAGCAAAGAGGTTAGGACCAGGCAGGTGAAACCCATAAAAACAGCTGACCTGAACAAGGGGGAACACATGGTCCCCAGACTGTTGTCTGGGAAGCCAGCATAGCACAGGACTGACCCTGAACCTGGATGTCAATGAGGAGGCCTGGGCACTCTATGGGGACCCTGGTATTTACCCCTGGCATAGGAAGTGACTTTGGGAACCCATCCCACATGGAGGAATGCTCTCTCAGCCTGGACACATGGGGGAGATCCTAGGCCCTGCCCAGGATGATAGGACAGACTTTGGGGAACCTCCATGGAGGGCATTACCATCCCTGGGGAGCAGAGGGGGGATGAGGTGGGAGTCTGGTGGAGAGTTAGGGGAAGGGGAGGGAGAGGGAGAAGGGATTGACATGTGAAGCAGCCTTGTTTCTAATTTGAACTAATAGAAAAATAATCTCTTGGGGAAAAATATGTTAGAAAAGAAAAAAAAAAACATGGTGACTGACTAGCTAGAAACCACAGCCATCTCTTCCATAGAATATCTCACAAGGAAAGGTTGCTTACATAACTATAGGTTCTCACATGTCTCACTTTCAGCAATTTCTGAGAATGACAAGATCAAGCCAGGATGGATAAGGAGGAGAAGCTCCAAAGGGGCCAAACAGGGACACAGTCTCCCTAAGCTTTGCACCAGGCAAAGCTATGCAACATGGTAGACAACATTTAATGTCATCATTAAGAGTGTAATATGTTTTTTTTTCCTTTCCAATCAAATGCCTTTTCACTTTTAAAGTGATAATTTTAAATTTCTTAAATGATTTGTTTTTTAACTTTTTTTTTTGAGATTGTAATGCAATTATATATCTCCTTTTCTTTCTACAGTGTCATACACCCCTCCTCACTATTCTTCTAATTCATGGTCACATGACTATGTATCTACATCATTTCCATCCTTTCCTCTAACTCCTCAATGTCCTACAGTCCCTGTTAAATTGATGAAACCTTTTTTAATTATATATATTATATATATATATTATATTATATACTATATATATTATATTATATATATTATATATTATATATATTATAACTATATATATATCTTAGTTCAGCTATGTACAAATATGACACTTTTGATAGAAAATTCTTTTTCATTAACAAAGACTGCTTACAATATATGTAATCTGTAAATCCAAAAATATTGTAACACCATTGGGACAGTCCTTTTCCTCTTATTCAAATAGTCTACCAGTTTATATAACATTCTTATGCACTAAGTCTTTGTATTACTCCACAATTCTTATGTTGAAACTTGAATTTGCAAGGTGAAGGTATTTGGAGTGGGCCTTGCCAGTGATTAGCATTGGATTTTGTTACATGTATTTTTCTGACCCGGTTAGGCTTGTTGCTACTTCAGCCCCACAGACAGTATATTAATTATGAAACTGTTTGCCACTGGCTATGGCTTCTTATTTGTTAGCTCTCTCTAATTATTAACCCATTTCTAATAATGTAAATATTTCCACGTGGTCTTTTCTTACCAGAGAATGAGTCCGGACCTGTTACTCCTCTTGCATCCTACTGGTGACTTACTGTGCCTACATTTCCCAGAATCCTCCACCTCTCCTAGTCCCACCTATCTTGCTTCCCTATTTGTCAACAGTGCTTTATTCATCAACCAATAAGACAAATATGTACACAGAAGACCATTCCACATCAGGATTTTCATGAGTTTGGGAAATTCATGCTATGTGATGGAATTCATACCATTATAAACATACAAAGAAACATGAGATTTTTGTTCGTTTATTTGTTGTCAGCAATGTGAAGATACAATTAGAAAGCAGCTGTATAATAACCAGAAAGTGATTTCTTGCCCAAATCCTGACTACTCTGCTAGTCTGGTCTTAGATTTTTAACCTTCAGGGGTATGCAAAATCAGTGTATGTACTGTAAGTTGTCCACTTTTGCTATTGTTATTTAGCATACGGAACTAAGACTAGCAGTAAGATAAAAGTTGGACTCAAAGCATTATCTATGCCTCTAGGTCCCAAGAGACCTCACAGCTGATGAGTTCATTTCCTTTCTGCCTTTTTCCCTCATTTTCTTTTTGTTGCACCCTTTACCCAGTGTTCATTCTTCCACACAAAAGCTTCCATGCACTGTTTCTTTTAGGGAGAAGAGTACAGTTTCCTGAACCTCTGTGAGGCCTTTCAGACTTCTTTCCATCTTTATGAAAATGTCTATGCAGCCTTCACTAGCTAGTTCCCACAGCTTACTTATGCTTAATTGTAATCATAGTTACTCCTGAAATGTACAATTATGGATGTTTTTGGAAATTAAAGGATAATTCACTTATTGCTCCCTTTCTCTTTCTCCCTCCAAACCTTCCCATATATCCTGACAACTTGCTTTCTCTCAAATTTGTTGCTTTTGACATTGTTTTCTTTAATTGTTTTTGTTGTGTGTGTTCCTAATATGTAAATAAAATCTGCTCAGTCCAATAATGCAAATTGTATGCATATAATTTCATGAAGACCACGTGGCATAGGATAACCAATCTGGGGCATTTTTACATATCTTAGTCTTCTATCAGATTGAGGAGAAGAAAGAACCTACAGACTGACACTCCTGATTTCTCTAATATAAATAACACTGAACTTAGCTTCCATTTCTTAAGTCCAGAGTTCATAAATAGTTCTTTAGTGTAATTATCCTATGAAGAATTTGTACACAAATTCAATCAGATTTCATCAAAATATTTGTGAGCTTAGAAGATGCTTTAGTTTTTAAAGAATGGTTAAATTACACATTTCTATTTTGTATAACATGAATGTTATTGTGAAAGTTAAGGTCATAAGCAGTTGAAGTGAACCAAAATAATGACAATATTAAGAAAATTGTTCTATTTTAATATTTTGAACTATTTCCTTAAAATATACACTCTCCATTTGATTTGATTATTTGATATTAGGGTAAACTAGTTTTAAAATTCATTAAGAAGACTGACTTCCAATATATTGCTAACAAAATCTCAGTTTGTTTAGAATTAATAAGACATACTCAAAACCAATCTCTATATAAATCTCCCACATTTACTTCTATGAGTAAAACTGAGTATATGAGGACACATTTGTGAAACAGTCCATGATATAACTAATTTGAAATATAAGTTTATGTTGACTTGCATAGCTATAATTAATAGCAAAGTGAGTTTGCTATTTGCTACTTTGCTAGTTTGCTACTTTGACTCACAATTTCTGGAGTTTGAATCTGGGCTTCAGACATTGCAGCCCATAGTTACTTCTGGCCCTGTGATAAGGCTGAACAGAATAGCTTGGACTATTGAAGAACAAAGAAGCTCAGCACCTCAGGAGAGAGGGAGATAGGGAGAGACAGGAAGGAAGGCAGAATAGACACAATATGTCCTCCAAGGCATGCCTCTTGTGGACTACTTCCTTTAGCTTCTTAGCAGCTCCATCTCCTCCCAGCACAATCACTAAGTTGTGAAACACTCTAATTAATCCAGTCATGAGGCCAGAACCCTATCATTCCGTCACTTCCTCAAAGCCCTACTTATTAAATTATGTTTTACTATTTAATTATGTTTATGTGTGTGGGTGATCTAAGTACATGAATGTGAATACAGGTGGTCACAGAAGCTGTAAGGGGACATCAGACTCCTTGTAACTGGAGTTATTTATAGACAGCTTAAAGCCATGCAACACTGGGGCTGAGAAACAAATTCAGGCCTTCTGCATGTTCAATACATTCTATTAGCCATTGAATAATCTTTCCATATCCTCTATGTTCCACTACTTATTCATAGCACTGGAATATGGGATGGGAGTGGGGATGTTCTAAGATTCATTATATGAAAAAAAACTTTTCAGGAGAATATTTCATATTTAATGCCAAATATCGGTTTATTGGTAATGAGCACTAATCTCTAATGAATAAATAGTTTGGTATATTTTTAGACTACATAGATCTACTTATTTATTAAGTAGCTTCTTAATGAAGAGAAATGTATTCAAGTGTGTGCTACTCGTCAACTGCACACAAAATAAGAAAGCATTTGTCAATGGTGAATGATTTCAAATTAATATATATTAAGTATTCTGTTATATATGTTCAGATATTTATACATTTTTGAAAATTAATCTTGCATTATTTATTCTCTGATTAAAAATGGTAAATGGTATTGAGAAGAATATCTACTTGTTCTTACAGAGAGAACAAATCATGTCACAATATTGACTTTATTCTGTGACAGTAGTTGAGCATACAATTCTTTTGAATTCTCATGAGATTCAATTTTTCATGTGATGACACTGATGGACGTTTGTTATTTTTAGCACAATGTTGTAACAACAGGTCCTCAGTGTTAGAATCACTCTGGATAGCATAGTGGCAGTTATGGCTTTAATTGAGATTACTCCTGGCATAAGTCAGGCAGGGCAGTAGAGTGGGTTATACTGTCCTGGCAGCTGACTTCTTTTTCACCCTTGTGACATACTGAAATATGATGCTCTTCCACTCATGCAGCCCTGTATTGGTGATCATTTCTAACAGAGTGTGGTTACAAGATGGTGTGGAAACACATACATCATTTCACCCCAGCAATATATCTTCTTTCCATAGAGCAAACAATGTCCTACTTAACAAAAATGGCTGCATTCATCTTGATCTGTGCCATGCTAAACTTGACATGGTTGCTGTGCTGATTTCCAAGGCCAAACAAAAAGCAACAAGAACATTAAGAAAATGTTGAAAAAATATGAGTTTCTGCTTGCATAAACACTGAATGGCATAGCTCTGTACTTGCATAAATACTGAATAACCTGATTCTATATTATGTGTGCCCATTATTCAAATAAGGAATACTTTAGTTTATTCTTGATAATTTTAAAGACAGTTAAGTAATGAATCCTATGGTTAGGTCAAAGAATGCAATCAGCACTATTAAAATCCTATCTTCAAATTTAACTTTAAATAATTTCAGTTGCAAAGCTAGATATGTAGCTCAGTTGGTAGAGTGCATGCCTTGTGTACATGAGACCCTGTGTCCTCGTCCCTCATTAACAGCAACAACAAATACATATATCAATTGGTTCCTCTTATTCTAACTGAAAAGGAGGCAGAAAAGCAGATAGTAAATGGAGTCTACCTTGGTGACAAAGAAGATGACTGCCTACAGTTTTCCATTTTCTTCCCTTTCCTCAGTATCAGCAACTGATGATGGCAGAGAACAAGGTATCAGCTAAAAATTAAATAGAACAAAGCAAACATATTTTGGAAATTTTCTTTCAATTGAGTGAGTTGTAAGAAAAATTCACTAGTTAACACTTCTGAGAATGCTTTTGGAACAGGTCTTAATCCTGCACTGAATGCTTCATTTCCATTGTCTTATTCCTTATTTCCCCATCTTTGGCTCTCAAAATAACATGAGTCCTCAGTAAGTGTCTTATGACAATGAGGTGATCACAAATACAAAAGTTGAGTTCTATGAAGAGTGAAGATTCGAGATGCAGCTTCCCTAGAGTAAATTCCTCTTCCCTTTCATTACTGAGAAAAATAGATAACCTATATTAGTGATCTTAATTTCCTTACCTTTAGGAGGAGAAGAATTTTCCAAAATATGTAAATGAAAAGCTTTACATTCTTGTATCCACTTTTGAAATATGGTGGCATGGTCTAGTTATCATTAGTTCACTCCAGCAAATTGCCCAGATGCAGCAAGTCTGCAGGAGTTGTGTGGTGATATAGATGACTGACCTTGATTCCTTGCTCTAATTAGCTGTCTCTTCCCACATTTCCCTGTACAACATTGCATATTAGCTATCTGTGCTTGCTCAGTCAGTAATTTCTTGTCTGTGATCAAATTTTATATAATTTAATTGAAATTTACTAAAGCTAGCATTGTATTGAGTAGACTTTCCCCATGCAAACCAAAGTGTCTTCTACTTTCATATAGGGATATAAAAGTTCAATTTTACCTATCAGAAGGGGCACCTGGACAAAACTGGGATATTTGTATCTATGATAGCTACCCAGTGTCCTCCACATTTTATTTGTGTTGTTTGTAATAAATAGTAATTGACTTATATATATTATATATATATATATATATATATATATATATATATTTTGGTTTTTTGAGACAAAGTTTCTCTCTGGCTTTGGAGGCTATCCTGGAACTAGCTCTTGTAGACCAGGCTGCTCTCGAACTCACAGAGATCCACCTGCCTCTGCCTCCCAAGTGCTGGGATTAAAGGTGTGAGCCACCAATGCATGGCCTGAGTTACACATGTCATATTGCTTCTTTGAGTATATGTGGGGAGACACTGTAGCCCCGCCTCCTAGAAGCCCCTACAGGTGGAGGCCTTACTAGCTTGCTGCCTCTGGGCATGCTCTGGCTTCCATTTGGCTGGTGTTTATCTGAATAAACACCGGAGTCACCTTGTGATCACCAGGAAGAGAGGACACAAGTCCGGAATCCTCCATAAGATAAGTCTTTATAAAATAATGGTTATGGTTGATACTTAAGAATGAGCTAGCCAATATGAAATCCTAGTCATTGGCCAGCAGCACTGTAAATAATATAAGACTCTGTGTGTTATTTGTGTGCCCTAACTTGGTGTCAGAACTCGGGCAACGGGCAGAAAGTGTTGTCTTTACACTACCCTATCACAGTCTTTCTGCTTTCATTCTGTATGGTATACACTAATATTACATGATATGTAATCTGGATTCCAGGTTTGTACAAAAGGTGAAATTTGTCTTGCTGAGTCTGGCTTATTTCTATTAAGACAATGACTCCTTCCTTCCATATTCTGCTAAAGTCAGAAGTTCTTCTTTAGAGATGATGAACTCCTATTATGTGTGCACATTTTTCTTATCTGTGGATGTACATGTAGTCTAGGATGAATTATAAACCACAACTGTATTTTACAGTAGTTATGTATTTATATTCAGTTTTCTAAAAAGCCATCATAATGATTTTCAAAGATGCTATACCACTTACCTTCCCAATGGAGTGGATAAGGGTAGGGACCCAATGGAAGTCTCCTATGTGGACTTTCTCTTTTCAGAATGTCTGGTTATGGGTCTCTGCATCCAGTGCTATCTGCTGCCAGAGGTGACTGGAAAAAAAAAAACGATCTAAGAGTATATATGTGTCATGTATATCATGATGATACACTCAGACAAACGGTTCCTCCACTGAACTTTCCTAGAAATTTCTGTGTCTAATTTTGGCTTTTGCTGAGATGGCTGAATGAACTCCGGACTTGCTCTGTTGATCTCTTCAACACTAGAAAATATGTTCAGTTCAGCATTTGCTTCCCCTCTAAGCATTTCTGTCAGTATATTTCTTAATTTACATATCTTTGTAAATTCAGAATAATTTCCTAAATCAAGTGGAGTTTTATTTAATAGGTCTTAGCTATATTTTTTTTTCATTTTCTTCTCACAATTTTTACAATAAACTTCAAGGATAAACCAGGTTAAAACTTAACACATGTTTGGGAACTTCCTCATCTGTATTCAGACTTACTGTTTAAAAGGTGTGTGTGTGTGTGTGTGTGTGTGTGTGTGTGTGTGTGTGTGTGTGTGTATGCATATGTTTATGTATTTGTATATCAAAATATATGCATATAATAGGTTAAAATAAAATTTAAAAATGGAAATAAATTCTACTCAGCTTGCTTGACATATTTTCACATTTAATTTCCATATTTTTCTAAAAAGTGTTTATAAAAAAGTTAATATCAAAGATGATGCAATCTTTCCCCAAAACATTCCTTACTTGTTCTTAAACCCTTATTGGCAAAATTTCTAGTTTCTGTCTTTCACTATTTCTCTGTCCATTGAAACTACAAGTTTTCTATTATCTTCTTCAAATTTCTTTAAGTCTGTATCTTCTACTAAATTACAAAGCTATGTCAGCTTTTTTGGTAGTGTGAGGCGTAAACCAATATGGTACCCCAAATTTTATTAGCTTTATTTGCAATATGCTGCTAACACTGTGTTTTAACACACACACACACACACACACACACACACACACACACACACACACACACACACACACACTTATTTTCCTGAAATTCATAGGTTTGAAGATAGAATAATTGAACCAATATGATGCGATCCAAAGAGGTTGCTTCCTCCTTAGGCATAAGGTAGAAATGGTTTCGGGAATTTTCTAGATCAGAGAAGAACTTCTTCACTGTTGTTAGCTTTGTAACTAATAGTAATCCTCCACTGTGTACCCCAAGACATAAAACAAAGATAATCATAACATCTGGATAATGACTAGATTGCTGTTTCCAAGTACCAGTTACCACAAAAGGAAAAAAATCAGAAAAAAATACTCTTCATTGTAAAATTAGGGTGGAAAGTATACAAAATACACTTGGGATAAATTTCATGCCAAAATAAACTGAAACAGAAACAAGATTCTGGAGTTCTTTTTAAAAGAAATTTAGAACTAACTATAAGAATAGTTGCACTATGCACTGAAACAGCTTCCATTGGCATAAAGCATTAACTCTGTTTATATCTATCCGTCAATGATACTAGAAAACTTCATGACTAATTAATCACCATTAATAGGCTATTGAGGAAGCAAATAAATATTTGAGAGCTGCTTAACACAGGAAAACAAAAAATTATCTCTCTTGGAATAAATGAAGCTGAAGAAATACTGAATGAAGTTACTGTTTACAAAATATGCCAGCTAACATAATGAAATATAACCTAAATTATTGACTCCGCAAACCTCAGTAAAAATAATATCATGTGATGTAATGTCAATGGCTATTCACACTACCACAGGAGAAGTATTTATTAAGCTTATATTACCCTCAGTTCTCAATAAGAAAAGTATGAATATATATCACAAAAGGGATATATTAAATTGGCTTACATGATACAGACTAAGTAGTGTAATAATGGTTGACTGCATACTAGAAAGAATGATAATCCAGTCACTGAATGGTCCATAAGGTTAAATGCTTCGGCAGTACCAATCTGGCACTCAAGGTCTGGAGAACTCCTTGTAAATCACTAGAAACTGGGTTCTGGTGTGAGTGAAGGATGTTGGCAGCATAAGTACCAGATAGAGTCAGCAGCAAGGGTCAAAGTGGGGCAGCCAAATAGCCAGAGCTTTTCCCTCCAACTTCCTTAAAACTGGACAAGTGCTAAAAAATTCTACCCACTCTGAGGGAGGGTCTTATGGTGTGAGTTAATCTTTCTAGCAAATAACCATTACAGACATATTCAGATTGATGCCTCTCATTTGATACCAATCATGTTGACTATTAAAATTAACATCACAATGCTCATCCTAATGGGCTATCTATTCTACATCCAATCAAGACTTTATGTATAATACAATTCATAGAAATGTCAGGTGCAGGAAGAATAGAAGAAAGCCACTGAAGGAGCCAAATTCAGACATTATGATAGTTCACAGAACAGTGGTCCTGCATTCTTAATAAATCAAAGGAAAAGCTATAAATTAAATGAAACTTTCAGTCTATATCCAATCTATCAGTTGATAAGTGCCAGTATTAAGAGAAGGTAAATAATCACAATTGGTCAGGCTATTAGGTAAATTTTAACACTAGTTATTTGATCTAAACTAAATAATACATGCCAATGATTTATGAATAAAATAAAATGTGACATCAGTTGCATCTTTATTCTGAAGAGGTGAAAATTGAATAGGACATAGATAAATCTCACTTTACATATTTTCTTCTGTGTTTCGTTTTCTTTTGAAGTGATTCAATGATTCTTTAAGCAGAGAGAATTGCTACTCAGTCTCTGTAACATACCTTTCCTTGAAGCATCACCTTATATATTTGTTACTTTTTGATGGAAAGGTTCCTTAAATGTATTTTTTCTTCTAAAAGTCTCAGAAGATTTGGGACTCTCCTTGGTTCCAGTGTCAGCTACAATTTATTAACTATGTGAACACGGGAAAGATAACTGAATTTACTTTGTGTTTTGACTCCTTACAAGATAGATACTACTATAACAAACCTTCTAGAATTTATATTATGAATATTGCATGAGATGAAATATGAAGCTTAGGTAAATATAGGGCACTTTGTAAGAAAGTTTCAATAAATAATAGTAGTTACTATTATAAATAACTTTGTACAAAAATAGCCATTGAATGATAAACCATATGACATCTTTGTGCTGTTTTAAAATTTGAGGACCCAACATTTTTGGAACATAATTTTTCAGTTTAGAGAGTTTGGGACTTTAATACTGTTTCCTGTGTCAGGTGTTACTTTCTCAGTCTCTGCTGCAAGCCAGAAGCAAGGGTTCTAGAATAGCTTGTTATCAGACATGATGGGAAGTAAAGTCTATGGTGTGACACAGTGGCTTTCAGGAAAATTCAAATGTCTGGGGTGGATATTAGGGTGCTAGGTGATATGATTTGGGGCAGCCGGGTGGCAGTGGGTAAAATGTGGAAAAATGTGAATTATTGTTGGATAGCTTCTGCATATGTGCACATAGTTAGTTTTCATTATTTTGTGGCTAATGTGTTCGAAGACATCATATGAAGAAGCAAAGACTGTTCCTAGAAGAAATACTGTGTAACAGCCCTGAAAGACTTGTCAATAAACACAAAGTCGGAAAGATGGCTCAGTGGTTAAGAATAGGCACTGCACTGTGGAGGACAAACCTGGTTATTTTTTGTTTTGTTTTAATTGAAAATAGATTTTTCTTTTATCCAATGTATTCTGATTATGGTTTCTCCTCCACTAATTTCTCTCAGATTTTCCCCCATTTTGCCACCTTCAGGTCCACATTCTCTTTCTCTCACTGACTAACAAAAAACAAGCATTTAATAATGATAATATTGATGGTGATAACAAGAATAATAATGATAAGAGATAAAATAAAAGCAAACCTAAACAGACATTAGAATCCCAGTACCTTTGATGACCAGTTCACAGCGGACTGGAAGCCTCTGCAAGGACTGTAACTATGTGACATTTACTGAAACTGACACAGACAGGGAAGTAAAAATAAATCTTTATAAAATGAATATATAGCTTTGTTTTTGTATTTTGACTGATGTAGTAGTAGCTATTGAGCTCTTTCTCACATGCCAGAAAAGGCCAGCAACTTATGCTCACAACAATGGCAGCTTTCTTGTGCTTTGGAACCATAGACAGCTTTTCAGTACTGTGCATGGAACAGCTGAATTAGCAGAACCATCTATACACATACCGAGAAATGCCACAGAAAAATAAGCACATGGCATTGAACATATTCAAAAGGCATTTCAGGTGTCAACATGCTGACCTGGCTGGTTACTTGTGCAGCATGGAATTCATGTGTCTCCTGTTCTGTGTGTCACAGTCATGCCACAGAATTGCTGTTGTTGGTTCTGAAGGAGATTGCTGTTCTTGGATCTTAGCAAGGAGGTACCTTTACACATATTCAACCTATGAATAACATGTTTAATGGTTCTTTAAACATGGTTATCTAGGTCTCATGGAGTCTCTTTGTATTATTTCATGTGTAATTAATTACTTACCTGCCCTGAGCCCCAGACTTTATACGCTAAATGGCATATGGAATCATCCTACTCAAGACTTGATTTTCCTCTCATATTTGCATATGGTGATCATGCCTTCCAGGGAGAACTTTTATTTCCTTACTAATAACTTTACTTGCTGTGGAAGTTTGAATGTAATTGGAAGCCATAATTTCATAGGCAGTGGCACTATGAGGAGGTGTGGCTTTGACAAAGTAGATATGACTTTATTGGAGGAAGTGTGGTGCTCTGGGTGTGAGCTTTGAAATTTCCTGAGCTCAGGATACTGCCCAGTGAATCAGTCAATTTTCTATTGCCCGTAAGATGTAGCACGCTCAGATCCAGCACCATGTCTGCTTGCATGTCGCCATGCTCACTGCCATGAAGATAGTGGACTGAAGCTCTAAAACTGTAAGTGAACCACCCCAATTAAATGCTTCGATTTCTAAGAGGCCCCATCATCATGGTGTCTCTTCACAGCAATAAAAACTCTAAGACACCTGAAGTTTTCTTTGGTTTTTGAAACAAGATCTCATGTGTCCTAGACTGCCCTTAAACACACAGCATAAGATGGTCTTGGCCTTCTGATCATCACTCCTAAATGTAGTCACTACCCATCCACTTTAATGCTGGGGCTCAAACCCATGGCTTTGTGCATGCTAGGCAACTAGTCTACCACATGAGCTGTATCCCCATCTTAACTCACATGTGTGTGTGTGTGTGTGTGTGTGTGTGTGTGTGTGTGTGTGTGTGTGTGTGTGTGTGAGTGTGTGTGTGTGTGTTTGCCTGTGCATATTGATTATAAAATCTAGGCTTGAATTCATAGTCTCCACCTGGTAGTACTATTTTGTGTAGCCCTGGGAAAATATGAAGTTCACATTAGTTGAAGAAAGTTAGTTTATGGGGTCAGACTTTGAGGCATATAGCCTTCTTCTAACTCCATTCTCTCTGCATCCTATCTGCCAACATTATACAACTGCCTGCCTCAAGCTCCTACCATCATAGCCAGGAGCTATTTACTTCTCAGTGCTGTGTGTGTGTCTTCCCTATTACTGTAGACTGTGATCATCAGGGCAGAACCAAACCAACCTTTCTCTCTCTCTCTCTGTCTTTCTCCATCTCTTTCTGTCTCTGTCTCTTTCTCCATTTGGACAGCAATGAGGAAAGCTCATTAATATAGAGAAGAATTTGGTCTAACGCTCAATAAGAGACTTGGGGAGAAACTGGTATTTTTTTCTCACTTACTATTAAATATTTGTTTTTCAATAGTCAGAAAGCTATAATCTAAGACCAATTTAGCCTCCTTTTAATGTAATCATCTTCTGCCGAGTCTGCTTACTATCTCAAATGCTATGAAGTCTATGCACACACCCTGGAGAGTACATGAATTCTCTGAAGCCAAGTACAACTTCCTGAATCTTCATATCAAATTAATCTGAACTATACACAAAACATAAAAGAGCATACACTGACAGAAGCACAGTGTCTTATTACATCTATTTACTGTGGAATGCTTAAATGTATTGATCAACATTACCCCCTTCCCATTGCCTAATCTCTCCGGCATCTAGAAACCACTATTCTACCATGAACTTTTCTCACTTTAGTGATGTTCTAACTTTTCATATGAATCAATTGTCACTTGTTCTTCTTTACTGGCATGAATTCAGTTGGTACAGTTACCTCTAGTTCCAACCTTTGTGTGGTAAATCATGGAATCTCATTCTTTTTATGGCTAAATAGTATTCCCTTTGTATATGAATGATATTTATGTCTACTTATCATCAGCCATTTCCACACATTGCTTTTGTGAATAGTGCTGTCATAAACAGAGCTGCCAGTGTCTCATAAACACAATTTCATTGATTTGGATAAACACACAGTACTGGTATTGGTAGAGCTCTCTCTTTGGAGAGAGTTGTCTTTCCACATAGACTCCTGGGTTGTTTCTGACAGTCACGCTCACCATGAACAATTATAGATACCCACAATTGGGCAATATTCAGAGATTGAGAGACCTAAACAGTATGTCTCCATCAAAGCTTTCCCCTTGTGGCTCACAGAACCCAGCAAGTAGGATTCAGAAAGACTGATAAGAGCCAGATTGGATGGAGGACATGAAGGAAACAAGGCCTGCTGCAGGACTGCTGCACAAATGAACTCAAGACTGTCGCAGTATGCCCAGGGCCTGTAGGCCTCTTCCAGATAGTGTCCCAGTGCTAACAGGAGACTTGAACATAAATTCCCTTCCATAACATAGAAGCTATCATGAATTGATAAGTTTTCTCCAGTGGAGTTTCACTGGGAAACAAAACACTTTTAAGCCCCCATGCCCAGCAGTAGATGGCTAATATAAAACAAACACAATGGCATCTTTGGATGTTCTTTGTCTCATCAGATTTTATCAGGGCCTTTTTCTTTTTTAATCTTACAGTCTGTTTGCAAGTATATTATGTCCTTCAGTTGTTTGTGAGGTTCCTGTCTGTGCAAACCTATGTCTCTGCATCTAAGTGTGTTTCTTGTGATTTTTTTTCCATTTGGCTGATTTTATTCTGTTTGCTTGTTTGTTTTTTTTCCTATTCCATTTCATATTTAAAATTTTATCTTATTTTAGGATTATTTCTTAGGTACCGGTTTGTTTCCTAAGAAGAGACAGAAAGTATGTGGATTAGGATGTCAAGGGAGGTGGAGAGGGTCTCAGAGGAGTTGGAGGAGAGGAAATTGCAATCAGAACATGGAAAAATGCATTTTCAATAAAAGAAAAATAGTGGAAAAAGGAAAGAAAAAATTTCAATAAAAATTTTAAAATTAAGGATTGCTGTCTGTTTTTAAAGACTTCTATTTCCTTTTTGAGATTTTCATTTTATTCATGTATTGTTTCCTTGATTTATTGAGTTTTCCATCCATGGTCTCAGTTGATTGACCACGTAGTAATTGATTTCAATTGCTTTTTTTGGACAGTTCACAGGTTTCCATTTCACTTGAGTCAGTCATTGGGAAATTGTGCCCCTTTGGTGGTTTCATATTTTCTTATTTTATAGTATCTTGGATTTATCGGGATACATAAATATTTTGCTTATACTTTACAAGCAATTGGCTTCAATGGAAAAATCTCTCTCCCACAAGGTTACTGTCAAGTTTAAGCATTTGACTTTGTAGTGGTATAGGCCTGAGGACAGGAAGTGGAAGGGACTTGGAGATGAGCAATGCAGTTATTCATCACAGTCATCAAAAGCCTGTCTTGATAAAAGCCTGTGGTCATCATTAAGGGACAAAGAAAGTGCCTGTGGGAGTTACAAGGGACACACGACTCCTAACTCAAGCAGTAATAGTCTCCCTAGTATCTCTTCCCATAGCAAGGCATGGTACAGTTTAAGGGATCTCTCTCTCTGCACTACCTGTGGGCATCCAAAATATCAGGTCCAATGGGCAGGCATAAGTAGACCACCCTCAGTTCTGCTATTCAGAGCTTAAATCCAGGCGACCATGGAATGGTTATTATTTGCAGCTGTGTCTAGATGTGGCCGAGGGCACATGGTTACCAAGTAGCTCCATCACCTTCAGCTAATGTTAGTAAAGACTGGAAATTGTGAGCATTTAATCTATAATTGATTGTGCAGTGGAATAGTGCTGCTCTTTAGTTTCTCTAGGGAAACTGCATAACTCCCTCTTTTAGCCAGCCTTTGCTTGACTGAATGAAGTGACATAGATAGCATGCTGCTTCTCATACATTTTGTATGACATCTTCCTTTTTATTTTCATGCTATCTACGGGTATTGTACCTTAAGTTTGTTTTGAAGCTCTCCAAGAATTTTTTTTTCTTTTCAGATTTTTTATTTGAATTAGAAACAAGATTGTTTTACATGACAATCCCAGTTCCCTTCTTCCTCTCTTCCTCCCCTACCATCCCCCCTACTAAATCCCTACCTATCACATACCATTTCTTCTATTCTTCCCCTAACTCTACCTTTCTGCTCCCTCATGTCCTCTGCATCCCTCCTCTTCTTCCCTTATCATTCTCATAGCTCCCTCCCCTCTTCCTGTGCTCTCAAATTGCTCAGGGGATCATGACCCTTTCCCCCCTCCAAGGGACAATGTATGTCTCTCTTAGGGTCCTCCTTGTTTACTAGCTTCTCTGGCAGTGTAAATTGTAGGCTGGTAATCCTTTACTCTATGTCTAAAATCCACATATGAGTAAGTACATATCATGTTTGTCTTTTTGTGATTGGGTTACCTTGCTCAGAATGATTTCTTTTAGACCCATCATTTTCCTGCAAATTGCAAGATTCCATTTTTTTTTTTTGGTTGAGTAGTACTCCATTGTGTAAATGTACCACATTTTCTCTATCCATTCTTCAGTTGAGGGGCATCTAGGCTGCTTCCAGTTTCTAGCTATTACAAATACTGCTGCTATGAACATCGTTGAACAGATGTCCTTGTATGAATGTGCTTCTTTTGGGTATATGCCTAAGAGTGGAATTGCTGAATCTTGTGGTAGACTGATTCCTATTTTCTTGAGGAGTCGCCATACTGATTTCCAAAGTGGCTGTACAAGTTGGCACTCCTACCAGCAGTGGAGGAGTGTTCCCCTTTCTCCACATCCTCTCCAGCATAAACAGTCATTGGTGTTTTTGATTTTGGCCATTCCAATAATTTTTTTAATTGATAGGTTAGTCTCTCTCTCTCTCTCTCTCTCTCTCTCTCTCTCTCTCTCTCTCTCTCTCTCTCTCTCTGTGTGTGTGTGTGTGTGTGTGTGTGTGTGTGTGTGTGTGTGTGTGCGCGCACACACACACATTGTGAGCATGTGTAAAGATGATTAACCAGACCTTACAGCTCTTCTGAAATTTTTTTTTTTATTCAGCCTTCTTCTGGAAGCTTTTAACAAATATTTGATGCCCAGGCCCTAAAATTCCAAACACTCTGATTCTGAACACTCACACTATCTAACAGAGTGTAATGTTTAGAATCTCAATTATGTATAAAATTTAAAACAAAGTCCTAGAGTTGTGATGATTAGAGAAAGATTACTGAAAATATGTAAGTAGAGTATTCTATTCTAATGCTGAGGGACTCATGGCTAACAGGGTTTAAAGCAGAGGTCAAGCAGTACACATGGATTAGTCTCTGCGTGTTTTTTTTTGGGGGGGGGTCCTAATGTTGCAGCAGAACTCAGGCAGGTGGCAGACAGACTTACCATTACAAAATGGTGTCAGGGCATGTTGTTACAAACTTCCGCATAAAAGCTTCACAAAAGCTTAAAAAGGGATTTTAGAAGCAAAGGAACAGACACAAGCACGGATTCTTGGTAGCAGCATTTTCTTGGGTGGTCTCTGTTTTGTTAAAGACAAGCAGAGATTCTAAGGGCTCCTTTAAGAGAGGCTCCCTGGCCGGGCATTGGTGGCACACACTTTTAATCCCAGCACTCAGGAGGCAGAGACAGGCGGATCTCTGTGAGTTCCAGGCCAGCCTGGTCTCCAGAGCAAGTGCCAGGGTAGGCTCCAAAGCTACACAGAGAAACCCTGTCTCGAAAAACCAAAAAAAAAAAAAAAAAAAAAAAAAAGAGGTTCCCCACTCAGCATAAGTGGAAAAAGATGCAGGGTTCTTGCTAACAATTCAATGGTGTGTACGAGCAGCTGGCTCTCTATGCCAGCAGCCTGCTGCTTGATGGCAAAATAGACCAAGGCAGTGAGCACAGCTCTCAGTGCTGGCCATAAACATAGCCCCACCATATTGGAAAACCAGTGGCTAAAGCAGCCACTGCTTTAATGTTACCAGTGCTGTTTAACAGATAAACGATTTCGTGGCCAGAAAAAGGTAAAGATTTACAAAAAAGACATATTCAGATGAAGAAAAACCTCTAAAAGTTTATGCTGTTTTTAAAAGTATATGTAGGCTTGTGAGAGAAAAGAAACAGGATAAAGCAATTGAAAGAAAGAAAGATAGAGAAGCCAGTTGTGGTGGCTCATGGCAGTAGGATTTGCTGAAGGAAGCTTAGGCAGGGAGATTTCCACAGAAAAACCCTTCTCCGGAAAAAAGAAAAAAGAAGTAAGTGAAAGAAATAGAATAATAAAAAAGCCATGTAAAGATGGAAAATACAGAGAGAGTCTGTATACTATATGCTATATTGTTGTCTTTGAATTGTTTGATTCTGAATCAGAAAGTATAAAATTACACTTTAAGACAAATTAATTCTTTAGGATATACCCAAAAGCTATGGCTAATATTTGAGGGCTATAAAAATCAAAGTCCAAAGTCTGCTGCATAACACAAAATTATCTGTTCAGTGTGTGACTTAAAATGAATGCTGGACTCTTTGCAACTCTTCATAGTTTAAATTGGGATGGGATCAGGTCTTCTGGGTGTATCCTGCATAAAAGACAGAAAATACTACTATTACTACTCTTTATCTTTGTCTTTATCTTTATCTTCTTCTTTCTCTTTCTCTCCAAATTCTATGGGAAAATGACAACTTATTTCACTCAGAGGAATGTTAATTACTCAAAAGCATCTTTTTATTTAAAGTTTCAGTGACTTATTAAGTTAATATCTGTTTTGTGTAGGTCATTATTTTGATCAATGTTTTCCTGTTGTGTCGATATTTTGAACCCTGAAAATCACCAAGAGACGCATTCCAATGCAAAAGCAAAGAGTATTTTATTGTTTAATGAGCTAACCCCGTTAGCTTGGGCCCTTCATCCATTCATTGTGGCAGAGGCTGGAGAAGGACCTGGACAAGTTGTGAGGCAGGGAATATATTGGATAGAGCAAGGGGAATGTCTAGGGGTACGCAACAGTCTCAGGATTGGTGCCCTTCCAGGTATGGACCACCTGTCCTGTGCTGATTAGTCAACTTGTTGCTATGGCCAATAGGCCCTCCCAAGGCAGTTGCTATGCTCTGCAGGTCACGGTTGTGCACTTATACTGTAAAACACACCCAGAGCTGTAAAGCACAGCCTCATTAGCTAGCTTCAGATTGGTTCCTTGCCATGAGGAAGATTTCTGACCTCCTAGTGACTAGGGTAGCCCGGAGAAGGTAAGGCAAGCACATACTGAGTCTTTTTTGCTGCCTGTCATGGCTGCTGAAGCAGGGGGCTAGTCCCTTAATTACAAAGTAATTTTTACTACATAAGATTTTCTTAAGAGCAAATTGTTATTTTTTTTCTGATTGGATTGTTAGATTGAAATTCTAATACTCAAGATTTTAGGCATATTTTATTTTAGAAAGGGTGAGAAATCAAGAAAATATTCAGGTAGTAACAATGCATCTATGTGACATAGCATTGCTAGATAAAATTATTATTGTTTTAATAAGTACATTTAAGCTTTTGGTAAAACTGCACAGTCTATAATTAAAATATTTATCCACCAAGAGTCTGTACCAGTTCATTTTCACCTGTGATATCCACTTTAAGTGTTGTCTGCAGTTCTTCCCTTCTTCATTTCAGAAGAACTTCTAAGAGGTATTGGAAGTTATTTTTAATTCAATGTTCTGTGTGGGAAGAGGCCTTTCTAGTAAGATTTTTCTTGAGAACAGATGCACTTTGAATTATTTCAATTAAGTACAAATTACTTCCTTCATTAAAGCTTAATCAACCATGTGAACAAAATAAATTAAGTATGAAGTAAGGAGGGGTCTACCTTTGAGTCAAACTATAATAGCATACTTAGTCTACCCACAGAAACACAGTTTACATCAATGAAATCCTGGTATAAAATTATATATACCAATTTATCAGCTATCAGAACTAGTTAGTATTTAAATCCTTAGATAGGTGATTCACTGTCTATAAAGAACTTTGATGAATTGAATATGTCCTCTTGAGTTCTATAAAATATAACTAGTCCTTCTATATTTAAATGGTTTGTTTACTTTCTCTTAATTAAAATATTTACAATGAGAAGAAACTGTGAAAGGAGAAGAGATAGACATTGGAAGTGATAAAACTTTGAAAAACTCACAAATATACTAATTGTAAAGAGTAGGAACAATAGATAATAAATGAAAAGAAAGCCTTATGGACAAATGTTACACTTTTAAAAACTATATGCCTAGATTCTATATGAGCATGAGTATGCAAATAGAACAGTACACAATTAAGTAAGCAGCACAGAAGTGTTTATTTATCTAACATACATCTTTAGATTATATCATTCATGAAGAGGAGGCACAGATAGCCATGCTAATTTGTTATGGAATTTTACATAATTTATGATTTCAAGAGGTTGTTAGGAATTTGCATCGGAGATAACATGGGCTACTAAGCCTTAAAATTAAACCACACATTTCAAGGACAGTTTTGAGAAAATTAATGCAAATCAATTAGCATGTCTCCAATTTTAAGGAGACCAAATACTTACCATGGAGCCTAGGCTATGACTTTTAAATAGAGCTAGTGTTACAGGTTCATTTTTCATTTTCTTATTGGCCTATATTCACATTGAGTGGATCTGTATGCATGTCTGTAAGGGACTGTCTTAATTAACTTAATTAATACTGTTATGTGACTACCTAGCCCACTGTGGGTTTTATTATTCCCTAGACAGGAAGTCCTGATCTAGATAAGTATGGAAATAGAGCAGTGCACAATCAAGTAGGCAACATGCAAATATTTATTTATCTCTGCTCTTGATTGTTGCTAACAATGTAACTAGCTGCTTCACATTCTTGTAGTGTGACTTCTCAGTAATTATAAATTATAAACAGTATCATAGGTTAAACTAAACTATTTACCCCTACCCACAATGCTATGCAATGCTATGACATTAGTGATATGTCTGGATGTATCTGTGAAAGCATTTCCTGCAAAATTTAACTGAAGAGTCAAGCCCCTTCTTGAATGTGAGCAACACTAACTCAAGGTTGGAGGTTGTAGAATGAATAAAAAATAGACAAAAAGATAAAGTGATCAAAATATTGGCATTCTTTACAGTATGCTTCCTTGCCCACTGAGATATGATCAGGTCACTGTTACATGGCTCCATTAGTATTACTGTATTACATATAGTATATGAGATATATTACATATATATGCTTCTACTTTCTTGTTTTTATGGCATTCCTGAGTTTGTGAACTCTTGGGACTGTACTTTATGTGCCTTCTCTTCAGCAGTTTTCCGTCTGTTGGTTGGTTTGTCCAATTCTGATATGCTAGTTTTTGTTTCATCTTATCATATTCAATAATATTATATTATATTTATTATACTATAATCACATAGAAGCCTATGTATTTTCTAAGGAGAGACAGAAAAGGGCTGGATCTAGATGTAGGAGAGAAACTGGGAGGAGTAGAAGTAGAGGAAGCTGTATTGGGATATTATGTGGGAAAAACATATTTTCAATAAAAAGGGAAAACATGGAAAATGAGAAAAGAATATAGTTGAGAGTGATAGGATATTCAGTGTTCTCTCTAGTTTCAACAACCTGCCCTGGCCTTGAAATCTTCCTCTGGTCACAATAAGTACACCAGCTTTATTCATGTGCAACACACACACACACACACACACACACACACACACACACACACACACACACGAACACACATGCCTATAGCAGTAATGAGGTGTTTGTTTGTGCTTGTCTGTGGAAGAATTTCCAGAGAGGATTAACTAAAGTAAAGATCCACCTGAAATGAATGCAGTTCTGTCATACAGAGACCTGGACTGAGTAAAAATGCATTTTCCTTTCTCTGCTTCTGCGACGACATGGATATTAGCATCTGTCATGCACTCCCTGTGCCACAGAGCGACCCACTGCCATGCCTTTCTCATTATGATAAACTGATTCTTCACAAACCATGAGCAAAAATAAATGTCTCCTTCCTCAAATTCCTTTAGTGGAAGGATTTGGCTAGAGCAATTAAGAATATAGAGGCAGGTGAACATTGTATTTTGAGATAACAGACATATGGTAAGGATTACTTTCTATCATTCTACTCATAATTTCATAATTGCTGTTTAAAAATGTTTGCCATTACTTCTGAGATTACAATATGATTACATCACTTCTCCCTTCCCTTTTCTCTCTCCAAACCTTTTCATATACCCATTCTTCCACTCTTTCAAATTTGTGGCTTCTTTTTCATTAATTTCTGTTGTATTTATATATGCATACTTATTCTTCAATTAGACCTACTCTGTTTGTCTAATGTTATCTGTATGTATATTTTCAGAGTAGACAATTTGGTGCTCAGAAACAATATGCTTTTGCCTGGTGAAAATTTTCCTTCCATCCTCAGCATTCTTTACCTGTCCACGGTTCTTTGTATAGCATTGAAGTCTTTTCTCCATTCACTTTGGTATGTCTATCATTGTTCTTGTTCAGTTTATATTCAGCCAGACATTTTCTTGAGACTTTACAGGTGCAGCTTCTGACAGTACTAGGAGATACAATCTCACATGAACTCTCTGATCCTTATCACCGCTTCTTCTGCAATATTCCATGAGTCTTAGGTAGGGAGCTGTAGATGTTTCCATTGGGACTGGAGTCTACAACCTTGCATTTTTATTGACTTTGACTCTGTGTCTTTGGCAAAGTGAAGTTTCTTTGATGAGGGGTGAAGACTGTATTTATTTTGAGTATGAGAGCAAATGTTTAGATTGTTAGTAGGGATTGCGCTAGCTGAGTAAATTGGTGGTAAAAGATTATCCTTCAGATTCCAGGGCATCACCATCACTGAGTTGTTGTCTAGTTTTCCAGTACCAGATATGGTTTCTTTCTTGTTGGTCAGGTCTTAAAGTCATAATTGGATCTCTAGAGAGCTCATTGATCTTCACAGAGCTATTGTGCTGCCAGTACTAACAGGGTAACACTCTCAGACTTATCCTGCCATGCTGGCTGGTTTTTAGATCTGTAGGTGCCACAGATAGCTAGGACAGTTGGTTGCTTCTGTCATTTGGGGAGTAGGCATTCAGGACAGTTCCAGTTGAGAGGTCTCTGGGCACTGTTACTGAAGTACATGACAACTTCATCTAGAAATATGTATTTACCTCTGGGGGACAACCAAGAGAAATAGCAGTAGGCTGTATTGGGATATTTTTGGGCTAGTTATTCCTGTAAATGATATTGAATAAATGATGGATAAAAGAAAACCTAAGTCAGTTTGGGGCCATATGTTTTTCTTTTATTTTTTAACCCAGGAGCTGACTGTGTTCATTTTGCTGTTACCTAGTATTTCTTTGCTAAGGTGTGGTTCCTGTGTTTTCAAGTAATCAAAAACCATATTAGGGGAAGACATAGGAGTGGATACATGCTTCCTCCTTTTCTTTGCCTAGACTCTCAAAGTAAACAGATATGAAGAGGTTAGGAGACTTCAGCACTGTATTGATCTCTAGAATAAATTTATAAGTTATGAAGAAAAATAACTTTCTTAGTTTCTGTTTTTTGGTTCTGTTTTTCAGTGACTAATACCACAGTCCTCATCGATCTACAGCACTGTGTTTGGCTAGTTTGTCAAAAGTAAATTTTTCAAGTCATTTGTGTTCTTGCAAAGGGTACCATTGGGAGAAAAAGCACTTCTCTGGAGAAAATACTAGAAATTAAGAGATGAGAACACTAGTATGGCACATTGGACTTATATGTTGCAATTATTTTTTCAAAGATACAAGTTTGGAATAAAATAAATAACAGAAAATTATCATTTTACCAGCATTAAACTTTTTGTTCTTTAGATGAATTTGAATTTAATAAGTAATCTTAGGTAGAATGTGAGTATATTTTTTTCTTCATATTTTCTTAAATGTGTATCTTTGTTTTCATGGGCCAAATGAGATATGGGAGAAGATGATGCACTTCCTGACATTCCTCCAAAAAGACAAGAGCATTAGGAACCTTATGCCCCCAGAGTGTGAAACCTCTAATCCCAGCACTCTAATCCCATGAGTCTGGGTGATGGACAGTCAAGATCAGCCTGAAATTTTTCATGTGTTCTTTAATGTGTTCCTCTATTGATGTAGACAATGCCTTCCTCCTATCCATATCAAACCTAAACAAGTAGGCTCATGGTTACTTGTTTTAGTTTTTAAGTTTTCCTATGAAGTTATATAGGTTAAGATCTTGCAATGCAATTGATTTGTAAATTGGAAGAAAATTATAAATCACACTGAATGAAAATTGATATTGATATAAAGAATTTAAATTTCTGGGGAGGGATATCATTCAAGCTCCATAGAACTGAAAATTCTATATCTGACCCATTTTATTGTGTATGTTCTGAAAGGAAACAATCAAATAGGAGTTAGTTATTAAAGAGAAAGAGAGCGAGAGTGAGAGCGGCTCAGTTCCTTTAGTGTTATTAGTATGTGTATTATTTCAAGGCTGACTGCTTGGTATTGAATAACCAATTATGGAGCTCATCTCTGAATAAGACTCGTTCTTCTGCTCTCAGCGTTCCTTGATATCCTATTGTTCGTTGTCTAGGGGTGGAGTCCTATGATATTCCCCCCATCTATATTAGTGTATCTGTTGATGTTGGGCTTATTCAGGCCTCGTTTAGCCAGCCATGTTGTTAAGTCATCATAGCAATAGCTGTGTTGTCATTTCTAGGATACATAATCTCACAGTATATATGCTGGTCCCCTGGCTCTTAAAATGTTTCCACAACTTCTGTGCTGTCCCCTGAGTCTTAGGTGAAGGAGGTGTCTTGTACATGTATTCACTGGGGTTTGGTTTTCCATTATTAACTTCTTTTTGGACAGTTGTGGTTTTCTGTAATGATCTCCATCTGCTGTACAGAGAAATTTCTTTGATATAAGATTAAAACTGCACATGTAAAGATCCAGAGCTAATATCCACAAATAAGAAAGAATAATAATTTCTCTTTCTGGGTCTGTGTTACCTTTCCTGTGTATGATATGTTCTAGTTCCATCCATTTGCTTGTTTATTTCATGATTTTAATTTTCTTCACAGCTGAATAGAATTCCATTGTTTATTTTTGCCATATATTTATTACTCATACATCAATTGTAGGACATTTGGATTCCTCCCAATTCCTAATAGTGAACATGGTCACTGTGGAATAGAATATTTGAGTACCTTGTTCATATGCCATGGAGTGGTATACTTGGATCAAATGTAGATTTATTGTTAGTTTTCTGAGAGTTCACCATACTGAATAGCAAAATAGTTTCACCAGGTTGCAATCACATCAAGAGAAAATGAGTGTTTCTCTTTTTTTTACATCCTCTCCATAACTTTCTGTCACTTTTTTTGTCGATCTTAGTCATTCCAACAGGGTTAAGATGAAATCTCCAAAGTTCCTTTGATTGGCATTTGCCTAATTGCTATGGATGATGACCATATCTTGAGATATTATTAGTCATTTTCATTTCTTCTTTTGAGGACTCTATTCAGATCTATGGCTCTTTTTTATTTGAACAGTTCATTTGTCTTATGAGTCTGTTTTAGGGATCTTTATAGATTCTGAATGCTTACTCTCTATCATAAATACAACTAGAAAAGATTCTCTTCCACTCTATAAGCTTACTCCCTAATCAACTGATGGTTTGGTGAAGCCTTTTATAGCTAAAATATTCTACTGGAGAGAAGGCTCACTGACACAGAATTACACGACCTCTAGAGAGGTCAAATTCAAGCATAAATTTTCTAAATGAGGGTCAAGTTTAGTGAAATTAATGGTGGTTGCTTAAAGAAAATGATTGGTGTAGAACAGAAACTTGGTATTTGAGTTATATATGGACATTTGACTATGTAGGCTGCTTATATTTCCCTTTATCAAAAATACTTCTTTGATTCAGTGAACATTGTTATTGTTATTTGAGTAAACTTAAAGAAAATCAGTGCCTACAGATCAAGAATTGTAATTTTATGGAGTGTTTATTTAATGCATACATATTTGAAATAAACAGCCCTGTGAATAATCAATGAACCTGTTGAGTTCTTCTTACTGACAGTAAAATCTCACTCTCCATGTGTCTAACTATTGAGGTATCATTATAAACCAGATCAAAAGTTACCCAACTATTTGGAACTAAATTGATTCCTGTGCCCCTCAAATAAGCAATCCTGAAACAAAATCAGAAATGTGGCAGGATTAGTTGAAATTCTAAATGAAAGACTCAAACAATACAATCTGAACTGCAGACCTCCAAAGCTCTCTCTGGAGTTTTAATTAAGGATAATGCTCTTCTCTTCAGGAAAGAGACACTTTAAAACTTTATGGGGGAAAAAAAGCAATAGATCTTAAATCCATGTGAGGACTCAGAGAGAAACAGTACATACTAATCCCGCGGCTATATAATTGAAGCTATTTTGAAGATTTAATTTTCACTCCTCCCTTTTTGCCAAAGGCTAATGCTTTGCATGCAATGATAAGGTTCAATACCTACACAAGCTCAGAGATGTTTTCCTTAGGGCTTAGGAAACACTGCTGTTGATAAAGTCAGAATTGCCTCTTTTTTAAGGGAAGGAATTATGTATGCAATATAAAGTGTTTTCTCCTTTTAATCATCCCCTTGCTTGATACTCAAAAGCCACTGAGGTTTCTCTCAAAGAATTATTGTTCTACCTTAGACAACCCTGTTCATTTTCATATACTGTATTTCATTTACTACCAAATAAAAAATTAACAGCTGTCCTCCATAAGACAACATAGATGACTAGACTCCACCCATAGTTATGTAGTGTGGAATATGGAGTAATAAATGCATAATTGGGAGAGGATGTGGAGAAAGAGGAACACTCCTCCACTGCTGGTGGGAGTGCCAACTTGTACAGCCACTTTGGAAATCAGTATGGTGACTCCTCAAGAAAATGGGAATCAGTCTACCACAAGATCCAGCAACTCCACTCTTAGGCATATACCCAAAAGAAGTACGTTCATACAACAAGGGCATCTGTTCAACCATGTTCATAGCAGCATTATTTGTAATGGCCAGAAACTGGAAGCAACCTGGATGCCCCTCAACCAAAGAATGGATAAAGAAAATGTGGTACATATACACAATGGAGAAGAAAACAATGGAATCTTGAAATTTGCAAGAAAATGGAATGAACTCGAAGAAACTATTCTGAGTGAGGTAACCTAGTCACAAAAAGAGAAACATGATGTGTACTCATTCATATGTGGACCTGCTTTATGATACATAGTAGTGACCATGCTTTATCAGAGCTGTTTTTAATGATGTTGCTCAGAATGGTTTCCTTCCAGATGATGATTGAGAAGCTAATTAAAAAAAAAATGGTGCCAGGTACCACAAGAGTAACAGAACTGTGTTGTTTCCTGGGATTTTTTTACTTTTTTTTTTTTTTGGTGTTGTTTTTTAAATGGAGTGTGCTGGATGTCTCTACAATTTTGTTCAAATGACTGTAGAACCTGGAAAAGCTGTTGCTGCTATTGATGCATAACATATTGCTATTATTGGTCTTTTTATATAAATATATATATATATATATATATATATATATATAATTTGAATTTTTGGAAACTTTAGCTGTGCTGTCAACTTTGGAAAAAAGTATCCCAGTTTACCGTGTTGAGTTGGCATAGTACAGAAATTACCATCCATATTGGTCTAGAAATGCTGAACTTAATTTTTTTCCATTTGTACAGGGTAACACACTGTATTAAATATGTAAGGTCTTATCTACATGCGTTTGATTATGAAAACTAATGAAGTATTCTCTAAATAAAAAAGAATACATGATTGATAATATTTTTTAATTGACAGTGTTTGAAATGGAAGATGCCACATTTTAAAGAGCCTAAATTTCCAGTGTGTCTTTTAAGAAACTTTTACCTGCAAATAATGTGTCTGCATTTTTTGTTGTTGTTGTTGTTGCTTATACAGTAAAAGGTCCCACATCTGCTGACCTGTGGTCACATTAACTCAAACACTTCAGATGGATGGGTATGAGGCTCACCTTCCACGCCTGAAATAAAGTTGAAGCTTGAATCATGTCATGTTCATTGCTTTGTCATCAGCAGGAAAAAAATTGAAGTTCCGGTGTATAAAACAAAATGATGCTGTACTGAGACCAAATCTGCCTTCATGTCAGCTGTGCAACACTATAGCAGCACAGACCATGAGATCACATTTCTATTTACTTCATTCTAAAAACACAAAATTAAATGAAAGCCAAAAAATAGTTAAAATAGTATTTTTATGTTAAAAATGACCTCAAGGAAAATTCAATTTACTTTTCATCATAGAAGATGAGAAATGATGAACACATCTGGAAAGTGATGTGTTTAATTATGAAAACTTACCTTCAATACTGGGTTTTTTGATTTATGCCATAATAAAAGCACTATGGACATTTTAAAAAATGTAAAACCTGTTTTTTATCATAAGTCTAATGAACATTATAACCAAAGAAAAGTGTTTCCTCAAATGAAAGGGAAAACTTATATGAAAATTTAAATTGTAGAATACATTACTCTCAGAAATGTAGCTTAACCTATTTGTAATAGCCAGAAACTGGAAGCAGTCTAGATGCACCTCAACAGAAGAATGTATAGAGAATATGTGGTACAGTTACACAATGGAGTACTACTCAGCAGAAAAAACCAATGGAATCTTGAAATTTGCAGGAAAATGGATGGAACTAAGAGAAACCACTCTGAGCTAGGTAACCCAATCAAAAAAGAAAACCATGATATGTACTCACTCACATGTAGATTTTAGACATAGAGCAAAGGATTACCAGCCTACAATCCACACTACCAGAGAAGCTAGGAAACATGGAGTACCATAAGAGAGATATACATGGTCCCCTGGAGAAGGGGAAAGGGTCACGATCCCCTGAGCAAATTGAGAGCACAGGAAGAGGGGGGAGGGAGCTATGAGAATGAGAAGGGAAGAAGAGGAAGGATGCAGAGGTCATGAGGGAGCAGAAAGGTTGAGTCAGGTGAAGATTAGAAGAAAGGATATGTGATAGGTAGGGTTTTAGTTGGGGGGGTGGTAGGGTAGGACGGGAGGGAGAAGGAAACTGGGATTGGCAGGTAAAACAATCTTGTTTCTAATTCAAATAAATAAATCTGAAAAAAAGAAATGTAGCTTAAAAGAAAGTATAAAGGACAAATATACTCTATAGATAAATGGGATGAGACATAATTGGGACTGTTGGGATTTTGTTTCAAATATAATTTAAGGGCAAAAATTAAAACAACAACAACTAAAAACATTTTCTTTGAATAATCCACTTGTGTGGTCCACAAATATTTATGGCTGATAGATGCCTGATGGTTTTCTTTGTTTTCATGATTCTTACAGTCTTGTCTGCAACGGAGGGATTGGCATTAAATCATTAATCAACAAATAGCATCACTTGTAGTGAAAATCATTGACTATTGGGAGATAGAGAAAGAAGGTGGAGCTACTGGGTTTGTTTGGGGGATGATAGTGTGCTAAGTAGCCATGGTTGTACAATTTGGCACATTAAAATATCACAAATTTATAATTTTTTAAATGTAAAGTTTATGAATTTGATGTCAACTATATCTCAGGAGAGTGTCTAAGGGTGAATAAAGGAGGAAGATTAGATTAAATTTATCCTAGCACCTGGGAAACTGAGACCAAAGCATTGTGAGAGTCTGAGACCAGATCAGTGTTGTAAACAGGGATACTCTGTGACCCTCTCAACTGCCACAAGTGCAACTTTGTGACTCAAAACCCTCCCTCCAGTGACAGTTACTAATTTTGCATTGTCTATGAGAATCCAACTTTTCAAAGTTTATTTCTGCACCAACTGCTTCCCTCAAGGGCCTTGCTAAATATGCCTGCCTGGTCACATAGCACTTCTGTGTCCTGCTGTTCTTTAACTGCCAAAGTAATTGCCTTAATAACTTCTTTGCTGTTTCTTTCCTGGAAAGTCATTGCTCCAGTTTGGATGTTGGGTATCCCCAAACGCCCAAGTGTAAAGGCTTTGTTCCACATGTACTGCTAATAGGACCAAGTAGATTCTTTTGGTGGTATTGCCCAGTGGGTCCTCTTTAGGTCACCTGAAGATACACAAAACAAGAGTCATGAAACACTGTCAACACTGTCTCCTGCATCTCTCTTTGCTCCCTGGCCATGAAATGAACACTTTCATTTTTTCCAAATACTCCCACAATGATTGCCTCCCTTACCCCAGTCTCAGAAAAATAGAGTTACTTCATGAAATACCGAAAACTCCAAAACTGTGAGCAAGCACAAAGTGTTTTTAAAAAATCTATAAATCAGATATTCTGGTATTTTTCAAGCTGATGGAAAACTGACAAATATTCTTTTAATCTGCTATTTCATAATTATTTCTAACTCTCAATCATTCTTACTATTCTTTCTCTTACATTATCCCCCACCCCCCACCCCCACCCCGACAGTGTTACATGTATCCCAGGTTGGCCTCAATTTGTTATGCCCGGCCTTCTCAGATGGTAGCATTACAAGTGAGCCACAGGCCAGGATGCATACTAATTTCAGTCTAAATTTCTTTCTGAATGCCAAAGAATTAGTGATGACTTTTCTTAAAACAATTTCACTCTTGTCACTTTCAATTACTGATCTATCTACATGAGTTACACTTCCTTTTCTCTGTCCTCGGGACTTATTAATATTTCATACAGAATCACGTAGGTAACATTGTACTCCTTTCTCCGTCCACTAAAGGAACATGACTTTATTTTTGGCCCCTCCCGTTTTACATTATTTTTGTTGAATCTTTGTGGATTTTAAATAATGCATCCTGATCCCATTCATCTCCTCATCTCTTCATATCTACCTTTTGCCCTTGCAACGTCTTCCCCAGTTAAATAAAATTTAAAGAAACAACAAAAAATAAAACAAAAACAAATTAACTAACATAAAAAAAAAAACAGTCTAGGCATGGAAGATGTTTAGGCGGAGTTCCACAGCTGCTCAAATAATCACTCAGTGGTTAATGCTAATTACACATGCTCGGTTGATAGCTCAGGCTTGTTCCTAGATAACACTTACACTTTAAATTAACTCATATTTCTTATCTCTCCTCTGTCACATGGCTCAGGGCTTGCTACCTCCTTTTTATTTATTTATTTATTTATTTATTTATTTATTTATTTATTTATTTTGGTGTGGTTTTTTGAGACAAGGTTTCCCTGTTCTCTGTGCAGCTTTGGTCTCTGTGTAGCTTTGGAGCCTGTCCTGGAACTCGAAACTCTATTTACAGACGAGGCTGGCCTCGAACTCAGAGAGATTCACCTGCCTCTGCGTTCCGAGTGCTGAGATTAAAGGCATTTGTCAACACCACCTGGCAGTTAACCTCATTTTCATTTTTTCCCCTGCATCCGCTGATGGATCCCTCAACTCCACCCTTCTTCATCCCAGTATCCTTAGTTTGGTCACCCTGCCTATACTTCCTGCCTGACTACCAGCCAAACAGTGTTTTATTAAATCAATTATAGTGACAAATCTTTGCAGTGTACCAGGGGATTATTCCACAGCAAGATTTAGTGTGACACAGTGAGTCATACAGTGTACCCTTTTGTTCATCCATCTTGTAAGTATTCCTTGCCATGAGCATTGGTCTGGCTCCAAGCCTCTAGTTTCTTCTACATCACCGATAATGGGCCCCCACTGGGACTATGAAGATCCTGCAGCTTTGGAAATGCAGGCCCAGCCCCTTCACTTGCTCCAGCAATTCACAGAGAAGGTGGATATTGGGGTGGACCAACTCATAGCACTGATTCTGGGCCTGGGTGGTAGCCGAGTTAGTTGGTCAGCCTGCCAGTTTTCTCCTAAAATCACCACCTGGGCAAACTCTCCAACCTTGCTGGGGATAGCTCATGCACTAAAACAGGAAGCAAGGAGCCGACCGGTTCTCATGCTCTTATGTCCTGGGGGAAGGCTCACACCCACAAGAACAGGGCCAGATCTACTGTTTTGCCCAGGAAAGGTGCAGAGCCCACTTTCTGGAGTGCTGCAGTTGGTAAGATGCAGGGCCACCTCCCCCACTCTTGTAGCCCCTAGGCCAGCTCTCTTACCTGCTACAGGTGACAAAGGGCAAAGGGGGAGGGTATCTTTCTCTCACCTATGTCACCACATGGCAGATAAAGGGGAGGCAGTGTCAGCTTTTCTACTCTGAGGCTACCAGGACCAGCTCATCTAGACCCTAGCCAGCAAGGTCAGTTCTACTGTGTTACCCTGGTAAGTGCAGGACCCACTCTCCTGAGTGATGCAGCTGGTGATGGGAAGGACCAGTTCTCCCAAGCTTCCTCCTTCCTCAGTTTTCCAAGAGCACTGCTCTATGTCTGGGACAAGTTTGCATTTTGTTTATTTTTATAGTTCAGCACTTCATATGAGTTCAATGGAAGATAAATGAGGGACATGAATATGTGAAGTATATAAAACACACCGATTGTCCCAGTTTCATTTCTGTTGCTGTGGCATAATACTACAATAAAACAAAACTTAGAGAAGAAAAAGTTTAGGTTTAGTTCACAGTTTCAGGTCACAGCACATCATTTCAGGATGTTAAGACAGGGATTTGAAGTAGTTAATCACATCCACTGTTAAGAGCATTGAGAGAATGAATTCATTCATGCCAGTTAGCTGTCAGCATTGGTACAGATCAGGACCTTCTGCCTAGAGAAGGCTGGCACCTAAGTTTCTGGGTATTCCCACATCAGTTAATGTAATCAATACAATATTGAATAGATATGAGCACAGGCCAGCCTGTGATACACAATCCCTCATTGAAACTCTCTTTCCAGTTACTTCTAGGTGCATCAAGTTGACAATAAAACTATTCATAAAATTCTTCAAGCCTTAAGTCTGTTGCCTTCTATAAAGTGAAAAATAAACCAAAGCAAAATAAGGACAACAACAAAAATATTTTATAGTTGAAAACTGGCATATCAGAATGGCCATCATGTATTCTGCTTAACTATATTGGAAGGCAGGGACAAAGCCAACATTTACAGAGATTAAGAACTTCATTACACTTTCATGGACACAATCTCACACACACAAAGCATGACTAACTTCAGCCATCTGTGCTTAAATGTTAAGAAATGAAAGGATAATGAAAATAAAGAGAGAAAGGGATAGTACGAAGAAAGCATTCAGGATTTAAATACAAGATACTCTGAGATCTTAAAAGTGGGTTTTGTGAGTGATTTCTTGAATTGCCTCACTTAATGTCACAAAAACCCCTGGAGTAATTGGAATACTTGTCCCACAGTACTAGCTAAAGGAGAAAAAAATTATTCAGCCTGCTGATTTATCCATAGAAATAATCCGCAGAAAGAAGACTTGAGTGCTGAACCAATTTAACGCTGTCAACATCTGAAAAGAGTATTGCCCAAAGGAAAGCATAAAAGCTCTGAGGATCTGGAAATTCTGCAAGTTTTCTTGCTTTTTATTAAAATGATAGCTTGGTACTCTGCCACATTTTCTTCCCAAGAACAAAGTTTTTAAAAATTATTTTAAAAACTCAATTTTCACTAAGGAGTATCAAGTAGATAAGTATGGGACATACACTTGAAAGGACTATCTGAAGTGCCCTATCATCTAGTCTGGATTTGTGTGATGAATGTCTAATGGCTTCGTGGGCTTGCCTGCCCCAGGGAATACGGTAGAGAGTAGAACAAATTGATTTATGTGTTCTTGGGTATTAAAGTGTTGTAGTGAATATGTACTTTAAACAAACTGACAATGAGTATAAAAGTGAATATGTATTCACAAGTAATGAAGGTTTAGGAAGAAACAATGTGCAGATTCCTGAGAAAGGAAAGTACAAGCAAATTACATTTTTGACAGATATGAGCATAGACTCCTTTGCTTGAATGACTTGACCTAAGAATTTTGTAAGAGGACACATATTAAGAGATATAGCACATGTACTTTCCTAAGAGAAGGGCAGCATAGCTAATCCTATTTTTAAAATGGGGTTATTTGCTTGTTGAAAGGTCTGAAATGGCATGGTTTCGAGAATGCTGATAGAGTAATAAGCAAATACATCTTTCAAGAATTTTCATTGTTTTTAATTAATTGTATTACTGAAAGTTTTTAAATTATTTTTATTATGTATACAGTACTCTGTCTGCATGAATGCCTGCATGCCAGAAGTGGGCACCAGATCTAATTATAGATGGTTGTGAGCCACCATGCGGTTTCTGGGAATTGAACTCAGGATGACTGGAAGAGCAGCTAGTGCTCTTAACCACTGAGATATCTCTCCAGCCCCCATATTACTGAAAGAATTTTAAGTATTACGTTTAAAAATTACTCAGCCTGAGAAAGTTGCTTGCTTAGCATTCACAAGCTTTGGGTTGAGTTCCAAGCACCCAAATAAACAAGGAAATACACAAATAAACAAAAGATTAGATACACTCTCTATGAGAGAAATGACTGAGCAGTTAAGAACATGTACTGTTATTGCAAAGGACCAGAGTTTAGTTTCCAAGACCCATGTAGGCAGCTCACAAATACCTGTACTTCAACTCCAGGGGATCCTTACCTTTCTTCTAGCTGCTATAGGAAATGCCCTCTCTCACAAGAGATTGTGAATTATCTTTGTTTTTCATAGTTTATGTTTTATTCCTTCCTTCATTTATTTTTCTTTCTTCCTTTCTGCTTTACATGTGATAAAATCTGATATGCAACAGGTAAATTTACAAATCTATAAATCCTTATGTAACTGGAAGTTACCTAGATTTTTTACTTCTTAAGTAGAAGGATCAAAGATGTGCTCTACCACACCTGGTTCATAAGGTACTAGGTTTCAAACTCAGGACTTTGTATATGTTAGAGACCCAATCAAGAAACAAGCTTCTGTGTTTTTCTTGAGGTGGCTATTTCTTCATCCCAAGTATAGGTGCCCAACTCTTTAACACTGCAATTGTCAAACCCATCAACATAAGCCTTTTCTATGATGCTAACTAAAGATGTATATTTTGACATTACCATCCCAGTTTTCTAATAAGAATGAATTTGAGCCTAGTAGCCTGGATTTTTTGGTCTCCACACTAAGATTATAGTTGCATAAATCATAATAAGTCTGACAGATTTTCTTTGCAAATGTGAATGCAAGAAAGAAGGTTTGCAATTCTACAATTCTGAAATATGCTATATTTGACTTTGAAATTTACTTAAAACCTACTTGCTTAGGATATGAGGAGAGCTGGCCAGCCTCTAAAACTTGAGTCCAGTGTATTAAATAGATGGTATTTTCAGTAATCGGGGCTGCTTTAAGTTCTAGGAAGCAACCATGCACAGCAAGAATTGCTTTGGAAGTCTCTTGAGCTAGCCTGACCAGCATTAAGAAAGGAGATTTCTCATACCTAGTACTAAAAATTTTGTTACAAATCTATGGATCTTTTGGGGCATATTTTCATCATACATGCACAAATATATATATATATATATATATATATATATATATTTTTAAAATCTAATCTGAAGATGTACATTAGTCAACAAGCATCTGGGTAATCATTAAAGCAGTACAAGATTCAGCATTCAGCTTTACTCTCATCAATTTTCCTAGGATGTATTATGCCAGTTGAGACAGAACTACTTTGAAAGCAATGAGAAGACAAGTGGGATCCCAGGACTGTGTTAGAAAGAATATCTTTCAAATAATCAATACCTACATGAAGTAGATATGAAATATAAATTCCGCCTTGTAATACAATTGTCAGCACATTCCTCTGCTTTAAAACTTGCCCTCAACCTCGCACCCAGGGGCTCCCTCTCCTATAATTTGTGATAAAATTTAGCACAATTGTAACATACACTCCTGTCAACAACGTCTCAGCTTGATGAAACTTTCCATTTATTTGACGTATAGGTAATAAAAATGGTTGCTGGTAATAATAAATGATGTATAAAGTGTTCCTGCTCTGGAAACTATAATCAATAACTTTTCAGAATATCGTGATTCAGATGACAAGCTCATTCTTAGCTTGTGCCATTCCATCACCTTAAATCCATGAATCCCACCCATTAATTTAATTACTAGCAACTCTTCAAGCACTGTGTAAGAGGACAACATAGGACAGTTAGGATTTCAAAAGTATATTACTGTTTACACTAACTTTTATGAACATCTAGAGCCATTCAGTGTTTTTACATTTTTACATTTTATAGTGTTTTTACATTTATACATTGAAGTTATATATATATGTATATGTATACATATACATATACATATACATATATATATATATATTCAATGCTAAAAATTTAACCATCACAAAATAATTGAAATTATAGTTGCTATTTATGTATATATTACTATAATCTTTCATTTAAAAAGATGATCAGGAAGTTTTCCGTTAGACTCTGTGTTCTAGGAATTAATAAACTATACTTCTAAAGTCTCCATGATGTATCTGCCTCAATGTGACCTGGAAAGGAACAGTAGACAAGCCAGAATAAAGAGTGGAAAGACAAGGAGGCTTCAACACTTCAATCCTACACAAAGAACTACAGAAATCTAAGGACTTTTGAGAGCCGGAGAAATAGTTATCCAATACCAAATGATCAGTCATTAAAACATGAATACAAGTAACATTATCAGACTGAACAAGCTTTATCTATGAATATGCATGGATATACATATCTGCATCTGACAGAAATTAGTGAAGAAAGGGGTCTATAAATTTGCAAGAGGGCAGGAAGAGGTATATGGGAGGGTTGGAGGGAGTAAAGGGAAGAGAGAAATGTTATAATTATAGTATAATCTCAGCAGTAAAGAAGTAAATATAAGGAAATAAATAAAAACAGAAGCAGTATACAATGACTGGTAAAAATAAGCATTTAATTATGTATTTCAATACTCTCATTTTTTCAATAATTCACTGTAAAAAGAAAACAAGGTAGAATGAGGCACTGCATTACTGGAATGTTTGTAGCATCTTCTTAGATGAAATGGTTAAGATGGAACTTTCTTTGAGCATAGAATACATGTATACAAGGCAGTCACTACAGAATGTCATAACACTGACTATGAACTAAGAAAACTACATTAAGTTTCTTAGGATATTCTTAGGTTGTATCTGACATAGATTATTTATCTACCCAGGGTTTTAATTTTCTCATATTACCCTTATTTCAGAAAGGGAGGTACAGAACATGAATTCTTCACAACATATCTCTGTGCATAGAAGTGATGAGCAATTAGACACGGAGATTGATGGTCAGCTTCTCAAATAAAAGCATTGCTGCTTGTTTACTGCATTCCAGACAACTGGAAGGGTTGCATTAAACAATTGGAACACAGTTTTCATCATTTGCAAAGTGTGCTTAATGATAATACCAGTGACACATGACATTGGAAATGGTTCTACTTGTAGAGCACATTCCTCCCTGTGGAGTGTGTGTGTGTGTGTGTGTGTGTGTGTGTGTGTGTGTGTGTGTGTGTGTGTGTGTGTGTTTAAGTGTGTTGTGGGGTTTGGTACATGTCATAGTGCAACTGTAAACCTCAAAGAAAAACTTCTGGGAGCCAGTTATCTCCTTCTGTAAGTTGTCTGAGGGATTGTACTCAGGTCATTCTTGCTGTTCAGTGTGTTTACCTCCTGTGCCATCTTACCAACTCTTATAGTCATATATTTCACAAGACAAATTTATGAATAATTTTACATTTTCTATGTGAACAGCTTGACTTTATTCTTTTTTTCCAGTTTTTTATTTGAATTAGAAATATGATTGTTTTACATGACAATCCCAGTTCCCTTCTCCCACCCGTCCTCCCCTACCGCCCCCTCAACTAAAACCCTATCTATCACATAACCCTTCTGCTCCCCCCAGGATGGTGAGGCCTTCCATAGGGTATCATCAGTGTCTATTGTATCCTTTGCGATATGGCCTAGACCCATCCCCATGTTTCTTGGCTCAGGGAGTATTCCTCTATATGGAATGGGCTCCAAAATTCTACACCTATGCTAGGGATGACTACTGAACATCTATAGGAGGTCCCGTAGATTTATGATGTTTCCTCACAGAAACCCATGTTTCCGGGTTTCTGTTGGTTCCTGGGTTTCAGTTCCATGTTGGTATTCCAGCTATCAGTCTGGGGAGCAAGAGTTCCTGGATGTTCAGGTCAGCTTTTTCTTTGGGTTTCACCAGCCTGGTCTGGACCCCTATGCTCTTCTCTGCATCTTGGTTCCAGTTCAGTTTGGTGATTAGTTGTGGGTGTCTGCTTCTACTTCCACCAGCTGCTGGATGAAGGCTATAGGATGGCATAAAAGTCAGTCATCAATTTCATAATGAGGAGAGGGCATTTAAGGTAGTCTCTCCTCCACTGCTTAGATTGTTAGCTGGTGTCATCTTTGTAAATCTCCTGACATTTCCCTAGTGCCTGATTTCTCTATAAACCAAAAAAGTCTCCCTCTATTATGATATCTCTATTCTTGTTATCATCTATTCTTCCTCTGACTCAAACTTTCTGCTCCCTCATGTCCTCTGCATCCCTCTTCTTCTCCCCTTCTCATTCTCCTAGCTTTCTCCCCCCTCTTCCAGTGCTCCCAATTTGCTCAGTAGATCTTGACCCTCCCCCCTTCTCCAGGGGACCATGTATGTTTCTCTTAGGGTCCTTCTTGTTTATTAGCTTCTTTGGCAGTGTGGATTGTAGGCTGGTAATCCTAACTCTATGTCTAAAATACACATATGAGTGAGTACATACCATGTTTGTCTTTTTGTGATTGGGTTACCTCGCTCAGAATGGTTTCTTCGAGTTCCATCCATTTTCCTGCTAATTTCAATATTCCATTTTTTTCCCACTGAGTAGTACTCCATTGTGTAAATGTACCACATTTTTTCTATCCATTCTTCGGTTGAGGGGCATCTAGTTTCTGGCTATTACAAATAGTGCTGCTATGAACATCGTTGAACAGATGTCCTTATTGTTTGAATGTGCTTCTTTTGGGTATTTGCCTAAGAGTGGAATTGCTGGATCTTGTGGTAGACTGATTCCCATTTTTTTGAGGAGTCACCATACTCATTTCCAAAGTGGCTGTACAAGTTGGCACTCCTACCAGCAGTGGAGAAGTGTTCTCCTTTCTCCACATCCTCTCCAACATGAACTGTCATTGGTGTTTTTGATTTTAGCCATTCTGACAGGAGTAGGATGGTATCTCAGAGTTGTTTTGATTTGCATTTCCCTGATGGCTAAGGATGTTGAACACTTTCTTATGTGTTTTTCAGCCATTTTAGTTTCCTCTATTGAGAATTGTCTATTTAGTTCTGTACCCCACTTTTTAATTGAATTGTTTGGTGTTTTGGAGACTAGCTTCATACATAGTTCATTTGACTTTATTCTTGCTTTCTACAAAGGAAATATTTTAATTTTAATTTAGTGCCTAGTGACAAATAATTACAATCTAACATACTTTCTGCCAAATGTCCATTTAAGAATCTGAAAGAAAATCTTTAAGAAATTGTACTAAGAACAAAATTGCCTGAAGCTTCCAAGAATCATTTTTATTTCATTTAAAATATACTTTCATTTTTCCATATCTTTAGATTTGCCAAAAATTCTGAATACAGTCATCCCCTGTTATCTAGATGGTGGACATTTCTAGACTCTAAGTGGATGCTTGAAATATTGTATAAGACTAAATCATATATATATATATATATTATTCTTTATCATATATATATATATATATATGTGTGTGTGTGTGTGTGTGTGTGTGTGTGTACCTTTAATAAAGTTTAATTTATGAATTAGGTATTGTGCTATTCAATGTTCCATTGCTGTGAAGAGACACTATGACTATGGCAGCACTTATAAAGGGAAACGTTTAATTGGGGTTTGCTTACAGTTTTAGCATGGTAGGAAACATGACAGCATGCAGGCAGACATGGTTCTGGAGAAGGAGCTGAGAGTACTACATCCAGATCCATGGGCAGCAGGAAGAGAGAAAACCACTGGGCCTGAATTGGGCTTCTGAAACCCCATGTCTATCCCCAATGACACACTTCCTCCAATAAGGTCACACCATTCCAACACCATACCTCCTAATCTTTCTCAAGTAGTGCCACTCCTTAATGATTAAGCATTCAAAACTATGAGCCTATGGGGGCCCTTCTTATTCAACCACGACAAGTATATAGATGCATACATACATGCATACATATATACATATATAAATATAGAAACCTGTGTAACTATGACAAATATATAAATATATCATTACTAGTTATTAGAAATAACATTATTACTAATAATAGTAATACTATTATTAACTTCCATTACTATTACTATTGTAATTATATATTAGTAATATTATGCATGATGAAAGTGCATAAGTAAAATAAGATACTGTAATAAAATGACAGATGAATGCAGACTGTCTCTCCAAATGAATTATTAGTGTATTTACTCTACTTTGTGTGATTATGCAATGCTTACACACTGTGAAATTATCTTTTGAATTATGTAAATACTGTGGGATAGTACGAGTCTACTATGTATGTTAAAGTTAAATAAAAACAAATACTGCAATGCTAGAGCAATAGAATTGATAATGAGCATAACTACTAAGAAACAAGCAGGTATGAGTTTGTTCAGCCTGAACATATTGGACAAAGGAAGATTGACATTCCATGAAGGATGGAAAATGATGATGCAAGAATTTGTCACACCTGTCAAAATGACACATATGCAAAATTACGGAGTATTTACTTCTTGTATTTATCATTTAATTTTTCAGACTGAATTTGACTTTCGGCGAGTAAAACTGATTCATTTGTACTCATAAATATTTTTGAAAGGGTTCTACTAAGTTAGTTTTCAATTATCATGGAAGCCTTACAATTCTCATTGATCAAAATGACTCAGAGGATAACAGATCAAAATATCTATTATTGGCAGATACGTGTTTTAAAGTAGCTTCCTTCTTTTATGCAACTACTATTTGGAAGAATTATCTATTATTGGCAATGTGGGTGCAAAGAAAAGCTTAAACTATTAACAATTTCATTAATTGAAGTTATATAATTCCATTAAAACTAATGTGTACAGTATTAGTACATTATAAAACTATTTAGAAAGTTGCTATTAGCTATGAAGAAACAAACACACTTAGAGGTAATGCTAATGGGATAATTGTCTATAGAACAAGTCTACATAGCTTACAGTTTTGGCACTCTTAGAAGCTGCAAATATTCCTGGCATATGAAGTGTTCATTTATGGAAACTGACCTTTGATGGACAGTGAATGACATTTTATTTAATAAAATCAACACTACAAGTATTTCCTTATCCTTTATACAACTTGTGAATGTTTCAGGCCAGGGGTGGCTCTAGCTATTGATGCTGTTCACTCTCCTACAGTTAAGAAAAGATGCAAAATATCTCAACCAATTTCAGTTTTAAGAAGGTTAAACTTGTAAAAACAGTTATTTTTGAGAGAAAAGGTCACTGGTTTTCTAAACACAAAGACTTAGTGCCATCATAAAAGAGAATTTATTTTATTAAATGAATGATGAGCCAAGAAGGTCATTGTAGCTTAAAAAGAACAATCACAGGTCATGCACCTATAAATCTTGAAAGAGGTTTCTTTCATTTAAGAGAGAAGGATTATTATACTACTTGGTAAAAGTGCAAGAAGCTATTCATGCGATACAAGTACCAATTAAGGCTTTAATAAACTTGAGTGTGAAATTTTACTAAGTCTGGACATGTATCACATGTATAAATAGGACAAGGTTTATCATGTACATTGTATTTAAAAGATAATACAGAACAAGAAATTAATGTTTAACTATTCAACAATGCACTCTTTTCCAATTGGTATAAAAATAATGTATAGTACACTATACTTTGTCTATTTGTTTATTTTATTTGTTTGCTAGTTCTGTTGGATAATTATAATTTAAAATACCTAGATTTCAATAAAATAATGATAATAATTGTGAATATTTTAAGGTATTTGTGATGATTTTTTTAAATTCTGGAAAGGTTGAGGAATACATATATCACAAAAATAAAATTATGTCTCTGAGATAATTTATCAACAAATCACCCACTGTAAATTTTAAAATAAGTTTGTAATAAAGCACAGGGGAGAGACTTGGTATTACTTACATTACATATTACCTACAGAATTAAATACGATGGCCATATTATCTACTACACAGTCATTTGGAAACTACTGAATAGGAATTAAATTTCTCAGCATGCTCAGTACATAAAATGCTCCTCTTTGGATTTGAGAATATTGACATAATTTTTTCTTTTCCATGTCTTTAAAATATCTAATTTCATCTCTGACACATGCAGAGTTTGAAATTCAGTATTTATTAATCTTAGAAAGACAAAGCAGGCTAAACATACTAAAACTTGACTTTTAAAACCAGTTAGAAAATTCATGTTTCAGGGCAACTGAAAGACCAGAATGTCACTGGATAGTTTAATTCAGACAGAAGTACACAGTAACAGGCTTGCTCACATCTAAGCTTCTGGAGTAAGATGTGGCAGAAACAATGATAATTTGATTAATTTCTAGAAAAAAACAACCACATATAAAAGTGAGAAACTGCCCCAGAACTGTTATAGAATTAAGTCCAAATACTCTTTCATCTTCAATAATAAGGATCTATACCTGTCTTCTACAGCAGGAGGAAAAGATAATCATTGTACAATACCTGTAGAACATTTTCTATGAGTGAGATGAATATGAACATTAAAAATACAAGATAAGAAATATACACATATATAAATATATATTTAAATTAAGTGTTCTATTGGATAAGAGTGGGCAATGTGAAGAAATGAATGAATGAGTTAATCACAGAGAGAAACTTAGAATCAGAAGGGAATGCTGTAGTCAAAAACACTGAGACAGAAATGCAGGAATCCTCAGGATTCATTTTGGGCTGTGAGGAAAGAGTGAGAAAATTTGAATACTAAACAGAATGAAAATGGCAAAGAAAATAAAAATGAAAAAAGAAAATGGAATATTAAAACATAGGTCAATTATAAAACAACATATACAATCTGAAAGAGAAAACAGAACTAGAGGCAAAAACAAAGAAAGCATTTGAAATGATAATTGTTGAGAATATATAATATAAATTATAGACATAGAATCCTAGAAGATTGAAGAATACCAGAGTGTATTGTATTAAAACATAAATATCAATAGACATATTAAGGCTCTAAAGCTATCCACAAAACCACAAAGAATATCTAAGAATCACATAAAGAAAACAAATTTCCGGCATTGTGGAAGAAAAATACTAAACCAGATTCTCATCAGAAACCACGTTAGTAGAATGATAATGGACTAATACACCAAAATATTAAAGTACAAATACATGAGGTTGGAACCTTCTGTGTCTATATATATATATTATATATATATATATATATATATGTAATTGCAACACTAGGAAGGATGAAGCAGGAGGGCTATGAGTTTAAATCTACACTGAACTCCATAGGGAAACCCTGTCTTAAAACCAAAACAAAACAATATCTATGAACCAATGATATTATCCTATATATCCTAAGAATGTCAACTATTTATCTAAAGATAATAGATGCAATTTAAAGGGATAATATGGAAACTTATTGCCAGAAAATATGTTCTCATGTAACAGTCAAATACATTCTAAGAGAACAATGAAAATAATTGAAATTAGAATTCCATACACTGAAAGTACATAAAACAAAGTTGGAAATGATGCAAATAAAATACACTATTTTCCTTATGAGTTCAACTAAAATATGTCTATAATATTAATAGCAATATAGTTGGCAATTAAAGCATTTTAAATGAGATGATATCCACACTAACACAAGGGGCAGAGAAGAGATTGTAAATAAGGTTTTGGCATGTACCACAGAGTCAAGAAGGCCTTTATGCAGTAACAAATATTTAAATACTCCTGTGGTACTTAGCATTCTTCTCCAGGATGGTCCTGACAGCAGTATCATGTCAAATGAGGTAAAACCTTATAACTCTAAAATAATTCAGATTAAATCCATGATTCTATTTGAAGCCCTGGAGATGCTTATTTTTATATCTGACAAAACAAGCAAGAAGAACATCTGTATGTATCTGTATCTATTTCTATATATGTCTATCATATGTATTATGTCATCTGTCTGTCAGATAATACACACATACACAAGTTGACTTGATTATCAGAATCAGATTGCTACTAATCAACATGTAACATACATCCTATTCGCCTCCAGTACAATGGACAATTTCATCATTCACATATGAATATTAAACTATAAAAACATTCTCCAGATGTTATTGAACTTTTGAATACTTGAAAATATGTAAGCAAATTTTCTTATCTTTCTTTTGTATCTGAGCCAAGCCTTTAAAGTCAGGTCATTTCTCCATCCAGTAAAGTATATTCTCAAACCACAATGTAATTAAATAAAATAATAAATATGTGAAATTTGTAATATGTAAAATGTGTAAATATGTGAATATGTAAATATGTGAAATATGTAAAAAATAAATATGTGAAAAGAGTGAACTATATAGAGCACAAATAACATTTTTAGTTTGATTTTATTTTTAATTATGTGTGTACATGTATGAAATGTGTAAATATGTAAATATGTAAATATGTGAAAATGTAAAAAATAAATACGTGAAAAGGGTGAACTATATAGAGCACAAATAAACGTTTTAGTTTGATTTTATTTTTAATTATGTGTGTACATGCATGGCAGGGGAAACTTTATACATGAGAATGCAAGTTCTGGCCGAGACCCAAAGAGAGTGTCAGCCCATCTGTAGTCGGTGTGATAGGTAGGTAACTTTCTGTTACCTGACATAGGTGCTTCAAAATGAATTTAGACCCACTGGAAGTATGGGGGCTCTCTTTCTCTCCCGAGACTCCAAATTATTCTAAATATATGGTTCAATGAAGAAATCACTGAAAATTAAAAAAAAAAAACCTAATAATCACATGAATGTTTCCTCTTGTATTGCTTCTTGTTACAGCATGGGCTTGGGAATACATATAAACCTGGATGGGTCCTTGGCACTAATAATAAGGTGATATCATTTAAATTCCACCTTGCTAAATACTGCATTTGCCAACTATACCCCAAACAAAGGCAGCAACATTTGGAACAAGATTCCATTTACTAGGCACATGGCAGGATAGTAATTGTGAGTCTTTGCTTTGGAACCCAGTGCTTATCTGGTTTAGTCTAACACAAGGCAAATCCAAAAGGACCCCAGGCCTTTGAGGCCTGTAGAACAAGTACATGAACATAGCCTAACAGACTTTTATTTGGGCCTGCATGACTTGTGACTCATTGCATTGCTATTTAATCACAAAGTCCATGTTAAAAGTAGGCAGCCAAGTGAGAGCACACGTACCCCAGTCATAAAGCTGGAGAACCAACATTGGACCCAACGAAGCCCTCTGAATGTGGGTGCCAGTTAGGAGGCCTGGGCAGTCTATGGGACCTCTGACAGTGGTCCCACAATACCACAATGATATTTTGGTCTGAAAGGCATGATACAATTCTGGCTAAGATATGACATGACACTGAGGTGTTTTTGGTGCACCGTGCTTATGGACCCTATGGCGAGTCCATTCACGAAGACTGTGCCTCACATCAGGCACCATTCCACGATACTTGATGACATGCAATGGACTACTCAGGAGACATCTCGGCATGCGCGATGCTGTCTGGAGGAACTACCCTGTACATAGATTCTGCCAAATCATTCTCTGCAACACACCAACTGCCTATTTGGGACAATTCTGAGATTAGATTGCCCTCTAGTGTTGACACAGTTACAGCACACCAAAAACGGAATTGCAATATCCCTTGATTGAGAGCACCATCTAGTATTGAAATACCTGAATTAACTATGGGCCCAGAGAAAAAGAGCAGCCTGCTCATAGTCTTTGGAAGATTATGCATGATACCAGATTAGGAAAACTGTAATAGTGTCCATAGAGCATTGCATATCAGGTATCAAGAGCTCCGAGGAAGCTAGGATGCACTTAAAAAGCCAAAATAGATGCTAGAAACATACCAGATATTGAGAATGAGTAAGGGGAAGGGAGGGAGGGTGGGAGGGAGAGAAACATAGAAGAGAGAGAGAATGCTAATAATCAAATAACCCAGAAGCTCTCTATAATCTGTGTATTTCTCTTCTGTTTGTAAAGTGTACATCTTTTCATACTATGCCGAGAATCAAATGGATTTTAATAATTATCAGATTAATTTTAGGAACCAGAGTGCTCAACAGTGGGGATAATATTATTTTTTATTTTTATATTGCTATAATACAACACCATGACTGAAGCAGCTTATAAGAAAGAGGGTGGAGTTGTCTCATGGTTCCAGAGATATAAAAGTATGACAAGGTGGGAAAGCATGGTAGAAGGCAGCAGACATGTTGGCTGGAGTAAAAGTGGAGAGCTCTCATCTTGAGTAGCAGTCACCAAACAGAGTGTAAACTGGCAATGAACTGTGGTTTGTAAAACCCCAAAGCCTACCCCTAGAGCCATACTTCCTCCATTGAGGCCACATGTCCTAATGATGCTTCCCTACTGGAGACCAACTATTAAAACATTTGAGCCTAGCCAGTTGGTGGTGGTACACTCCTCTAATACCAGCAATGAGGGTACAGACACCAGAAGATCTTTGTGAGTTCTAGGCCAGCCTGGTCTACAGAGTCAGTTGCAGGACAGCCAAGGCTACACAGGGAAACCCTGTCTCAAAAAACCAAAAAAGAAAAACAAAACCAAAAGCCAAAACAATAACAACAAAAACTATCTGACTCTTTAGGAGACATTTTTTTCAAGCCACCATGAAATGGTAAAGTCCATCCTTTCTTTCATGTGTAATAGAGTGTGCATTCTATTGTGTCTTAAAAGAGAGTGTAATCTGCTCATGTTAACACAAGACACTCAATGTAATGCAATCAGGTAATATCAGTAGGAAGGGAAGACAGAGCTCATACATAAATTACTAAACTGCAACAGGCAGTGAGCTTTCATAGGGACTCCTGGAGCAGTTCATGGAATCTCTATTGCTTCACCCCAAGGAAAGATAAACTGGTTCTTATGACTATTGGTAATGGGTTGATGAAAAGGGAACTATGTAAGCACAGGATAATATGAGTCATGCCAGGAAGGATAAAATTGTTGCTGAGAAATTTAGGTTCGACCTGATTCATGAGCTTATCTTTATTCAAGCTTATAGATTTCTAAATGCATGAGAAAGCTGTTGAAGATTGTACAGATTGTAACATTCTAACCTGCCATAACTCAAGATTTAAACAATTTCAGTGTAGCCATTGCCCCATGTTTACTACATTCAAGGGGACAGGAAGGCTTGTCAGGTTCTACTGTTTCTCTGCTCAGTATTCCATGTGATACCTGAACTTTGAGGTGCTTCTCTTCTATACAGGTCTGCATTGTGCTATCTAGTAGGATATCCTCCCCTAAAATGTTGATACCAAATGTGGTATAGTGATCTGTAAATTTTCAGTTTCAACAAGTGTTTTTCTCTGATGGGTATCATCAAAGACCCCTCAATAGCTACCACAGATACACTCTTCTTGATATTAGAAGACAAATAAGCATTCCCATAGGAAGCTGTTAACTAGATGACTCCTATAGACCAAACTAGACAGTGACTTTGACCTTTACTGCAATAATAAGTATAGAAGGGAACCCACCACACTTAACCAAGAATATCAGGGAACGGGAAATCCTCATGCTGTACTCTAAGAGAAAGGCATAAATGTGGGAACTTCTGATCAGTCTTTGGTTGTTCCACAAGTTTATGGAGAAGGCATTTGTTTATTTCTCATTTTTCTGGGGAGGGTGCTGACATGTAGCAAATCATGTCATTACTTTTCTCTAGGTGCCTTACCTGGGACCACATTTTTCTCTTTCATTCTTATTTGCTACCATTTCTAGTCATGGTTTGTGATATTCTGCCATAATCACATTTACTCTTTCTTTTTCAGGCTGGCAGGTTGGTGTATCATACGCATTTTTCCCAACAACCTGCCTGAAAAGGAATAGAGAACAATATCATATTGACAGGATGTTTTTAAATGTTCATTTCTCATTCTGGCCATAAAAAAGACTTTCACTAGGTTTGTGGATGTATGTGGCCTGTCTCATGCCCAAGATAAGCCATTCTGTAATGGAATGATTCCCTGGCTCTGGCAGACATTATATAATCACTGCTTAAGTCCTGATAGTTATACTATTAATCATCTATCAGCTTCATTACCCTTCAAAGAAATATCACTCTGTGTCCGAGAATCTTACATACCTGATAGTAACACTCTTCTTAGAAGTTTAGACACTGTCTAACAAAACTGTGTCATCATATACCACCAGTCAGTTTCTTTACGTGGAAGGGCCAATCATTCCTATGTTTTTTCTTTAATGTACACTGTGGTAAGAGGCGAGAGTAGAATGAGAAAAATCAATCAAGGCTCAGAGGTGAGGAGTTTCCATCTACCTGCATCTTAACTTCAAGTTCTCCCTCATGCCTCTCATCCAGGAATACTATAGAGAGATACATATATCTTTTATATTGTAGCTCTTCATTCAGTGTCTTTATATTTTCTTCTGCATCCAGTCAATTGAACAGTGAATAGCCACCCCCATCACAGTAGAGCAATGTGCCACCTTTGCATGGTAAGGTGGGTCAAGCTGTCCCAAGACAAGCTTTCATTTTTAAATGCCTCAATATAGCTCTGAACAAATGGTCCACCTTTTGTCCACATGGAGTTTAGAAGATCAACCTGGGATTTCCTCTGTAGAAGCCTCCTTACCTTTACTTTTGCCCATTTCCTGACTGGCTTGTCAATTGTTCCCCCAAACCTTAGCCTTAGTCTAAGTGAATCATTTGGTAAATGGCATGAGATTGATAAAAGAGGATAGACAGATGAAGCATTTCACAAAGTTAGCTTTACTGGAAATTTACCAAAAATGTGTCTCATATGAGAGCAAAACACATGAATCCTCAAACTAAGAGTCAGAAAGAGGGTACTTACAGTGTTAGTACTGTGATTTTATCCAAACCAGAAAGTGCTTTATTTATTCAAGAAAACCTCAAAGATTTTAGGCATGACAGAATGGGAGAAAATCTTTGCTAGCTATACATCTGATGGAAGATTAATATCTAGACTGTCCCAAGAACTCAGAATACTAAGTACCAAGAAAACAAACAACCCAACTGAAAAATAGGCTGTAGGAATGAACAGAGAGTTCTCAAAAATACAAATGACTAATAAATACTTTAATAAATGTTCGGCATCATTAGCCATGAGGGAAATGAAAATTAAAGCTACTTTGAGATTCTATCTCACACAAGTCAAAGAGGCTATTATCCAGAAAACAAATGACAGTAAATGCTGCCAGATGATGGGGAAAGTAGAGCCATTGTTCACTGGGGGTGTAAATTAATGTGACCAACATGGAAATCAGCATAGAGGTTTCTAAAAAGTCAAAATAGATCTACTATATGACCCAGGCATAGAACTCCAGGATAGATAACCAAAACTTCTGCATCTTACTTGCATATCCATATCCATTGCATCTGAATTTACAAAGGCCAGAGAACTGAACCAACCTGCTTGTCTATTGATTGATGAATGGATAATGAAAATTGGGTAGATAAACATAATGAGATAATATGATAATAAAGAAACACATGATACTAAAGAAATATAAAATTATGAAATATGCATGGCTATGGGTGGAATTTGAACAATATCATACTGAATACTATAATCTAGAATGAGGCATACTGTATTTTTTTTCTGATGTGTGTATTCTAGCTTCAGACTCTGAGATAGGTAGATGGGGGAAAGTTGGGGTTGACGGGAATGTTAACCAGAGCTAAGGCAGAATGAAGATTCCACAAATAAATCTATTGCTTACATTAGCTGTGCAGGACAGGGTCAGGGTGAGATAGAATGCTATCTATGGTGTTAACTACCTGTGGATCTTGTGTGTTATAATTCAAAAGTTTCCAGGAATTGTATATCCAATTATGAAATGGTAAAATGAGTCTCTTGGGAAAAAAAAAAAACTTGTGTTTTCTAAAAATATTTGAGTTTTGCTTCATAGGAAGAAGTATGTATGCTACTGTAAACCTCATCAAAGGCCTGGGTCTGTGGATTAATACTGTGTACACCCTACTACTGATGTTTTTTAATGTATATGATATCAAACTGCCACCTAGGTTTTAATGTTTATACCCATTGTTTATTCGTGCCATCAGTCATGGTCAGAAACTCTTCATCATCACCAGCACCATCTCCGTCACCATCCTAAAACTCATTGCTTCTTCATACTTTTTTTCTTCATAATTTTCCTCTTCCTCTTCTCCTCTTTCTTTCTTTCTGTTCCTTTTCATCCTCTTCTTCATTTCCTCCTCTCCTTTTCTTCTTTCTCCAGTGTGTGATAACTGATATAGACTCATAAGCAGTCAAAGTGATAAGAATAAGTGACTTGTAAGAATTCATCCCTAAACAGGGCATCTATATTACACTCACCCCACTCCCCAGAACCAAAGACTCATCAGCAAACACCAAACTTGAGATCTTTGAAGTATTTTAAGCAACTGATGATAGAAAAGAGTGCTATGAGACTCCGTCTTGTGGATGTGATTTGGCCCATGAAATAACGAACACAAGAAACTTCTGGTCACCTGTGCATACAGAACAAACAAAAGTTATGACAGAAAGAGGTAGAAGACTTGGTAAGAAGAAATGAATCACCAAGTGTGGGAGAAGATAAGAAAGGGAAATGGATAGTGTATGTGATCACAGTAAATTGTACACACAGAAAATTATCAAAATTTTTGAAAAGTTGAATGTAGAGATGTGAGGCTTGTACTTGGAAATTTCAATAGTAATGTCTGGCATAAAGTTCTACACACCTCTGCAACAGTTTACCTTGGATATAGTATGCTGGGAAAACTATTGAAAGAGAAACTAACTAAGGTAAAGCAGAGAGACCATGGTCATTACAATTTAAAATAACATCAGTCAAAAGGGGCTGAAGCTCCTATTGTCTTTATAATGTTTACAGTTTATCACAGTAATGTTATGCTCCCCTTTAACAACAGAGTTTCAGATGAACTTTGTAAATGGAAAAGAAGCATTTAAAATATAACCAGAAGTCTCTGTCCCTTCTTTACAACTGTTCTTGAGAATTGAAATCATTTTTAAGAAAACTAGGTAGAGCTGCAGACATGACTCAATAGTTAAGCACCTGGGCTGCTCTTCCAGAGGACCAAAATTCAGTTCCCAGCACACAGACATCAGCTCACAAACACTTACAACTCTAGTCCTATGGGATCCAATGCCCTATTCTGGTGTTAAGATGTCCAGGATGAGAAAACATCCATGTGCATAAAATGAATCTTAAAATAAATTTAAAAAGTTAAATACAAAGTGGATTACTTAATAGTATGTGTCTATTTTCATAACAATATACTATGTTTAATATTTTTTTATTTTTCTACTTTTCAAAGTCTTTTGCTTGTAGATATGTATTCGAGGAAAGATCTTGTGCCAATCTTCTAAAATTAATCTTATTTTATTTGTATAAAAAAGCCAGCAGTTTGTTAGATTAAATGGCAACACAGAAATTGTTGTCTTTTGCTTTTATAACTTTATTTTTTTAAAAAACTTATGAATAAGTAAAAATATCACATACCAAAATTATCAAGATCCAAAGTCTATATAATTCAATCAATTTCTATACAGTTAGTATAGAAAAAGAAGCTGTGGAGTTTCACATAAAATTTTATACATTCAGCTAGGTGATGGTGGCATATATCTTTAATATCTGTGTTATGATAAATCTTTCTGGCAAAAGCTGCCAATCCCCACTGCCACATGTGCGCTTTACACCAGCTGCCTGCCCGAGTTAGGGCCCCGATTAATGCACAGAAACTTGTATTAGGTTCAAATGCTGCTTGGCCAATGAATAGGATTCTCATCTGTTAGTTCAGTCTTACTTATCATAAATCTATATATTTTATAAGACTTATAGAGGATGCCTTCTACTGGCACCCTCTCTTGCCCGTGGCTCACATCCTGCCACTGGAGGAGGTGAAGGGGAAAGGGACACTTCCTGTTTCTCCTTGCTTAAATATGAGTCTGCTTGTTATGTCACTTCCTGCCTGGATCATCACTTCTCTACTACATTTCCCAGAATCCTCTTTGACTCCTTGTCCCGTCTAATTTGCTGTCTCATTGGCCAAACAAGTACTTTATTCAATAATCAATAAGATGAACATACACAGTAAATTCCCTATCATATCTGCACTCGGGAGGCAGAGGCAGATAAGTTTGAAGCCAGCCCAGTCTACACAGATTGAGTTCAGGATAGCCAGGGCCACGTAGAAAATACTCTGTCCCCAAAATCCAAAAGAAAAATCATTTTCTAAGTACCAAATATATCAGATGCCTCTAACAACCACCAAATACAATCCATGACATAATTAAACTAGAAAAGCAGTTGTATATATTCATTCATGACTCAAGTCCATTATCTGCATATCATTTTTAACTTTATTTCTCTTTAGAGCTCAGAAGTACTCGAGTTTTATATATACCAAATTTAAATAGTTCATTCATTTGTCAATAGTCAACTAGGTTAAGAATAATTCTTTTTATCATGAATAGATAATCAATAAAAAATGGGATGCAAATATTCTTGTCCTGGTATATAAAGGCAGTTCTCTGAGTATATGTTTGGAAATGAAAAAGCTGGGTCAGCTGGTATTTCTGTTTTAGAAATATCTCAAATGATTTCTAGAATGACAGAATTAATTTTCACCACCAAACAGTAAATAAGTAATTGAGTGTTATGTTCTTTTCAAATCTTCTCCAACATTTGTTGGCAGATTTGTTGATTATATCTATCCATTCTTAGGGGATTTTGAAGTGGTTTTAATTTACATTTCCACAATTTCTGTGGATATTAGACATCCTTTAAAATAGTTATTGACCACCTATATTTCTCTTTTGAAAACCATTTATTCATTCATTTGCCGGTTTATTAATCAGCGGATTTATTCCATTGGTATTTAAGTTCTAAATTCACTGTAAATTTGGAGTATTAGGACCTGGTCTGAAGTATACATGATAAATGTTTCTGCTATTTTGTGGGCTGTCTGTTCACTCTGCGTTTTTTCTTTGCTGTACAGAAATCTTAGATTTTTATGGATTACCAACTGTTGGTACCTGGTCCCTGGATGGTGGGGTTCTTCTTAAAAAAGACCTTGTGTACCACAATATTTCAAAAAGAACCCTGTATTTTCTCTAATATTCAGTGTTTCATATTTTAAATTAAGGTTTTTTATCTATCTTGACTTCAATTTTATATAAAGTGAAGGACATAAACATAATTTTATATCCAGCTGTTCCAGAATTATTTATTGAACAGGGTGTTGTTTTTGAAAAGTATATTTTTTTGCCCTTTGTCAAGAATTAAAGATGCATAGGTTTAGTGATTTACTTTTGAATCTTATATTCAATTTCATTATTTTATAAGTCTAATTTCATGACAGTACCAGATGTCTTTATTACTGTTGCTCAACAGTATAGTTTAAGAGCTGGTATTTTAATAGTGACAGTGGTGTTTTTACTTCTGTGATTGCTCTTGGTAATTGTAATCTTTTGTGGTTCCATATGATTTTTTGTGTTTTCTTTTCTAAACCCATGAAGTACAACATGGAAATTTTTAATGGCATTGTATTAAATCTGTATATTAATTTTGATAGCATAGATTATTTTTATAATATTAATTTTGCCTTACTAGGAATAAGCATTAATTTTACATCATTTAGCATCTTCTGTGGTTTTTTGTTTGTTTGTTTTTGTATCTTGAAATTTTCATTGTAGAAATCTTTCACTTCTTTGGTTATATATGTTCATAAATACTTTTGGGGGGATTAATTTGAAATTGAATATTTTTCCAATTTCTGTCCCAGAGAATAGACTTAATGTAAAAATAAATGCTAAATTTCTGTTTGTATTTGTTTTGTTTTGATTTTGTATTTTGCAACTTTACTGCAAGTGTTTATTAGGTTTTCTAGTGGATTCAATTGAGTCTTTTAAGTAAATAATCACAACATCCGCAAATAGGGATAGTTTGACTTCTTCCTGCCCTATTGTCACTTTTATGTCTTTTGTTGTGTATTTGCTGCAGCTACAACTTTGAACAGTGTATCAGGTAAAAGGGGAGAGAGTGGAGTATGAGTTAAGAGTTGTGTAATTCAGGGCAGGTCTGACCTAACTGAGTGAAAATCAAAAGGCTAGTTAGGGCCTGGGTATTTCTGATGTATAGTAACCTCTGCATTCAAAGAAATAAGATGTATCTTATGAAAGCTACTGTTTAAGGGAAACATGGTAAGACGTTGAAGATAATGCACAGATTACAGTAAGAAAGCAGATGGAAACTTTAGTTCTTTAAGTCAATGCATTCTGCCTGCAACACACAAGCCTACTAAAAAAACATCCAGGTGCTTTGTATAGGAACTGAAGCCAACAACCTCATGATGACAGCCCTGTGAGTTCACAGAGGCCCCATGTAAGCCAGGCTTGCCATTCTGGCCTACAGAAACTGAGGAAAGGAGTATATGCTAACATCATTTGTCAAATTTCTGGTACCTGTTTTCAACAACTAACTGCTACAATTCATTTAATAAAATAAAATGTTTAAAAATGTTCCAAACAATACATCTTTCCAAGAATCAGTGCTTGGAAAGGTCTAAAATATACTGTCTCCTTCACCTTTTCATTATATATTTTATAAATAAATACATAATACACATATAACATATATATATATATATCACATAATAATCAAAGATTTATTACAGTAATACCTAATATTACCAGCATCCAAATGTTAAATCTCATCATCATTTGATACAATTGGAAATTCTAAAACTTACTTTAAGTTCTTTGGTTATTTTATCTGTAGTTAAATATGAAAATGTGAAAACATTTTTAATTGTGGAAAATTTAGTACTATGTGAAGTACCTAGATTCTACCTAAAATGTTCACATGACTTTTCAGACCTGATGGAGACTATTAGAAGGGTGTCCCTATCAGGACTCATAGAGAACAGGTGTCTATCTCTATAGTTCTCTGATCTGTAATCTTTCCTTCCTCTGCCTCCTGAGTGCTGGGATTAAAGGTGTGTGCCACCAACACCTGGCGATCTGTGCTCTTTTAAAAGAGCTGCAGTGGCGAATTCTGTGGGTTTTCCCATCATGGTGTTCTCTCCTTTGTTCATATTGTCACACCTCCCTCACTTTGATTGTACTCCAGGAACTTGGCACAATGGTAAGTTGTGGATTTCAGCATCTGCTTCCATTTTTTAATCTATCACTGAATCTCTGGAAAAATAAGATGTGGATTTATATTTGATATAGTTTAGGCCTCTTTAGCTTTTGATAATGAATAGGCTTTTATTTTTAATGGTTGCTGTATAAGTGAAGACAGCAAAATCGATGTTCTGTTTGTGGCCTAAATTAAATGTCTAGAAGATAAAAATAAACACTTAAAATTCTATAGCAGCAGGGTAATTTAGAGAAATATTTGATGTGATAATGAGCAGAGTAGTGTACGATAGGAAAACAAAGTGAATTAGATTATATTGCTTTCTTTTGGATTGTTTTAGTCAGCATTAGGCATTGGTCAGTGTGCATCCCAATTCCTTGGACAAGCTGACTAGATAAGTATTATTCTTCTTCACACATTCTACATGAGATTAAAGGATAAACAGAATAAACATGGATACAAAAGGGAGAAAGGGAAAACATGGTAATATACACAGTGGAATTCAATTAAGCCTCAAAAATCAAATTTGTAGAAAAATAGATGGTATTAGAAATATTAAGCAGAGGGAGGTAATAATCCAGGCCAGAAACAGACATGACATGCTATTTCTCATATGCGGATGCCGTATTTGGAGTTTTGCATATCTCATATTTCTAGAATCTAGGAAGCAAGGAAGGAGATGTGGGAGGCACCTAAGAAGCACTGAATATAGAAAACATAGGAAATAGGAAGGGAGGGGGTACTTGGTGTGAAAGTTTTAAGCAGGAAGACAGAGAGAGAGAGAGAGAGAGAGAGAGAGAGAGAGAGAGAGAGAGAGAGAGACTGTTGACTACCTAGCCCTAAATGGGATGTCTTCATCAAAGCCCTCCTCTCAAGGATCATGGATGTATGTGGAAGAGGAGGCAGAAGGAATATAAGAGTCAAAGGTGATGGTGAACTCCTGGCAATAGCATGTAGCAGACATGCATGTAAATGCACAGATGAACTCACAGAGACTGTGGCAGCAAACACAAAAACTGCACCAGTGCAAGCCATGTGGAGCCTTAGCATTCAGAAAGAAAAGTGGACACAGGTCCCACCCTTATGCAAGAAGCTCTCTACAACAGATATTTGCTAGCAAAGGGCAAAGCAGTTTATTACAGTGCAGTTTCACTGGGAATATCATCCGTGAATCAGGGCAGGCCCCATGCTCATGAGTAGTTGTCCAATAATAAATTAATTTAATTATGATCTGTGGACTTTTTGTTTCATTTTGCTTTGTCTGGATGTTTTCCTTATGTTTATTTTGACATTTTTGTGAGTTTTAGTCTCTCTTTTGTGTTTCTTGTTTTTCTATTATTGTTTGTTTGCTTGTTTTATTTTTGTTTTAAAAACAAGCACATTGGAGGAGGTAAGCAAGGAACTGTTTCTGTCCCACCTCCAGTGCCCTGCTCCGACTTTCTGGGGGTTCTGAGGACTGTGAACAGGGGAACCAGTCTTGGTGGACCAAGCCATCAAGGGTCTGCTACATCATGGTTCTAGTCCTGCCTCCACCCACAGGAGGAAGTGAGCATGGGCCTATTTCCTGCCCACCTTCCAGTGCCCTTCTGAGCCTCCTGAGGCCTGGGGACTGCACAAGGAGGGACCCGTCCTGTAGGACCAGGTCATCCAAAGCCTGCTGACATTGCAGTGCCAGTCCTGTCTCCAAAAACAGGAAGAGGAGAGCCATCACATTATTGGACCTGCTTGCACCCACCAGAAGAAAACCTTGGATCTGTACCCACCAGGAGAAGGAGAGACCCCATAAGCACCCACTGGAAGAATGGATGGGAAGATTACAGTATAATAACATTCAACAACAGAAAGATCAATATAACACCAGCAGAGTCTAGGGACTCCACAACCATAAGACCTGACCATTCCAACACAGATACAGCAGAAGATAATGATCTTAAAACAACTTTATGAAGATGATAGAGAACCTCAAAGAGGTAATGAGAAAATCCCTTAAAAATGGAAGGAAAACAAACAAAAAATTCAAGAAATGGAAGAAAAGACAAACCAAAAATTTCAAGAAATAAACAGATCTCTTAAAGAAAACACAGAAAGACAAGAAAAAAACAACAAAACAAGTGAAGGAAAAATTCAAACAGTGCAAGGCTTGAAAGCTGAAATAGAGATAATTAAAAAAAAGTCTGAGGGAATGCTAGAAATAGAAAAGCAGGATAAAAAAATCATGAACTACAGATGCAAGCATAACCAACAGAATAAAAGAGACATAGAAGACAGAATCTCAGGCATTGAAGATCCACTAAGAGAAAGAGATTCATCGACCATAGGAAACCTTAAGTGTAACAAATTCCTAACGCAAAATATCCAGGAAATATGATACACCATGAAAAGGCCATACCTAAGAATAATAGCTATAGAAGAAAGTAAAGAAACCCACCTCAAAGGTGCAGAAAACATATTTAACAAAACTATAGAAGAAAAATTTCTCAACCTAAAGATATACATGCCAATGAAAGTACAAGAAGCTTACAGAACACCAAACAGAGTGGACCACAAAAAAAAGTCCCCTCACCACAAAATAATAAAAAAATAAAACATACAGAATGAAGACAGAATATTAAGAGCAGCAAAGGAAAAAGGCCAAGTAACATATAAAGGCAAATCTATCAGAATTACACCAGATTACTCCAAGGCAATTCTGAAAGTCAGAAGGTTCTGGATACATGTTCTACAAAAGCTAAGGCAACGTGGGTGCCAGCCCAGACTGCTATACCCAGCAAGGCTTTCAATCACCATAGATGGAGAAACCAAGGTATTCCATTACAAAACCAGATGTAAACAATATATATCCACTAATCTATCCCTACAAAAAGGACTTCAACCCAAGGAAGTTAACTACACTCACCAAAACATAGGCAATAGATAATGCCACTTTACCAACAGCCACAAGAAAAAAAGGGGAGGGGGGATAAACAATACCAACAGCAACAACAAATCCAAAGCAAACAAGAATTAGCAACCAGTAGACATTAATATTCCTCAATATTAATGATCTTAACTCACCTATAAAAAGATACAGGCTAACAGAATGGATACAAAGACAGAATCCATCCTTCTGCTGCATACAAGAAGCACAACTCAACTTCAAACACAGACTTTACCTCAGAGTTAAGGGTTGGGAAAAGATTTTTTAAATCAAATGGACACAAGAAATAACCTGGTGTAGCAATCCTAATATCTAACAAATTAGACTTCAAAGTAAAATCAATCAAAAGAAATTAAGAAGGTAGTTTCATGTTCATCACAAGAAAAATCCATCACAATGAAGCCTCAATTCTGAACATCTATGCCCCAAATACAAAGGTATCTATGTTCATAAAACAATCATTACTAAAACTCAAATCACAAATAAAAATTCACAACTTATAGTTGGAGACTTCAACACCCCACTCTCACCACTAGACAGGATCACCAGACAGAAACTTTTTTGGGGGGGAATTAGATTTTTCTTTGCAGATTTTTTTTTATTTGAATTAAACAAGATTGGCTTACATGACAATCCCAGTTCCCTTCTCCCTCCCAGTCTCTCCTACCACTTCCCCCCAACTAAAACATTACCTATCACATATCCTTTCTATTCCCCCTGGATGGTGAGGCCTTCCATAGGGTGTCATCAGAGTCTATCCTATCCTTTGGGATAGGGCCTAGACCCATCCCCACTCCATGTACCCCAGACAGAAACTTAACAAAGAAACCAAAGAACAAACAGAAGTTATGTTCTAATTGGTTTAACCAGACATCTACAGACCATTCCATCCAAACAAAAAAGAATATACATTTACTCAGTGCCACATGGAACCTTCTCTAAAATCAACCACATACTCATCAACATAGCAAATATCAACAGATACAATAAAATTGTAATATCTCCGTGTATCCTATCAGATCACTATGGTTTAATGTTAAAATTCAAGAATAACACATATTGCAGAAACCTTACAAACTAATTCAAATTGAAAAATGTGCTAATGAACCATTCCTGGTTAAAGGAAGAAATAAAAAAAAAAGAAATCAAAGACTTCCTATAATTCAATGATAATGAAGACACAACAAACCCAAACTTTTGGGACACATTGAAAGGAATGCTAAGAGGAAAGTTCATAGCACTAAGTGTCCAGAGAAAGAAATGAGAATTAACACTAGAGAAGTAACAGCATATTAGAAAGCTCTAAAACAAAAAGAGGAAAAAATCACCCTCCAAGATTAGACTCCAGGAAATAATAAAATTGAGGGCTGAAACCAAAGTAGAAACAAACAAAACAATATGAAAATCAATGTAACAAAGAGTTGGTTCTTCTAGAAAATCAGCAAGATAGACAAACATTTATTCAAACTAACCAAAAGGCAGAGGGAGAACATGCATTTAACATAATAAGAAATGAAAAGGAGGACATAACAATGGACACTGAGGAAAACAAAAATAATCTACAGACCATACTCTGAAAATATGTATTCCACAAAATTTAAAAATTTAAGGGAAATGGACAATTTTCTGGATAGATACCACTTGACAAATCAAATCAAGAAGAGATAACCAATTTAAATAAACCTCTATCCCCTACAAAATAGAACTAGTCATCAAAAGTCTCCCAACCAAAAAAAGACCAGACCAGATGGCTTCACTGCTGAATTCTATCAGAAATTCAAAGAACAGCTAATACTAATAGTGTTCAAATTGACCCACACAGTAGAGTCAGAAGGGTCATTGCCAAACTCTTTCTACAAGGCTACAAGTACCTTAGTACCAAAGACACACAAAGACACAACTAAGAATGAGAACTACAGAACAATATCCCACATGAACATTGATGCAAAAATACTGAAAAAAATACTGGCAAACCAAGAACACATCAGAGAAATCATTCTCCTTGATCAAGTAGACTTCATCCCAGTGATGCAGGGATGGTTCAACATACAAAAATCAATCAATGTAATCCACCATATAAACATAGTAAAAAAGAAAACAACATCTTACTAGATACTGAGAAAACCTTAGACAAAATCTAACACTCCTCCAGGATAAAGTTCTTGGAGAGCTCAGGAATAACACGAACACACTTAATCATAATAATAGCAATATATGGCAAACCAATAGCCAACATCAAACTAAATGGAAAGACACTCAACACATTTCCTCTAAAATAGGGAACAAGGCAATACTGTCCACTCTCTCCATAACTCTTCAATATTGCACTTGAAGTTCTAGATAGGGCAATAAAACAGCAATAGGAGATCAAGGGGATACCAATTCGAAAGGAAGAAGTCAAACTTTCACTATTTGCAGAGGATATGATAGTCTATATAAGTGACCAACAAAACTCTACCAGGGAATTCCTACAGCTGATAACAACCATCAACAAAGTGGTGGGATACAAGATTATCTCAAAAAATTCAGTAGACTTACTATATGGAGATGATAAGTGGGTTGAGAAAGAAATAAGAGAAAACATCACCCATTACATTAGCCACAAACAACATAAAATATCTTGTAGTAATGCTAACTAAACAAGTGAAAGACCTGTATAAAAAGAACTGGGAGTCTTTAAAGAAAGAATTCAAAGAAGAACCAAAAACTTGGAAGATCTACCATGCTCTTAGATAGGTACAATCATTTTTACTAAAAATGGCAATCTTGCCAAGAGCAACTTTCAGGGGCATCACCACCCCTGACTTCAAGCTTTATTATAGAGCTATAGTCCTGAAAACGGTTATGTATTGGCACAAAAATAACCAGGTAGACCATTGGAAATGAATTGAAAACCTTGATATTAATCCATATACCCATGAATACCTGATTTTTGAGAAAGAAGCTAAAATTATACAATGGAAAAAAAAAGAAAGCATCTTCAACAAATGGTGCTGGCATAACTGATGCTGGTGTGTAGAAGATTGCACATAGATCCATACCTGTCACCATGTCCATAGCTTAAGTCCAAATAGACCAAAGACCTCAACATAAATCTAGGCACACTGAACTTCTTAGAAGAGAAAATAGTAGGTACCCTTGAAGGAATTGTTCCAGGAGACAACTTTCCTGAATATACTACCAGTAGCACAGACACTGAGTTCAAAAATTAATGAGCAGGACCTCTTGTAAATGAAAAGCTTCTGCAAGGAAAAGTAGACAGTCATTAAGACAAAACAGCAGCCCACACAATGGGAGAAGATATTCACCAACCCCATATCCGACAGATGGCTGATTTCCAAAATATAAAATTAACTCAAGAAGCTACTCTGCAAAACACCAAACAATCCAGTTAAAAAGTGGGGCACATAATTAAATAGAGAATTCTTAATAGGTGAATCCAAAATGGCTAAAAGGCACTTAAGAAAGTGGTCAACATCCTTAGCCATCAGGGAAATGCAAATCAAAACAACCCTGAGATACCATCTAACTCCCATCAGAATGGCTAAAATTAAAGACACCAGTGATGGTTTATGCTGGAGAGGATGTGGAGAAAGAGGGAAATTCCTCCATTGCTGGTTTGAGTACCAACTTGTATAGCCACTTTGGAAATTAGTATGGCGAATCCTCAGGAAAATGAGAATCGGTCTACCACAAGATCCAGTAATTCCACTGTTAGGCATATACCCAAAAGAAGCACATTCCTACAACAAGGACATCTGTTCAGCTATGTTAATAGCAGCATTATTTGTAATAGCCAGAACCTGGAAACAATCTAGTTGTCCCTCAACTGAAAAATGGATGAAGAAGATGTGGTACATTTACAAAATGGAGTACTATTCAGTGGAAAAAATAAACAATGGAATCTTGAAATTCCCAGGCAAATGGATGGAACTAGAAGAAACCTTTCTTAGTGAGGTAACCCAGTCACAGAAAGACAAACATGGTATACACTCACTCATAGATGGAATTTCCACATAGAGCAAAGGATTAACAGCCTATAATCCACACCACCAGAGAAGCTAGTAAACAAGGAGGACTCTAAGAGAGAGATTCATGGTCCCCTGGAGAAAGAGAAAGGGGCAAGATCTCCTGAGCAAATTGAGAGCAAAGAGGCAGGGGAGAGGGAGCTAGAAGAATGAGAAGGGGAGAAGAGGAGCTCTGAAGAGGACATAAGGGATCCGGAAGGTTGTGTATTGGGAAGAATAAAGGAGAGCAAAATAAGAGATACCATAAAAGAGGGAGCTATTATAGGTTTATAGTGATATCAGGCACTAGGAAAATGTCCAGAGATCTATAAGATTGATATCAAGTAACAATGTAAGCAACCGTGGAAAGCTTACCTTAAATACCTCCCCTAATAACAAGATTGATGCCTAAGTTATATGCCATCCTAGAGCCTTCATCCAGCAGCTGATGGAAGTATAAGTAGATACCCACAGCTAAACACTGAACTGAACTGGAATCAAGTTGCAGAGAAGAAGTGATGAGCAATGGGGTCAAGACCAGGCTGGTGAAACCCACAGAAGGGGGAGCTCTTGTTCCCCAGACTAATAGCTGGCAAACCAGCATGGAACTGATCCAGACCCATGAATCCATGAATGTGGGTGTAAGTGAGGAGGCCTTGGAAATCTATGGGGCTTGTTGTAGTACATCAGTACTTATCTAGTATAGGAATGGACTTTGAGAGCCCATTCCAAATAGAGGGATATTCCCTCATCCTAGACACAAAGGGGAGGGCCAAGGCCCTGTCCCAAAAGATATGATAGACTCTGAGGACCCCCTCCCATGGAAGGCCTCACCCTCCCAGGGGAGCAGAAATGGTATAGGATAGGTAGGGTGTTAGTAGGGGGGAGGAGTGGAGGGGAGGGAGAGGGAATTGGGATTGACATGTAAACAATCTTGTTCCTAATTTAAATAAAAATTGAGAAAAATAAAATTCTTTCATAGTAAGTAGGAAAAAAGAAAGAAATTCACAACTCATAGGATCAGTTGAGTGATTGACCTGTCAGCTGAGTGCTCACATTCCTCATATTCTTCTCCTCCAAGACCTATTGTACTACACAAGCCCTAGCACCTCATCATGTTTCCAATGGCCATCCCTCCCCACCAACTTTGATAACTTCATCTGCTCAAGTATAGTCTGTACCAGTAGGAAAAATAAGTGAGTAGCCTACCTGCCACTCCACACTCCCCAGATTCTGATTCCCAGTACCCATCCAGAGGCTGTCCCCCTCTCACCACATAATCAGCACTTCTGCTGGGTCTTACCCCAACTTCAGCAGAATTCCACCCTGAGGTGCACACCACACCAGTCTGAGCAGAAGAATTTGGTGGCTGAAGTACAAACTACAACAGTCATAATAACAGAGAGCCTCTGCTGCTAACCACTAGAAGGCCAGCTTCCAACTTGAATAGAGACTCCCTACTAGATCAGAGGTCATGTCAGCCACTAGAAATCTAATTCACAAAGACCAAAAAATAAACAGAAACCAAGGAACAAACCACAATCTAAGAAAAACAAACTCAGAAATTAGTACCTACACCTGAAATCATCCCACAACCAGATGCCTAAACACCAGTGTAAGAACAGAATCAGTAAGAGCCAGAGAAATATGGCACCACCAGACCCCAGATATCTTATGACAGCAACACTGAATATCCCAATATAGTTGAAGTGTAAGATATTGACCTTAAAACATGTTTATGAAGATTATAGAGACCCTTAATCAGGAAATGAAAAACTTCCTTAAAGAAATAGAGGAAAACCAAAAAATTTAGAAAACCAACAAATGTCTTAGAGAATGCCAAGAAAACAAAGAAAATACAAACAAGTGAATGAAACTATTCAAGAAGCAATAAAGAAAATATGAACAGAAAATTCTGGAAATGGAAAATCTAGGTAAGCAAATAGGAATTACAGACACAAACATCACCAAAAAAATACAGGAGATGAAAGGGAGAATCTCAGGCATTGAAGATACAATAGAAGAAATAAATTCAATGGTCAAAGAAAATGTTAAATCTAGAAAATCCTAACAAAAATATCAAAGAAATCTGGGACACTATGAAAAATGCCAAACCTAAGAATAACAGGAATAGAAGAAGGAGAAGAATCATAGTTCAAAAACCCAGAAAATATGCTTAACACAATCATAGAAGAAAAATTTCCTAATTTGAAGAAGTAGATGATGACAAAGTACAAGAAACTTACAGAAAACTAAATAGAGTGATCAGAAAAGAAAGTTCCCATGTCATAGAATAATCAAAACACTAAATATACAGAATGAAGAAAGAATATTAAAAGTGGTAAGGGAAACCGGTCAGGTAGCATATAAAGGCTGACTTATTACAAACACACCAGACTTCTCAATGGAGACCTTAAAAGACAGAAGGGCATGGACTAATAATGTCTTGACTCTAAAAGACCACAGATGCCAGCCCAGACTACTATAACAAGTAAAACTTGCAATCACCATTGATGGAGTAAACATAAAAAGAAAGCCCACAGGATCAACTGACTTGGGCTCATAGAAGTTCAAATAGTCTGAACCAACAACCAGGGATGCTTCCTGGGACTGACCTATGCCCTCTGGATATGTATGACAGTTGTGTAGTTTAGTCTCCTTGGACTCCTAACAGTGGAAATGGGTTGTCACTAACTATTTAACTGACTTTTGGGTCTCTATTCCTCATATTAGGTTGCCTTAATACAAGAGGAGGGGCTTAGTTTTACTGCAACTTGATATGCAACATTTTGTTGATATCCATTGTAGGTCTGAACCTTTCAGAAGATAAATGGAGGAGTTAATGGGGAAATTACAGAAGAGGAGTGGGAAAAAGAAAATAGGGAGAAAGGAGGGAGAGGAGACTGTGGTCAGGTTGTACAATAAATAAAGTTAAAATGAAAATGAAATATATTCATATTTGTTCAGTTTAAAGAGTAAAGTGACATAATTTTCCAGTAATAGGCTACATTTATATATTAATCTCCATTTAATGTGCTTTTTAGGACTCAATAAAAAGTTTTTTTTAAGATAAAGCAGATTGCACTTGATTGCAAATATACTCTGTTTGTGCCAATGCCTAATGGATTCAATTATTTGAGATACAGTGCCTGTATTATAGTATTCTCCATGTATAATTATTTTTCCTTAAAGATGGTAGTCATGGTACATTTATTAACATACAATCATCAGTCCAGAAAATAGTATTACCACTAACACTAGCTTTGTAAATTCTTCTCCTATTATTTATATTCTAGAAGACATATGTACATGAAAAACACAAATATGTTTCGCCCACAAAAATTAATACCTTGGCTACACAAAATATGTGTATGTGTACCTCTCTACCTTGCCTGTGAAAATTGTGCCCATCTTACAATGTATATTAAGGTATGAGATAACAGCTAGAACATATGTGAATTTAAGTGAGCTAATTTGTTTTTTGTTTGTTTGTTGTTTTTGCTGTAGGATGGAGATGTAAAAACCAGGTTGTCTCCAGATAAATTTTATCTTATCATGTAGACTGAATGGGATCCAAAAGATGCCTGTTTTTGAAAAAGAAAAGAAATGGGTTTATGCTTTTTATTATTCCCATCATTTCTGGAATTTGTGAAACTTTGAAACTATTCCTATCATAGGTAGAGAGTGCAAGCATTTCTATCTTTTCTGTGGAGTCAACTTCATGATCCAGCCTACTGCACTCATGTTAAATAGAAATGAAAATAACTTTGTATTCTGTTAGCCACAAAGAGTGCATACATAAGTAGTTAATACATCTTAGTAAAAGCAGCTTGTAAATGCCTGTTTTAATTTCCCTTTCTCACTTGAACATTCCTTCATCTAGAGGGAATTTGGGTCTCAGCCAGTATGTTAAATAGATTACCTGGGCTCGAAATAAACTACTGTGTGAGAAGGTGACATCTTTTAGGGTCTAAATCATTTAAGCTGAACAGCCAAGTGCTTAAGTTTGAAATTAAAAGCATAGTTATGAACCAAAATATAATAGGTATGTCCAATGTGAAGACATTCACCTAAGCAAGTTCTGCAATGATTCCTATTTTCTGTAAAAGTAGTTCTAGGATTACAAACTATTAACAATGAGTTCTAGGCAACAATTTTGTTTTGAGTTAATGGATGTAGTTTTCATATATATATATATATATATATATATATATATATATATATATATATATATGACACAGTCTTGCAGTAGGTGTCCTGATAACTCTGTGTATTGCAATATTTCTGCCTTCTCTTCCACAAATCTTTCTGGAGATGTATATGTATGCATTGTATTGTAGATGTATCAACTAGGGCTGGATACCTCACAATCAGAGGTTCTCTGAATTTTGGTAGTTTGTAGCTTCTGTGGCTTGCCAATTGTGGATTTATGTAATGGTATCCATCGAATAACAAAATGAAAGAGGAAGAAGAAAAGGAGGAGTATGAGGATGAAGAAGAAGAAGAAGAAGAAGAAGAAGAAGAAGAAGAAGAAGAAGAAGAAGAAGAAGAAGAAGCTTTGATGAGAGGGGAGGACTATACTTATCTGTGTATATAAAGGTGAGGAATTAAGAATGCACTTAAAGATTATGGAGACTCGGTAAAGTGGCAGTTATTGGTGCTTCTTCCAGATTCATAACTTTGCCAGGTATTTGGCTAGGTTTACAGTATCTGGAATGAATACCTTTCCTTCAAATGAACCTTCAGTGCAATTACAGAGCTGCTTGTCACCCCCATGCTGTAAGTGTCAATGTTGCACTTTCATAGATATCACCATTCTAGTTGTTGGGTAGGGGTATTGATTATTTTTCTCCCTTGCCCCTTGGCATTGTGTCTTCCACTGGCATCCTTCCAATGTTATGAACATTTTGGGTCAGAATCAATTTTATTCCTTCAAGTCCTGTGTTTGAAGTGCAGGAGGGAATGTCACTATATCCCACCTCTAAATATAGAGGAATAGGCAATTCATGACTGCTGAGTCTGAGAGATAGTGTGCTCTAGGAATGAACTCCTGATTTATTATCCAAGGCTAACTCTGAAAACTTATTTGTATAAGCAACAATAACGTTAATTTGCATGTTGTGTTTTTATAGTCTGTCTTTCCTGCTGCCTCACATACACACATGTATGACTATCTCTGAGTGTGTGTCTATGTGTATATGTATGTATGTATGTAATGTATGTATAAAACAACAATAATTAAAGAAAAAGAAACTGAATTTGAGAAGATTTTGGAGAGGACATAGGAAGTTTTGGAACGATATATATATATATATATATATATATATATATATATATATCATATATGAAACTTTTAAAAAGGAAAAAAGGAATGAATTCTAGTAGGAGATGTTTAGTGGTAGGTTGCCATACATAAGATCATGTTTTCATAAACCTTGTGCTTTGGCTAATTTTATAAGTACTGACATTAGTAATTCCATTTTTGTTTTTGAAACAAAGTGGTCCTAAAATTCCTTCACTGGGGAAGATATAAGCAAAGTCTATCCTTTTCCCACAACATCCTAATGACAAAATGGTGCAAGAGGCACACAGAGTTCACTCCATAGGACCAATGAGTTTATTGGGTTTCCTTATAACACAGGTGAGGGCATGATTTCTAGGGTGTGAGTATTCTTCTCCCAACAGGCTGCACCTGATAGGATGAGTGCTTCTCTGTAATTGCATAGATGGAATGAACCCCCCTTAAGTCTTTCGAACCTATATACTTTAGCTTCCCAACAAGGTCATGTGCAATGAAGGCAGAGTTGCATACAACAGGTAGTAGGAAACAGAGACTAGATATTCAGTTGAGCCCCTCATGACCTTTCCATGACCTCCATGAGGGATGTAAATAGTGAAGAAGTCCACCTGGGATGATATTTCAGGCAGGCAGAGCTGGAAAACCCAAGATGGCAATTGCTTCAAAGACAATCAGTCCCAATTCTAGGCTTTTCTACACAACCCATGTTAAACTCAAACTCATTATCCTACCGATTCAGCCTTTGAAGTGTTCAGATTATTAGGGTTCCATCCCTACCGTCTTGAGTTTATTTCAAATATGATCATTTCTCCCATTGTTTCTATACAATTTTGTCTGATGTATGTATTGATGAATAATCTTGGGATTTGGTATAGCTTGATCTTCATCTCTGGGAAGAAAACTATATGACATTTAATGTGATCCGACCTGAGTAGAAAGGATGATGACATATGCCAATAAAAAGTCAGATACTAACAGCCAAGAGTTATAGAAAAAGTGGCTTGTGTGAATGTACTCTGCATGAGCTCAGCCTGAGTGTAGAGTTGCCTGTTTTCTGGTTTGTCCGAGAATCTCAGAAAAGCTTCTTATGTGATTTTGTTGTAAGATTTGTCCAACATGGAATGTGACTAGAAAAACAAAATTTTACGGGGAAAACAAAAAAATACAGCACATATGAGAGCAATATTTAAAGTAAATCTAGGCTGAAAGTAAGCAATTGGAAAATTTATGAGCTTAATTTTTCGTTAGAAAATGATCAAAACTTGAGATGAGAATGACATAGAATTACCATGGTTAAAATTCAATAGAAAATTTAGTAACTGACAAAGTAAACTATTTAAATTTAATATAGCATTTAAAGACACTAATAATTATTGATAACACCATTGAGGCTGTTATAATTGTTTTCAGGACTATATTTTAGTTTTTGTGCTTTAAAGAGTAATGCATTTTGTCAGTATTTGCATGTTGTTATACATACATTGTTGTTTAGTTTATCTTTTAAAAGTAACTGAAAATTATGATGTGTATAGAAAAGGTATAATGTACTTGTTTACAGATGTATTCCTTAGGTGACCAATGTCTAATAATTTGAATCATTAATAATTTGAATCATTAAATTGGTATTCACTGTGATATGACATATCATAATTAGTTGTTTAAACATGCCACAGTTAGAAATAAATGGATATAAGGTGTTCTTTAATTTTCCTTAGGATATATGAACAAACATTTATTCATCAGAGAATCCAACAATGTCAAATCATAATATGGTTCCACCAGGATCCAGTTTCACAAATCATTATTTTTAAAAGTCTGATGTGTGGTGCAAAAGGACAATGAATACTATTACTATTACTATTATTATATTACATGAGAAAAACATCATGTAATATAAACCTAGAAAAGCATTTGTACCATGAATAGTTTTAATTTAAATGGCACCAGCTTATCAATGTGTTCTCCTCCTTTGCATTTTTGGAGGTTTACATACCTTGGAAACACAAAGACACTTAAGATGCAAAGAAACTCATAGCAATTATTATCATAACTACACATACGCATAAACACTCAGACACAACTTTTGAAGCAAAATTTAAAATCTGTGCATTGGTAGGATGAGTGATCTACATGAATTGCAAAAAACAAAATTTTTAAACCTTTTTATACTTTTAAATAATTTTGGTAACCACAAATACAGCCATTTTTGAATTTCCACTCTATCTCATGATATGGAGTCACAAAATTCTTATTATCTAAGCAAAATACGTAGGCAAAGCTTTAAATAGCAAGGCCATACAAATGTACGCTTCTCATGTGAAGTTATACTGACTGCAATTGTCAGAGCTGTCATAATAATTTTTTTGCCATTTTTATATAGGAAAACTCCAGATGTGATACTGTACAAACAGAAACAATTCTTGATCATATTCCGTATATTATATTCACATACCATATTCTCTCAGCTTTTGCAATGTTGGTTGTTCTCATCTCAAAATGCATAAATGACAGCACATTTTAGAGTCAAATATGACTGACCATGCCTAGGAACACAGATTCAAGTTGTCCTACATACCATAGTCCAACATGGTAACAGTTTTTGAGGTAATTTTAGTATGGATGAGAATTCCGGGAAATAAGTTGTGACTTCAAAGGCTGGTTGACTACTTAGAACTCAAAGGATGTAGAGTTATTGGGATGTTACAAAGTCAATAGCCAAATTATCATGGGACATCATTAGACCCCATACTAGCCACTTACTGCCTTCCTCAGTACCTGACCTAACATCCTTTTGATTTTTAGGAAAATATTTACAATATACAAATAGACCCCCTGGTTTCCAACCACCACAGTTCTAAGCATGTTGCTAGCCAGCATCTGAGGCCTGTAGCAGAATTTTCTCCATTCTGCTGCGGACACCCTCCTTGATGTTTCCACTAATGTATTTGATGATTTGCTTTGTAATATTAGTATAAAAATTCATAACATTGCTTGCTACATCATTGCAACATGATATGTGAGAAAATCTATCTCTGCTCCTAAGTGATAGGCAGTCATATTTGGCTCCAAAATAAACCATCTTTATTCCTTTTGAGTCAGAGTTGTTTCTTTCACCCACAAGTAACAGAGCAAAGACAGTAATAAATCAATGCCTTTTAAAACACACTGAAGGAAACATCAGGCAGATGGATGGTTTGGGTTGGTGTTTATCAACTTGGCACAAGCTAGGGTCATCTGGGAAGAAGTCTCACTGAGAAATGCTTCCATCTTACTGGCCCATAGTTACATCTATGGGCTGTTTTGTTTGTTAATAATTTATGTAAGAGACACAGCCCTTTGTGGGCAGTGCCACTCTTATGTAGATGGTCCTGGATCTATATAGGAAATCAGGATAAACAAGCCATTAAGTGAAAGCATGTAGTCATTCATTGCCTCTACTTCAGTTACTGCCTCTGTCTCCCGGTTTCTGCCTTGCTTTCCCTCAATGATGGACTGTGACTTGGACATGTAAGGCAAGCAAACCCTTTTCTCCACCATTTGCTTTTGGTCATGATCTTTAAACAACAGAAAGCAATATAGGACACAGATTATTACAAAGCAGGGAAATCTAAGCTGTAGACCTCTTGTGGTACCTTATGGAGTTCTTAGCTTTTAATTTATTATAAGCCAGTCGTTTATTAATATATTCTTAAGTGAGGCAGGCAAGAACAGGGAAAATTTTAGTAACCTGGTACAGTTCTTCTTTTGTGTTATTATCATTACTTCCTCCTTCAAACAATGCACTTTTCAACCTAGTTCCTTTACCTTCAGGTACTACGCACATACACCCCTTCTTCAAATACTGTTCCTAGCAATCTTAAAATCTCCTCATGTCCCCATACCTATATCAAACTACATTCTTCAGTTGAGAGGCATCTAGGTTTCTTCCAGGTTCTGGCTATTGCAAACAATGCTGCTATGAACATGGTTGAACATATGTCATTGTTGTATGAATGTGCATTATTTGGGTATATGCCCAAGAGAGGAATTGCTGGATCTTGAGGTAGACTGATTCCCATTTTTCTAAAAAATCAGGGTAATGATTTCCAAAGTGGTCTTACAAGTTCGCACTCCCACCAGCACTGGAGGAGTGTTCCTATTTCTCCACATCCTCTCTAGCATAGACTGTTACTGATGTTTTTGCTTTTAGATATTCGGGCCTCTGTAAGATAGTATCTCACAGTTGTTTTGAGTTGCATTTCTCTGATGGCCAAGGATTTTGAGCACTTTCTTAACTGTCTTTCAGCCACTTTAGATTCCTCTGCTGAGAATTCTCTATTTAGTTCTGCACCCCACTTTTTAATTTCATTATATGGTGTTTTGGTGACTAGCTTCTTGAGTTCATTGCATATTTTAGATATTAAATGTGGGAATGGTGAAGATTTTTTCCCATTCTGTCTGCTGTTGTCTTGTCTTACTGACTGTGTCCTTTGCTTTACAGAAGCTTCCAGTTTCATGAGGTCCCATTTATTAATTGCAAATCTCAATGTCTGTGCTATTCCTTTTATGTTCAGGAAGCAGTCTCCTGTACCAATTTATTTAAGGGTATTTCCCACTTTCTCTTCTAGAAGGATCAGTGTGGCTGCATTTATGTTGAGGTTTTTTGATGCATTTGGACTTAAACTTTGTGCATGTTGATAGACATGTATCTATCTGAAATCATTTGCATGTCTGAAACCAGTTGTGCCAGCAACATTTGCTGAAGATGCTTTTTTTATGAATCTAGAAATTTAGCTTCTTTGTAAAAAATCATGTGTCCATAGGCATATGGGTTAATATCAGGGTTTTCAATTCAATTCCATTGGTCTATCTGTCTACTTTTGTGCCAATACCATGTTGTTTTCAGGACTATAGATCTATAATAGAGCTTGAGGTCAGGGAAAGTGATGCTTCCAGAGGTTCCTTTATTGTACAGGGTTGTTTTGGCTATCCTAGGTTTTTTGTTTTCCATATAAATTTGAGTATTGTTCTTTCAAGGTCAATGAAGAACTGTGTTGGTATTTTGATGGGGTTCTCGTTGAATCTGTAGATTGCTTTTGGCAGGATTGCCATTTTTACTATGTTGATTCTACCTATCCAAGAACATGGGAGATCTTTCCATTTTCTGGTATCTTTAATTTCTTTCTTTAAAGACCCAAACTTCTTACTGTACAGGTCTTTCACTTTTTTGGTTAGCATTACCCCAAGATATTTTATGTTGTTTGTAGATATTGTGAAGAGTGATGTTTCTCTGATTTCTTTCTCATTGCATTTATCATCTGCGTATAGTAGGGCTACTCATTTTTGGAGCTAATTTTGTATCCTGCTACTTTGCTGAAGGTGCCTATCAGCTGTAGGAGTTCCCTGGTAGAGTTTTTTGGGTCACTTATGTAGACTATCTATCATCTTCAAATAGTGAAAGTTTTATTTCTTCCTTTCCAATTTGTTTCCCCTTGATCCCCTTTTCTTGTCTTATTGCTCTAGCTAGAACTTCAAGTACAATATTGAAGAGATATGGTGAAAGAGGACAGCCTTGTCTTGTTCATAATTTCAAAGGAATTGCTTTGATTTTTTCTCCATTTAGTTTGATGTTGTATGTTGGTTTGCTGTATATTGCTTTTTATCAAGTTTAGATATGTTCCTGTTATTCCTGTTCTCTCCATGATCTTTATCATGAAGGGATGTTGGATTATGTCAAAGGCTTTTTCAGAATCTAGTGAGATGATAATGCAGTTTTTCTTTTTCAGTTTGTTTATATGGTGGATTACATTGATGGATTTTTGTATGTTGAACCATCCTTGCATCCCTGGGATGAATCCTCCTTTGTCATGGTGGATGATTTTTCTGAAGTGTCTTGGATTCCATTTGCAAATATTTTGTTGAGTATTTTTTGCATCGATGTTCATGAGAGATATTGGTCTATAGTACACTTTTTTAGTTGTGTCTTTGTGTGGCTTGTGTATCATGGTAGTTGTAGCCTCATTAAAAGAGTTTGCCAATGTCTCTTCTGCTTCTATTGTGTGGAACAATTTGAAGAGTACTGATATTAGCTCTTCTTTGAATTTCTTGTAGAATTCTGCACTGAAGCCATCTGGCCCTGTGCTGTTTTTGGTTGGTAGCCTTTTGATGACTGATTTTATTTCATAGGGTGTTATAGATTGATTTAAATTGCTTATCTATTCTTGGTTTAATTTTGGTAAGTGATATCTAATCAGAAAATTGTCCATTTCCCTTAGATTTTTCAATTTTTGTGGAGTATAGGTTTTTAAATTATGACCTGATGATTCTCTGGATTTCCTCAATGTCTGTTGTTATAGCCCCATTTTCATTTCAGAGAGAGAATGCTCTCTCTCTGCCTTTAGGTTACTTTGTCTATCTTGTTGATTTTCTCAAAGAACGAACTCCTTGTATCATTAATTCTTTGTAATGTTTTCCTGGTTTCTATTTTATTGATTTCAGCCCTCAGTTTGATTATTTCCTGGCATCTACTCATCCATGGTGAGTTTGCTTATTTTTGTTCTAAAGCTTTCAGTTGTTCTGACAATTCTATACTGTGACTGTTCTCCAGTTTCTTCATGTGTGCATTTAGTGCTATGAACTTTCCTCTTAGCACTGCTTTCAAAGTATCCCATAAATTTGGGTATGTAGTGCCTTCATTCTCATTAATTTTAGGAAGTCTTTAATTTCATTTTTTATTTCTTCCTCAACCCAGAAATGGTGCAATTGGGCATTATTCAATTCCCATGAGTTTGTAGGTTTTCTGCAATTTGTGTTGTTGTTGAATTCTAACTTTAAAGCATGGTGGTCTAATAAGATGCGGGGGTTATTCCAATATTGTTTGTATCTGTGGAGGTTTGCTATATGGTCAGTTTTAAAGAAGGTTCCATGTGGTGCTGAGAAGAAGGTATATTCCTTGTCTTTGGATGGAATGTTCTATAGATGTCTGTTAAACCCAAAGGGTCATAACTTCTGGTAGATGCTTTGTTTTTTTGTTAAGTTTCTGTCTGGTGGTCCTGTCTAGTGGTGAAAAAGGTGTGTTGAAGTCTCCTACCATAAGTGTGTGAGGTTTTATGTGTAGTTTGAGCTTAAATAATGTTTCCAAAAGTGGTTGCCTTCGTATTTGGGGCATAGATGTTCAGGATTGAGACTTCATCTTGATGGACTTTTGCTGTGATGAGTATAAATGCCCTTCTTTATCTTTTTTGAGTGGTTTTATTTTGCAGTCTATTTTGTTAGATATTAGGATTGCTACATCAGGTTATTTCTTGGGTCCATTTGATTAGAAAATCTTTTCCTAAGCCTTTACTCTGAGGTGATGTCTGTTTTTGAAGCTAAGGTGTGTTTCTTGTATACAGCAGAAGGATGGATTCTGTCTTCATATCCATTCTGTTAGCCTGTGTCTTTTTATAGGCAGGTTAAAACCATTGACATTGAGGGTTATTAATGTCCATTGATTGTTGGTTCTTGTTTGTTTTGGATTTATTGTTGGTGGTGTCATTGTGTGTATATTTAGCTCTGTTTTTCTTTTCATGTTTGGTAAAGTGGGATTATCTATTGCCTATGTTTTTGTGAGTGCAGTTATGTTTGTTTGGTTGGAATTTTCCTTCCAGAACTTTCTGTAGGGCTGAATTTGTGGATATGTAATGTTTAAATCTGGTTTTGCCATGGAATATCTTGCTTTCTCCATCTATAGTGATTGGAAGCTTTGCTGGGTACAGTAGTCTGGGTTGGCATGCATCTTCTCTTATTGCTTATAGGATATCTCTTCAGGAACTTCTGGCTTTCAGAGTTTCCATGCAGAAGTCAAATGTATTGCTTATAGTTTTACCTTTATATGTTACTTGGCCTTTTTCCTTTGCTGCTCTTAATATTTCCTCTGTATTCTCTAAGTTTGGTGTTTTGATTATTATGTGTCGAGGGGAGTTCTTTTTGTGGTCCAGTCTATTTGGTGTTCTGCAAGCTTTTGTACTTTCATAGGCATATCCTTCTGTAGGTTGGGGAAGTTTTCTTCTATGATTTTGTTGAATATATTTTCTGTACCTTTAAGCTATATTTCTTCACCTTCTTCTATACCTATTATTCTTAGTTTTGGCCTTTTTAGAGTGTCCCATATTTCCTGGATATTTTGTGTTAGGGATTTTTTGGACATGAGATTTTCTTTGGTCGATGACTGTATATCCTCTAGCAAGTCTTTAACAACTGAGATTCTCTCTTCCACCTCTTGTATTTTATTAATTATACTCACATCCTCAGATCCTGATAATTTTTCCAGCATTCTTATTTCCAGCATCCCCTCATTCTGTGTTTTCTTTATTGTTTCTGTTTCAGCTTTCATGCCTTGAAATGTTTCATGTGCTTCCTTCACTTGTTCGATTTTTTTTTTGGCTTTTTTTTTTAGATTCTTTAAGGGAATTAATTATTTCTTGAATTTTTTGTTTGTTTTTTCTTCTATTTTTTGAGATGTTTTCTTGTTTCCTCTTTAAGTGTCTTGAACAGCTTCATAAAGTAGAGTTTTAGGTCTGTATCTTCTTCCTCTGTGTTGTGCTTTTCTGATTTTGCTGGTGTGGAGTCCCGAGATTCTGGTGGTATCATATTTGTCCTTCTGTTGTTGAGTGTGTTCTTATTCTGTTTTTTCCCATGTCTTCTTCCAGTGGGTGAAGGGGGGATCTCTCTGTCCCCTCTTGTCACCTGGTGGTGTATGTGGGCCAAGACATCATTGCCAGCAGCTCTGGATGTTCTTTCCTTTCCTGCTATTCTCCTTGCTTAGCAGAGTTCAGGGTGGAGTGGGAAAAAAGAATGAGGTGTTTCCAGACTCATGGAGATCCTCCCTGTCTGGGTGGCTCTGCTCTATGCCAGGAACAGGCACAGAAAGATCGAAAGAAAGGGTGATGGATGGAGTCGGGCAGGAGAAAAGGGGACACTCACTTCAGCATAGGTCATGACTCAGCAGAGGTCAGGGCAAAGGAGGAACCAAGCCTATTACAAGTTTTATAGTGATTTTTTCAATGACCAATAATAGATTTATTAGTTGGTACAAAAGTATGTCTCATGCATGTGAGTACTATTTCATAAATGTTATTAGTATATGGCAATTAAAGAGTTTACCCTAAACAAGAAATAGAAATGAACTCTGGTTCTATCAAGAAGCATAACAAAATTAACAGGCAACATAAAATAATAAATTTTAAATTTAGCCTTGTAATAGACTTCACTTACAATATTGGATCAATATTCCAAGAAAGTGTAATTAGTTAAAATATAACCCTTTTAAAATCTGTTTTGAGACAGTGTATCATGTAGCCCAAGGTGGTCTGAGACTCACTCTAAAGTCAATGCTTGCCCATGAATTCTCAAACCATTCTGTTTCCACTTTCCAAATACAGGAACTACAAGCATTCAGTTCTAGAAGAGGCTAAGGCATTAAAAATATACATCATACATATACAAATAGCATTCTGACTATAGTCAATATATTAAGACATAAACACTTTACGATTTACTTTTAAAAGCCTTGTATACATTTATATATAGTCTTCATGGAAAATATAGATGTCATTTATAGATTATATGCATTGCTTCTTTATCAAAACATGATGTACTTGGATGTGTGACATAACCAAAGATTTTCATCTCCACATTTATACTTCATGTTATTTGACAATATGGAGATTTTACTCATATTCAGAAATGTTCATGCTATTGCATGAACATCTGAAAATCATAAAAATAATAATTTTTGATGATATATTTTATCATATTATAATCAGAGATTTATTTATAAGACACTAAATTAAATACACCACAAGTCTATTTTCTATCATATGTGTAAATATTGAGTATGATGATCCAACAACAAAAAATTCAAAATTTAGCATTGTCATTATGGAAAATGGCTTTGCCTTAATATTTTTTAATGTTAATACACAAGTGAGATAATAAAATATTTAATCTCATGTTATTTGTGACAAAATGTTGAGCAGCACAGTAACCATCAAAATAGCATGAACAGCCCATGTCACAATTAACCAAAAACACATAGAATGAAACTGAGAAAATATGTAAATGATTATTCACACATTGGGGCCATGTTTATTTGCTATGTTTAATCATATCTTTTAAATTTGCAATTAAAGTTCTAAAAATTCAGTACATAAATTTTCTGAGTCACAAAATTGTATTTTAACAATATAATTACTGTTTAAATGTCAAGCATTAATTATGTCTCTTTTTTGTAAGTTAACAACATCCTTTTATCTATTATACATCTGTTGGAATTCCACTATGAACATGCTGGTATTTATCTCTGGAATACTTGCTTAGCATGTAGAAGGCCAAGAGTTCCATAAAATATTGCCAAAATATTTAACTAAACCAGTAAAACAAATAATATCACAAGGTGTAAAATAGCTTATGTGACTATGACAAATGAAAAATTTATCTAAAGAATATAATGAGTTTAAATATTTATGCACATCGTTAGGAAGCTTAAAATTAGAAGGCATGCAAGGAAGAAAAAATAAATTTGCAAATAAAATCTTATATATAAATTAACTTAATATTTCTCAGAACTTTAGAACTGAAGCCTCTTACAGCAGCCTTGTACTATACTGTCAATTAAATTTAACTAATTATTCCTCTGCCAAGATTGAATGAGACAATTGTGTCATACAAGTTAGCTTCTGACCTACACACATGTACTAGGTTTCAAACACACACACACACACACACACACACACACACACACACACACACACACACATACACCCCAAATCCCATACATAATAAATAAATATTTTTTAAAATTCTAGGAAGAAACAAAAATACACACTGTGAAGTGCACCAACTCATGCAGAAATGCTTCAGTTTCATCCATAAAACAATTGTCAAATGAGAGATAGGAGCTGAGAAATATAATATTTAAGGATGCATGTAAAAAGCTCAAGGAATTATTTTGTTTTTCATTTACCTAAAATTACTTGTAATACTGTCAGCTGGATCTGTGCTGAAAGCCTTATCCATGAATGTCAGCTTGCATAATACTGAAAGATGCATTCAACTTGCCAAGGGAGAGTGGCAACCAGTAGTCCTAACCTATCTATGATGCCTAAAAACCATAGCAATAATGAGGATGGCAAGATATCCCCAAGTCTACAATAGTGCAGCTTGTGTCTTGGCTGTAAGCAACAGCTGTCTACCTGAACTTAAAATCCACTCAACAGAATACAAATTATGCCTGCTCCTGGCAATCTAACTGACCTATGGCTAGTGAAGTCATGGGTCTCAGAGGGGAATCTATTACTGTCAATTTACTAAACAGAACAATTTTTGACTGCACTCTAAGTATTCAACTGTGTACTCACACATGAGGGTAGCTCTTACTATTCATTAAAGAAACTTCCTTTGGCAACAGAGAGAGACCATACTTTAACAAGCCACAGTCATTTGAGAGAAGGGAACTTCAATGGAAAAAATGCTTCTATTAGATTCATGTATAAACAAGTCTGTGGGGCATGTTCTTGATTAATGATTGACATGGGAATGCACAAACTCCTGTGGGGAAATCTGCTATAAGATTGTATCTGCACAAATGAAGGGAAGGTTCATTCATGCTACCTGTGGCCCCTTAACAGGATCTGAACAAGGACAGTAAGAATATACACACTAATGTGGAAGGGGGCAATTCCACAGGGCTCGACTTCTAGAAAGAGAGCTCTAGGGAACTAATGACTCCTGAAAAGCAGAGAATTAGTCTTTCCCAGGGCTGAGGCCCTAAATACATGTCCAATACCAAGTGGTCAGCCCTGAAATTATGTACAAGCAAACAACACTAATCAGATCATCAGACTCAGCAGGTTGTATCTCTTTATGTATGTATATAACTATATATACCACCATATATATCTATATATCTGTATATATAACAACTTAAGAAAAAGGGCCATCAATATAAGAGTGAGTGAGATAGGTCACTGACCCGGGAGGGGTTAAAGTGAGGAAAAGAAAGGGCAAAGACTATAACTATATTTTAATTAAAAACAATTTAAATGTGGGAAGTTCAATAGTTTTTTAAAGCTAATTGTTAATATCAGGCTTTGGAAAAATCATTGGTTTAAGAGGGATATGATTTCAGGAATAGAATAATATTGGATTTTTCTTTCTTTTATTTTTGAGATTAAACTATAATTACCTCATTTATCCCATCCTTTTCCTCCTTCCAAACCCTCTCATATTCCCCTTTCTCTCTTTTTCAAATCCATGAATTTACCTGGCTCAGTCTGTTTCATGATATTTGTATGAATGTTTTCTCGGCTGGCCATTTGGTTTTGGAGTAAGAGAACACTAATTGGTTGTCAATGATGTATTTATAATTTGGTGGAATCAGAATGTGGGGCTACCTTGGAAAAGTATGTCACTGGGAGGTGTACATATGTCTTTGAAAGATGAATGTCTTGTTCCCTATGCCTTCTTTAGACTCCCTTTGTGTCTCCTTGTGTGTGTTCTGGAGGTCATGACTCAGATGACCTTATTGTCTGCACACTCCTGCTATTAAGACTTTCTCCTACAGAATAATATAACAGTGACACATTCATCCTGTGTGTGAGAGTGAATTTAAAGGTGATGGACTAACTAATCTGTCTGGGGCAATTTCAAGGAAGACCAGGATTCTGGCTACAACACAGCTATTGACAACTGTCTTTGGTCAAGTTTAGAGTGCAACGCTGATTTTTAAAAGTGGAGCAAAAGGGTTGAAAGACACTTAATATGCACAAAATAATGATAAAGATGAGACTCAGGAAACTGAATTCTGAAGAGATCATGAGAACTAAAAATAATCTGTGGGGAGCCACAGCCCCAAGATGGCACCTGGGTGGATGCCAGGGAGACGGAGCTTAGCAGTAAACAAGCCTTATTTGGAAGCGCTTAGTGGATAGGGTGTGCCTCCTCCTTCTGTGACCTATCCGGGATCGCCAGGTGGAGTGAGCTAATTGGGTAATGAGCTTGCTTTTAAGGGCTTGCCAGGGGGCTGGGAGGAGTAGAAGCTGATGTACAAGGTCCCTGAATAAACTGCTTAAAGAAGAGTCGTGGTCGTGTTTCTCTTGCTGGTCGAGATAGATTCGACAAGTGGTGGCCCATACGGGGAACCTCTCTCCGTGGGTGAACTGCTCAGAACTTCCTGCAGTCAGGGCAGTCAACTGGTAAGTCCCAGGTAAGTTGGGACCAAGATAATGACCTCGGTAAAGAGGCAATAAGGTCTCAGGTAAGGAGCAATAAAGTTCTGTGAACGGACAAAGTAGAGGTAACCAAAAGTGAAAGTATGGGAAATTTGACATCGCAACCCATTTATCTCGCTCTTCAAGAGCTGTTGCACTCTAAAGGGCTGAAGCTAGAAAAGGGGCAGGAGGTGTAAGAACAGCTGAAGGAAGAGCGCTCAATGATATCGGAAAAGGACAGTTCTGAAGAGAGTAGTTCAGATTCAGAAGAGGAACTAGAATTGCTAGTGAAGAAAATGGAGAGGGCATCTTTGCAGAAGCTCTGAGTCCTGTGAGGTGGAGCCTACTGCTCCAGGACCGCCCCCTCCTCCTCCATATAACAACTTCCTCTACCGGGGGCTCCGGGGGCGGGGAGGGGGGCAGTCCTTTTGCCCCCAGGGTATGGAAGTGAGACATGAGTTGTGTTATCCTGTCTTTCAGAATAATGAGGGGCAGCGCTACCATGAGCCCCTTGATTTCAAAACCATTAAAGCGCTTGCTGAGTCTGTCTGCACTTATGGGGTAACCACAGCTTTTACAACAGCGCAGGTGGAAGCTCTTAATCGCCATTGCATGACTCCAAGCAACTGGATGAGCTTGGTGTGAGCTTGTTTATCCCCTGGACAATATTTAGATTGGAAAGCCTTTTTAATAGAAGATGCCAATGAGCAGGCTGCTGTCAATTGTGCGGCAGGAAACGAAGCCTGGGATGTGGACATGTTCCTGGGGCAAGGCCGATTCGCACAGCAACAGATGGGGTATCTGTTACAGGTCTTTGAGCAAATTAATAATATAGCAACTCGAGCCTGGAAGTCATTGCCCAATAAAGGAGAAGTGAGTGGCTATCTTACTAAGACATTCAAGGCCCCATGGAACCCATTTCTGACTTTGTTGCCAGAATGGTTGAGGCAGCTGGAAGGGTATTTGGAGATCCCGACCTGGCCATGCCCTTGATAAAACAGCTTGTCTTTGAACAGTGCACAAAGGAATGTAAGGCGGCAACCACCCCCTATAAAAACAAAGGATTAGAGGCCTGGATGAAGGTATGCAGGGAGCTAGGTGGACCCTTGACCAATGCAGGTCTCTCGGCCTCGGTCACACAACTTAAGCAAGCCTGGAAGGGAAGTAAAGGAGCTTGCTTCCACTGTGAAAACATGTGGCACCTTAAAAGGCAATGCCCTGAAAGTGGAAGCCTGCATGAGCCAGGAACTGGGAACCACCCAAAGCAACCTGGTCTCTGCCCAAAGTGTAAAAAGGGGAATCATTGGGCCAATGAGTGTAGATCAGTAAAAGATATCCACGGTCAGCCTCTGACACAGGGATATGGAGGAGCCTGTCTAAAAAACAGGCAGAGCTCCCGCCCCCCACCTCAGGGCCCTCAAATATATGGGGCCATGGAGGACCCTCAAGAGGAGGGATGGCCAACCCTGAGGTCTTTAATTTAATTTCAGATTCCAATTATGTTGTTAATTTGGTGAAATTTTTGGAAGTTGCCAGGAAGGTGAAGGTAAATCGTCCTATTCAGTCATATATAATACAGCTGCAGGAGTTGATTTGAATGCGTTCACAGCCCTTTTATATTCAACATATTAGGGCACATTCTGGATTAGCTGCAGCTGTAGGAGGCACCACAGCTTAAATAATTTGTCAGCTAATGTAGCCACTGCTTTAGATGTGCAGTCTTCCCTTAATGCTCAGTTAAAAGGTGGTATTATGGTTTTGAACCAACGCATTGACCTAGTTCAGGAACAGGTCGATGCCCTGTGGCAGTTGGCACAACTAGGATGTGAGTGGAAGATGACCGGATTGTGCGTGACCTCTGTAATTATTCGTTAGCAGCCAATATGTCTAAACAGCTTTCTCAGTATCTTTTAGGTAATTGGTCTGGCGACTTCCACAAATTGATGCAGAACCTGAGGTGCTCTATTGTGAATGTGAATTCCACCCGGGTCGATGTCTCTGTTGCCGAAGGACTGTCTGCATGTATCACTCAAGCCATGAATAATCTGAAAGAGTGGGCGGGAATGGGCACCCTGGGAGGAATGCTATTCCTAGTTAGTTTCATAGCCTTATGGTGTATCTGCAGGATGAGGGTCACACAGAGGAGAAGTAATGCCATGATTGCACAAGCCTTCGTGGCCCTGGAGGCAGGGCAGTCACCTCAGGCTTGGCTTACAGTACTAAAGAGCTAAGCAGTCATCCCCGCTCAGGCTTCGAGACGAAGTACTGCACTTGAAGTCAGCGTTCCGAGGCTTCATGAAGGGCATGTCTGATTGCATATGGGTTAGTATTGTACTCCCATTTCTCAGAAAAGATACCTGACAGGTGTGGCACCAGCTTGGCTGATAACTGGGCGTGGGGTCATTACCTAGTCCCTTGATTTCAGGGATCAGACCTCTACCCTTGCCTGTTGTGTTATTTTTAACATCTTGGAGCCACAGCCCCAAGATGGCACCTGGCTGGATGCCAGGGAGACTGAGCTTAGCTGTAAACAAGCCTTATTTGGAAGTGCTTAGTGGATCTGGTGTGCCTCCTCCTCCTGTGACCTATCTGGGATCGCCAGGTGGAGTGAGCTAATTGGGTAATGAGCTTGCTTTTAAGGGCTTGCCGGGGGGCTGGGAGGAGTAGAAGCTGATGTACAAGGTTCCTGAATAAACTGCTTGAAGAAGAGTCATGGTCGTGTTTCTCTTGCTGGTCGAGCAATAATCCAAGTGATAAAGATAGCTCAGCATGTAAAAACACCGGCAACATAATACTGATGAACTGAGTTGGAGTCCTGGATCCCATGGTAGTAGGAAAGAAGAAAAGAATGTCCTCTGACACCCATCTGTACACTGCCATGGCATGCACACACACACAAACACAGAGAGAGAGAGAGGGAGAGAGAGAGAGAGAGAGAGAGAGAGAGAGAGAGAGAGAGAGAGAGAGAATATGTATACATATACATTAACAATAATAATATTAATCTTTAATAAACATGAAATATTTTCCTTGGTAATAGAAAAGATTGAGTAAACACAGAAATTGGCCAGTCTCCAAAACTTGCTGCAGACTCAACTGGAGGGTTTGAGCACACTTGAAAGAGTTTGCTTTGAGTAGACAGCTCCTAATAACCCTGATTGCAGAAGGATGTTCAGGTAAGGGCTTTTGTCTCATTAAGCTACTAAGCCATGCGTAGTCCAAGAAGGCCTGGGAATTGTTTAAACTGGCGGCAGAATTTTCCATTGTCCACATTATACTTTTGTTGCAGGTATATCCATTGTGGCATTATAGAAACTTTCACCCGTAATTCGAAGGATTCCCTACAATGTTCAGTAGTTTGACATTAATAAAATCCTAAAATGAAAATCCCTCAGTTAGTTAATACTTTTTCAAATGATTGGAAAGTCATTTAAAAAATAAGGCAGCATTAACATGACACTAGTGTGAAGAGTAACATGCTTTGCCCATGGAAATTTAAAATGGTATAATCATACAGATTAAAGCTCAGCAATAGTCAACGCTGCCATGCCCACCCCAGAATTTCCATCCCAGAAGAAGGAAAGTCTATGCTTATCACGTTAGTAATGTTCAAATACTGAGAACAGCCTATGTGCCCTTCCACTGGAGATTTGGTCAATAACCCTGATAAATCAACATTGCTTCCTACTAAGCAGCTATGAAAAGGAAGGGGAAGATAGCTTTGTTGATTTTTAGGGAATGATGTTGAGGGTAAAAGGTATAGCATTTTATATTTTTGTGTATATAGAGATAGATATCTATGTATATAAATATTGCATACTATACTGGTTAAATATTAAATACCATATAGATACCTTTATATTTGTACCTATAAATATATCTTCATATATTGAAATACAAGAATACATGTAATATGCATGTACATTGTAGACTTTCACATTGAATTTGTCATATTGTACAATGTAAATATGGACATGTCTTATATTGGAATGATACCATAGGTTAGGCAGTTTATAAACAAGAAAAGTAACTCAGGCAGATGTGGTTTCTGTTGGGGGCTCAGACTCAAAAAATGACACCTTCTAGGCCCATTCACAAAAAGCTGACAAGCAAAAAGAATTTTGTTAGCCTCCTTAACTAAAGAATTTACTTCATTCATAAAGGCAACACCCTCATTTTATAATTTTATTTCAGAAGCCCCACATTTTGCTAACATTTTAAATCGCATTTAGGCCTTAGGTTTCAAATTATGTGAACATACACTAATTAACTGCCACTTCTCAGTAGATTCCATCCTGAATGATGAGGAATTTTGGGTCAGTTAGCAGACCCAGCACTCTGAGAAAAAGAATAATCACATGCCTACTCCTATGTATGTCCCAGAGACTCAAAATTATATAAGGAAATCATATTTTTGCTAAATAACATTTAAGAAGCAAAATTCTATTGGCTGTGTTAGTTGTATAATTATTATTAGAGATAGTACCTTCAGAGGAACTAGAATTTTATACATATTTTTTTTTTTTGTGTGTGTGTGTGTGTAACCTATTTCTGTTAGTTATCTGTGATTATGTTGGGTCTAGTGGTACAGTCATGTCATCCCATCTACTTGGAGGTTTAGGCAAGAATCACAAATTCAATGCTTGTTTGGATTACAGAGTTAGTTCAAAGATAGACAGCATCACTTAATCCAACAGCCCCGAAATCAAAAGTAAAAAGAAAGCTGTTGATGCCGCTCCATAGTACAGTGGATTTCTTGCCTGAATATAAGGTTCTAGGTTTATTCTCAAAAGCACAATAAAGAAACAAAGTAAACAACTGAAAAAAAAGAGAAAGTAAGTGGCTGCAAATGTTTACTTTGAGGTATTCCTTGAGTTATGCTCTCTTACTAAGTGTCATGTCCAGAACTCATGTGCTCGAGCAATTTTGAAGAATAAATATTGGAGGGCCCTTAACAGAGAGCCAGCAATCTGGCCATTTGGCCTCCCATGGTCATGAGTGGGATGGATGAGTTTGCATTATGGATACCAGACAAGGGTCTTAGAGCCAAGAGGCTTAAGAGGCTTTGTAGTGCTGGAGAGAGCCCTTGTAAAGCCAGTCAGTCAAGGCACTCTATTAGGGTCTTATCAAGCACATGGAGAGATATGACCATGGATTATTCTTGCCTAGGACTCTTTCTGAACTTAAGCCCATCGGTCATATAGAGGCAGTCATCCAAGCTGTGAAACTAGTTTGTCTCAATCAAGAGTCACCTGAGCATCTTAGGACCTAAGTTTTCCTTTCTGTCACCAAGAAAAATCAACAATGCATACTCCTTCCCATTTTTACATTTTCTCTTTAGGATAATAGGAATGAGAATCTCAGAGATTTTGACTAAAGGAACCTATTCAAGGCATAAATGGGTGCCATCCAAGTGCACAGGTGTTTTCCCATCACAGATTAATGTTGTAAGATGCAAGAGGGGTCAAATCTCAAATCTCAAAGCCAATTTTAGCAAACCATTAACAGATTAACATAACACATCCAGGCATAATTGTGTTGTGTGCATAATCCAGTGTATACAACACAAACAGTGACAATATCAATGCGAGCTTCCTTGTCACACTTTAGTACTGAGTTCACTGCAGAGGTTCAGAAGAAAGGCAAGCAGGGGTCAGTTAATGTTTCCTCTGAAATATAACATGAGTGTCAAACAGGCTGCCTTGTTGTTAGAAGATAATGTGTAATGTAAGCTCAATGAAATTAATCCAGCATTAAGTGCTACTTAGGTAACATAGCAACCCTCTCAATACACCAACAGAAAAGGAAGGGTGATTCTTTCAAATCTCCATGGGAGTATAAATGCCTGAAAACTTTGAAAAGTAGCCTGGTAAACTATAATACACTTGGATTTAAAAAGTCTAAAAATGCCCATGTCTGAATGCAGAGATATTTATATACATTATAATATGCTCTAATATGTATATGCAATCAAATTCATGAGGAAAATTTGAAAATAGCTATTTCATTAATAAGGGAATAATAATATGAATTCTTTCAAACCAATTCTATAGAGACTATAAGTATTATATAAGGAAAACATAAAGGTAATCCTTCCATATGTTGTAAGCATGACAAAAAAGGGGAGGTTGAGGAAAGAAATGAAAAAGATGCAGAATAGTTGATGTTGCTTACTTTGAAATACAATAAAAACCAATAAATAAATTATATGAGTTTAAATACAAAGAACACTTCAAAGAAAAAAGAAAATTAGACTAAGTGGCTAGAATGAGAAAATAAATGTCCAGGAAACAGATACTACAAAAATTCTTGTTTATGGTTTTAAGGCTCATGTTTAAAGTTAAAGTTTACTTGTTCTGTTCTTTGCAGAACTGTTTGTGTATGTTTGTGTAATTTTTAATACTGTGATGCACATTTGATGTATGTAGGCTCAATTTTAGACTTTCTGAAACAATATAGACTTCTAAAATTACCTGTGAATTTATGATAAAGGTATATTATTACAACCATATGTAATGTTTGCTTAAGTAATGATTGTTTTGGTGATTTCTAAATTACCTGATATACGCATATCGTCTTTTACATTTTCCAGAAATATTGGTATATCAGGTAATTTAAGAAAACGCAAGGATATTTAGAAGGTACAGATACTGAGATAGCACCACCCATGAGGAAAAAAAACAACCATGGATCCTTGAATGGCTTTGTTTTTCTGGTTGTGAGTGTTACCCTTCATTAGTTAAACAATGGAGTATATCATTTCTTTACTATTGTTTCTAAAGTCTTGGCTGTGGAAAATGTGTTTAGTTGTATAAAGGTTTAGGACAAGTTCAGAGCCAAGGAATGATCCTCTTCAAGAATCAATTCCAGTAAGGCTGGAAAAAGTAGACACAGAATTCTTGCACAGGTATGTGATGGTCTTATGATATTCAAACTGAGAGGGCATTTTGTCTTCTCTAGATGATTTTTTTCTGCGAAACAATTTTATTTTCAACTTGAGCCCCAAAGTGACAAATATGAATCAAAACATTTTATATCTTGAGAAATGTGGCCAGATATGGTAGGATTTGGGGTTAAATATTAATTTTTTTAGGATTTTGAAAAGACTGAACATAGAACTTTAGAGAGTTATGGTTGAAGTCACACCTTGGTCCATAAGAAAAGAAGCCAAGTGTTTGCAAGCACCCACCCCTGTTGGGGAGGGGAAAGCACAGGCTCATTAGGCTGGCTTCACTCATTATGGGCAGCAGCATGCAGGATGTAGAGGAGTCCGTCTATGTCAATCTATTCTTCCTTTTTGGACACAGTATTAGAGGGTGGCGTAATCTGTTTCCTCTGGGGACAAGCAAGTACAAAGGTAAATATTCCATTATAGATTAAAGTAATAGGAGAGCAGAGGTTTCAAACCTTAACACTAAATAATGTCAGCACTTTGAACTAATGTTGCCTAGATTTCACTTGTTTGTAGAGGTTAGTGAGCAGAGTTTTCTTCAATTGCATTTCAGTTAATATGTCTACACTATAAAATTCAAACAGCAAGGCTCTACACAGGAGCAGAATACTTGCCTATTACCCCAGCAGCCTGAAAGCCAAGACAGCCAGATCCCAAACCTAATACCAGCTTGAGCTACAAAACACAGCCATACATCAGGAGTCACTTATCTAAGCATAGCTCAGTAAAATATGCATAACTGAAAATGAGTCAGCAACTTAGACGCACCTACCAAAATATACAAAACAGAAAAAAAGTTAATTAGAAATCATTTATATCAAATAGTTTACAGACTATTTCATGTTGATGATAAAAGGTTGATTTTTAAACCTATTATTTGTCAACAAATATCAAGAAGCACTTCAATCTCCCCTTTCTTGATTTTTATACCCGAGTTCTTCACGACTCCTGTATAAAGATTAAAGTCAGTGTAATTTGCACCATCATTTCATTTTATATAGAAAATAGAAATACTTTTCATAACTGGTTGTTATTTCTTCACAATGAAACATTTAAATCAGCCGGGTGTTGGTGGCACACGCCTTTAATCCCAGCACTTGGGAGGCAGAGGCAGGTGGATCTCTGTGAGTTCGAGGCCAGCCTGGTCTCCAGAGCCAAGGCCAGGATAGGCTCCAAAGCTACACAGAGCATCCCTGTCTCAAAAAACAACAACAACAACAAAAAAACAGAAACATTTAAATCATATCTATCCTAATTGAATAAAATGTAACATTCAATAAGTCTATATATACACATGTAGGTATATAAATTGTTTCACAGGAAGAATTAAATCACAATATGTATAAATTATAAAAGAGAGAACTGAAGAAAAATGTAACAATCATTGATTATAAATCAATTAGATGAATTCCTTTACATAGTAAAAGTGCTTTATGTTTGGTTTTTTTTCAAGACAGGATTTCTCTGTGTAGTAGTGTGGGTTGTTCTGGAACTCACTCTACAGACCAGTCTGACCTCAAACTCACAGAGATCCACCTGCCTCTGCCTCTTGAGTGCTGGGATTAAAGGCATGCTCTACCACCACCTGGCGAGTAAAAGGATTTGAACCTGGTGAAAAAGATGTAACATTCACATTTTATAATAATATCCTTGAATAACATAGACTCCCTGAAGGTCAGTGGAAAGACATTGATAGAACTGAGATGAAAACACAATCTATCATAGCTAGTTTGGTATCTTACCTTTAAATGCTCCTTCTCTTTTAATCAATGGTGATTTCATTCTCTTTAATAAAAACAAAATTGTACAGATAATATATTTTAAAGTTGTAATGTATTTCCCTTTTGATTTTGCAAAATGAATGATTCATAATTCATGCCAACATCATCTCTCAGGGAGAAATTTAAGAACATTTGATGGCCAAGATTTAGCCCATTGATATTCACAGTAATTGATTAAAATATTCAAGGTGGTTATCATTATGCATCATTCTGTACTTTTGAAATCTTATCAGCATAATCACAAATTTTTAATGAATATTGTATTTAAAGCCTACAGTTTTATAAATTTCAGCTTCAAATTTTCCATGTGATTTCCTGTCCTATAAAAGTACACCATTGGCAGTAACGGTGAAAGTTTTGCTTCGGGGCTTTCTCTTCTGAAGATGAACTGAGGACATGTTGGAAAGTTTTCTTATTGTTTCAAATTCTAGAATGGCGTTTTACAATATAATATATTTCCAAATCTTGGTTGTATTAGTGCAACACACACAAAGTCAAAAGTTTATGCTTTTTCTTTAATTCATGTTTTGAGTTTAAACGATTACTTTCCTTTAAGACATGATAAATTTTCATCTGTTAGTGGTATTAATATGTCTTTACTGCTTTCTATTCAAGCATTAGGTTAAAACTCTTTCCATGTAAAAGTTATGTCCTGTCTGATGTAGAGTTTAGTAGAAATTTGCATCATAGAGTCTAGTCATAAAGTTGATATTTCCAAAGCAATTCATTTACTGTCAATATGTTTCCTGTCCTTGGAACACATTCCCAGGAGTGTTCCAAGGGCACTGAAGATTCAACACTGAGAAACGCCTCTTCTCTTAAGAATCCTCCAATTTGTTTAATATTTTATCATTTCATTTATGAAATGCTAATAAACGGTAGTTTTGCTTTGTAAATTACTCTTGTACTCATTAATAATAATGCTTTCTCGAAAGACAGAATTTGAACAACCTAGAAGAAAAATCCTAAAATATGCTAATTATAGTAATAATTAAATTGCAGATGAAAACCAAAAGGTGAAATTGGTTTTTGTTTTCAAACATATTTTCATCATTCTTTTCCATGCATAATTTGTGGTAGGTTCATGTGGAAACAGAAAATACAAATACATGCTTTTCTTTGTTTCTCCTTTCCATGGATAAGTGCTCTCATACCTAGAACAACTAGAAGACAAACACATTAGAAAAGATTTGAAATCAAAAATTTTAGAAATGGGAAAATCAAAATCATAAAACAAGAGAATTATTTCTGAGGCTATGTTTTATATCTGTATGTAGAGGACCAAATAAAAATAAGTTATGACTAATGTTAGAACAAGAATTCATTGATGATTCATCTAAACTCCTGTTTTAAATTTCTGCCAGACACTGTCATAGTGAATTTGACCTGACAGACACCATCACCTCACATTTATCACAGATTAACAGATAGACAAACATTAGTGAGGCAAATCCTGTTACCGAACTGGCAGTTGACAGAGAGTGGTATGAGAATGATAGCATACAGGCCGGATCTGTCAGGAGGCAAACTACAACCTAATTCGATCCCACATCTCAGGAGAATCCAGAGTGTTCACTGGAGATTAAGTCTACCCATCTGCTCTCTGTCTAAGAATTAAGAGACGGCCAAAAAATAATATTTCAGATATATAACTTCAAATTTCTGAATTATGCAACATTTACATCTAGTTATTTTGTGGCCTGTACTTCTTCAATTCAAAACTGACCCATTCATTTGCTCTAAGGACATAGGATTAAAAATGTAAATTTTAGGTGTACTGAAATCACAAAGATAAATCTTCTAGGGCTTCATGCCCCTAATCTGCTTGACAACAATACATTTAGCCACTATGCTGATTAATACATACCCTGTTTGTAGAGTCAATATGAGAAAGAAAATCATAATTATTGCATCAGATCTTAGAAAATATATGTAAAGTATTGACATGGCTAGTGGTTGTGTTTTTACAACTTGATAAACTGATGTTTCATAAAAACATAAAAATTGGTAAAAATTTCTACTCTATGTCTTCAAATTGCATGGTCTTTAATCCTATCATTTAATTTCAATTATATATTCTCTAATGAAATGTTCAGTGCTAGATTTAGCACAGTTCTTAATCTTTTTATAATGAGTTTTGTGAATTTTACTATCTATATACTTCTAACTGTACCAGATGATATGGGAAAATTATTTTCAGTCCTTTGATTATCCATTTCAAATTTTGAAAGAGCACCTCAAGAAATATCAAAAGTCATATGCAGTGAATGCTGAAGCTAAGAAGAGTGTGTATTTATTTATACAGGCATCCATAATGTATGTATGGCTCTCATGTTTATTTCATTAGGTTGAAATTGTACTTATAGTCTTCCAAATCTCAACATTGCTGTCTCTATTGTGAGCTCTTTAAACTTAAACAAATTTCCTTCTTGTATATATTTGTAACACATATTCCTTATTTGTGAAATGCCATAGCAGAGAAACTTTATTTTATAATAGAAGCATTTTTTAGATCAGTATTTATGTCAATTATCTCTTCAAAGAATTTATTCATTATAATTTTCATATCAAGGCTCTCAATAGTAAATAAGTGTTACAATTTCAAGATACAGACTTATTAGGTTGTGTTTAGGAATATATACAGTGTAAATGTGTGCCTGTATGTAAATAATTAATAAAAACAAGGTAAATTTTCAAGAGAAGACTATGGGAGAGTTTGAGATGAGAAAAAGGAACTGGGAAATAGTATCACTAAAGCCAAAACTAAGATAAATTTTTTTCCAGTCAGGCATGATGGAACATGCTTTCAATTCCTGCACTAGTAAGGCCACAATTAGAAGGACTGATTTCAAATGGAGACTACTTACCTAGTGAGTTAGAGGACAGCCATGGAAGAAGCTTCTTGGAAATAGATACATTTTAAGAATTTATTGCAATTTTTATATATTGTAATGAGAATTGTTTATAAATTGTAATTTGAATTAACAGATAAAATTAACAACTAAATTTCATCTTTTTTATCTACCCAAACTCTCCCATATTCCCCTTCTTGCTTTTTTTCCAATTCATGACCCCTTCTTTCATTGTTCACACACACACACACACACACCACGCAATCACACACATACACATACCACACACTTGTGAATACAAAAATGTACCCTGCTCATTCTTTACACTGAAGTTATACCATTATCATTTATCTACAGACATGGAGTTGTTAATTAAGCAGATATATGAGTGGTATTTTGACAAATGTCAGAAGTTAGTATAACACACATTAGTTACCAATAACTTGTGAAAATTATATTGATATTGTCTGATTCCTGAAATTATACTGTGTGACAAGAAGTTGGTATGTAATAGTTTGTCTAAGTATATTCAGTATTTATTCCCAGTATAGGAATGGACTTTGGGAGTCCATTCTACAAAGATGGATACTCTCTCAGCCTAGACATATAGGGAAGGGCATAGGCCCTGACCCAAATCATACAACAGACTTTGATGATGCCCCATGGAAGGCCTCACCCTTCCTGGGGCGCAGAAAGGGGATGGGATAGGGTGTTGGGAGGGAGCAGGGATACAGGGGAGAGAGAGGGAACTGGGACTGAGGTATAAAATAAGCTTGATTCTAATTTAATAAAGAATGTAAAAAAAAATCTAACAGGTTCAAAAATGATTTTTTTAATTTAGCTCTTATAATGACTGTAGCTCATTTTTCTGATTTACTTGATTTGTTGGTAGGAAAATCTTAGAATACTTGGGTATAATTTTGTTCCATTCTACCTATATTTTATATTTTTCCTCACATAAATATCTGCCTTTCTAATGAATCACTTATTTAAATGCTAATAATGTATTTTTAATTTTATGTAAAATATATGATAAATGTTAATAAATACCCTACAGAGTTAACATATTGCATCTCGCATTGCTTCATATTTTAAGATAGTAGTTTACTTACAAATGTCATGCATAATATAAAAAATAAATGTATAGCATGAAATTAATATGCATGAGACTGAGATATTTCTTATGTTCATGTTAACATTTATAAGAGTGAAAAATGATATATTCTGAAGTGGGATAAATGTCAGAGCAATATTATTATACCCACTTTCCAAATGAAAGCGGAAAGAGGAAGGGAAAATATTATTAGGGAATAGGGATGGAGAGATGACAAAGCAGTTTAGAGTATATAGTGTTTTGGGGAACAACTTGAGTTTTAATATCAGAATCCATGGAGAGTGATTAGCAAGCAGCTATAACTACAGTTCCAGGGGTATGCGATATCCCTGGTATCTTGCGGCACCTGTACTCATATACACATACATTCACACAAACATACCTACATGATTAAAATATTTAAATGAAGTAAATTACATGAATGAACCAAATAAGTTCTAAAGTATGTCCTTGTCTCTATTTCGTGGGCAACTTTTTATTAGTCTACACAAACTCAAACACTAAAATTAAATCAAGGTTTAAGATTTTGCTTTAAAGCAGAAAATGAGCATCTTGATTAGATGTTCTAGGCTGTCTGCAAATATTTTTATTTGTCCTCATATGCCCTATATCTACTTATTTGAGTTTTGTTTTCCATTTCCTGAACCTAACTGTGGTTATTGTCTGTCAATTACTTCATTGGAAAACTAGAATGAAGGAAATGTGTAAATACTGGAAATCATGAAACTATGACATAAAGTGAAATGGAGCTTGTTGTCACATCCCCTTAGCCTTTCATACACCCTAAAGAACAATTAACTATGGCCAACCAACACAACACATATTAGTCAACAGACAGTGGCAGCAATGGTTCTTTTAATGCTCCTGCTTGAATTTCCTCTTGCCACTTTGCTTCAGTTTCTTCAGTGAAAACTCTGAATAGCATGAGGACAGTCAGGGATGTGGTAAGGTTTGTGTAAGTGCTGCATAGATATTTTAAAATTCCACTTATTGTGACTTTGATTACATAGCTCCTAATTAATTGCTGCAGGCTGTGTATTAAGTGTGCCAAATGAAGCATGCATTACAAGCTTGGTGTGATCTACAGAAGGTGAGGCCTAAGCAAATACATATAGGTCCTGGGGAGCATGCCTGAAAAACAGTGCATTGAGTTACATATACCAAACACACAACTTTCAAACATAGATATATCCATACTGCTGCTTTACTTCATACAAAAGAGATCTAGATAGATTAATTGGGTATATTAGCTGGAAACCTTGGAAACATATCAAGAGTATTAGATAGGATTTATAAGAATGGAATAGAGAAAAACAGCATCACAGGGACACAACGTCGCTTATAAATTTTCCTATATAACCATAGATATATTAAAGGTAAATTTCATCATACAAAAGTAACATCAAGTATTCTTTTTTAATTTTTAATTTTATTTATTTTGGAGGTTTTTTATTTGAATTAGAAACATGATTGTTTTACATGTCAATCCCAGTTCCCTCTCCCTCCCTACCTCCCCTAACACCCCCCCACCAACTAAAACCCTACCTATCACATATCCTTTCCGCTTCACAGGGAGGGTGAGGCCTTCCATAAGGGGATCATCAATGAGTCTATCATATCCTTTGGGATATAGCTAGGCCCACCCAGTGTGTCTTGGCTCAGGGAATATCCCTCTATGTAGAATGTGCTCCCAAAGTCCACACCTATGCTAGGGATAAATACTGATCTACTACAAGAGGTTCCATAGATTTCCGAGGTCTCCTCACTGAAACCCATGTTCCTGGGGTCTAGATCAGTCCCATGCTCGTTTCCCAGCTATCAGTCTGGGGACCAAGAGCTCCCGTTGTTCAGGTCAGCTGTTTCTGTGGGTTTCACCAGCCTGGTCTGGACCACTTTGATCATCATTCATCTTTCTCTGCAACTGAATTCCAGTTCAGTTCAGTGATTAGTTGTGGGTGTCTGCTTCTACTTCCACCAGCTGCTGGATGAAGGCTATAGGATGGCATATAAGTCAGTCATCAATCTCATTATCAGGGGAGGGCATTTAAGGTAGCCTTTCCTCTGTTGCTTAGATTGTTAGCTGGTGTCATCTTTGTAGATCTCCAGACATTTCCCTAGTGCCTGATTTCTCTGTAAACCTAAAATGTCTCCCTCTATTATGGTATCTCTTGTTTTCTTCTATTCTTCCCCTTTCTGCTCAACCTTTCTGCTTCCTTATGTTCTACTCACCCCTTCTCTTCTGCCCTTCTCATTCTCCTAGCTCCCTCCCTGCTCCTCCCATGCTCCCAATTTGCTCAGGAGATCTTGTCCCTTTCCTCTTCTCCAGGGGAATATGTATGTCTCACTTAGAGTCCTCCTTGTTTACTAGCTTCTCTGGCAGTGTGGATTGTAGGCTGGTAATCCTTTACTTTATGTCTAAAATCCACATATGAGTGAGTACACACCATGTTTGACTTTTTGTGATCAAGTTACCTCTTTCAGAATGGTTTCTTCTAGTTCCATCCATTTTCCTGCAAATTTCAAGATTCTATTTTTTTTGTGTGCTGAGTGAAAGACCCCCGAAGAGGTACTTTCGTAGAAGGAGACCCGTACCCAGGAATCAGCGAGACCACGAACTTGGATGCAAACTGCAAGAGGCTTTATTGGAGACACGGGTACCCGGGGAGACTTAGCTTCTGTGAGGCCAAGCGCGCCGAGCCAAGGGAGAGGGATCCTTATATAGCAAAAAGCGCAAGCGAGAAGCAGGGATTCTATTGGACAATTCAAATGAGGCTCAGTACAGAGCTATTCCCATTGGTCAATGTAAATGAGGCGCTACACAGGGTTATTCAAATGAGGCGAAGTACAGAATCATTTCTATTGGACGGTTCAAGTGAGGCACAGAGCCATTCCAGACCAGCATATTCTCAAGGTCTGGTGTCTGGTACAACAGACTCAATTCCCCCCTCCGCGTCCAGATGGCTGACCTTGGGGGGAGAGGGCCTTGGGATGGAGTGTTCCCCATCGGGCGGGGGCGCGGGGGCGGGCCCCGGGCCGGCCCACCTGGTGTTCCCCCTCGGGCCGCCTCTCGGGTTCCTTGCTCGGCCCCAGCCCCGGGGCGCGGTGCCAGGCGGACGGGCCGGGGGCGCGGGCCCCACCGGGGTGGACCAGCTTTGGAGGGAACCGGCAGCCGGTCGTGTGGCGGCGGGGGAAGTGGAGGCCGGCGGGGGTGGAGATCAGGGAGGCGCAGGATCGAGGCATCCGCCTCGCGCCCCATCAGCTGCCGACCGGAGGAGGAGGCAAACTTAAGAGCTAAGGGGCAGGGGTCTTTCACTGAGTAGTACTCCATTGTGTAGATGTACCACATTTTCTCTATGCATTCTTCAGTTGAGTGGCATCTAGTTTGATTCCAGGTTCTGGCTAGTACAAATAATGCTGCTATGAACATCAATTAACAGATGTCCTTGTTGTATGAATGTGCATCTTTTGGGTATATGTCTAAGAGTGGAATTGCTGCATCTTGTGGTAGCCTGATTCCCATTATCCTGGGCAGTTGCCATACTGATTTCCAAATTGGCTGTACAAGTTGGCACTTGTAACAGCAGTGGAGGAATGTTCCCCTTTCTCCACATTCTGTCCAGCATAAACTGACATTGGTGTTTTTGATTTTAGCCATTCTGACAAGAGTAAGATGGTATCTCAGGGTTGTTTTGATTTGCATTTCCCTGATGGCTAAGGATGTTGAACATTCTCATGTGTCTTTCAGTCATTTTAGATTCCTCTATTGAGAATTGTCTGTTTAGTTCTGTACCCCACTTTGTAATTGGATTGTTTTGTGTTTTGGATACTAGCTTCTTGAGTTCTTTGTATATTTTGGAAATCAACCCTCTATCAGATGTGTGGTTGGTAAATATCTTTTCCCAGTCTGTGGGCTGCTGTTTTATCTTGCTGACTGTGTCCTTTGACTTACAGAAGCTTTTCAGTTTCAGGAGGTCCCATTTATTAATTGTTGATCTCAATGTCTGTGCTACTGGTGTAGTGTTAAGGAAGCAGTCTCCTATGCCAATTAATTCAAGGGTATTTCCCACTTTGTCTTCTCATAGTTTCCATGTGGCTGGATTTATGTTGAGGTCTTTGATCCACTTGGACTTAAGTTTGTGCATGGCAATAGACATGGATCTATCTGCATTCTTCTACCTGCCAGCATCCAGTTATACCAGCACCATTTGTTGGATATGCTTTCTTTATTCCAATGTAAAAAATTAGCTTCTTTGTCAAAAATCCGGTATTAGAAGGTGTGCTGGTTAATATCAGGGTTTTGAACTCTATTACATTGGTCTACCTGGCTATTTTTGTGACAATACCAATCTGTTTTCAGGACTATAGATCTCTGTAGTAGAGCTTGAAGTTGGGGATGGTGATGCCTCCAGAAGTTGATTTATTGTACAGGGTTTTTGTTCGCTATCCTGGGTCTTTTGTTTTTCCATATAAAGTTGAGAATTGTTAGATTCTCAACTGTAGATTTGCACTGGGTAGATTTGCACTGGGATTTTGATGAGATTGCATTGAATTTGTAGATTGCTTTTGGCAACATTACCATTTTTACTATGTTGATCCTACCTATCCAAGAACATGGGAGATCTTTCCATTTTCTGCTATCTTCTTTAATTTCTTTCTTTAGAGACCCAAAGTTCTTATGGTATAGTTCATTCACTTTTTGGTTAATGTTACCCCAAGGTATTTTATGTTGTTTGTGGCAATTGTAAAAGTTGATGTTTCTCTGATATCTTTCTCCACGAATGTATCATCTGTATACAGTAGGGCTACAGATATTTGAGTTAATCTTGTATTCTGCCACTACACCAAGTATTCTTATTGTTATGGTAAAAATATGAATGGTGAAGAAAACATTTTACATTTTCAGCAATAAAATTCTTTTTGATGTCAATAGATATATTCACATAAAATTTATTCATATGAAAGATGAAATAATTTATATTACCAAAATATTAAAATAACTTAGCTTATGTTTAGAGAGAAAATGTGAAAGTGAAGAAAATCAGTAACATGGAAGATTTAACTCAAATATTTTTTCAAGTATCTCTTTATTGTGAAAAGTGCATTTTTTATTAATTTCAATCTTCTAGAGTCCTCACCTTCTATCCTTTACCTATATTTCAAGGTGAAGATAAGTCTTCCTCTTATGCCAGACTTTAATTGTTGCGTTAAGTAATATGCTCTATATATACTGGTTGTTAAATGAATAAATTGATAAGTGAAATATTTGAAAATAATAAGCAATTAATATATATTTATAATCCAGTTTATATTAAATGATCATTTTGGTAACTACGTTTACTACAAAATATAATAATTTAAATAGAATGGTTAGAGTTATCTGAGGCTTTTTATTAAAAAAAAAATGGGGATGGATGCTAGTGCCTGGAACATGGAAGGCAACAACTTCACCATGTTTCAAATCCCCCAACTCACAAGCAATGCCAAATAAAGATAGGCTTGGCAAAAAATTATAATATATTTGGATGTTTCTTAGTCAATTGAAAGTCATGTGGTTACCTGTTCTCATAGTCCATCTACTAATTTAGCTTATGAACATAGAACAGTTAAATTACCAATTTAATAGGGCAGATTTATAGACAATAAATATAATACCTAAAGAACAAACAACAACACACACACACACACATACTTATGAGATAATAGGTACTATGGAGAAGATAACAGATTTGCTGTCATTGCAGTAAAGGGGGGAGGAATGTGGATATATGAGCTGATATTTATAAAGACCTGACTAAAATTAAAAACATTATGCAAACAATCACTGATCAAGGTGATATGGAAACAAATCAATGATAGATCAGAAATATTCACACAATTGTCATTGTCAAAATGCCCAGTTGAACCACCAAGAAGGAAAGACAAATGTGGACTGGAAAAATTACAGATGGGCAGGACAGAGCTGTTGGCTACACAGCCATAGATGATCCCAAATAAGCATAGCAGAACTTCCAGAAAAGACCCCGAAAAAGTCTCAACAGTCAGAATTTTATCTAAATTCATAACCATCATATTATATCTGGCATACCATTGATATGTAATACTATACAGATGTTATAGGCAAGCCTTATTAAAGGTCAATCACCTATGACTAAAATATATATACCAAGGTAGCATATAAAAAATTGTAACATACATCCACTTTCAACTTAGTATAAAACATTATATGGCATATACTGAACAATTGCTCCAATAAGATTTCAAGATTGTTAAATTCCTATCAGTGATCTTAAGTGTTGTTATTTATCTGATCTTCTAGTTTCAGATTCTGTCATTTTATGTTATTTCAAGATCATTTGAAAGATGGTTAGTAAAAAGGTAAAAGCATTATGAAAATAAATATATGTATATAATTTTTAGCACAAAACATCATAAAATAATGTTAAGGCAAAATTTTGTATATATTTGCTCTTTCAATTATTTGATATAGTACTGCAAATATAATTTTAGCATAAGCAAGTTAAGGTGTGTACTATTAATAACAACATTAAGAATTAAAATTATAATTTTATAATAAAATTTGTGTTGATTAAAGACTCATGTTGATAAATAAATTGTGTGGAAAAGAAGGGCTCCATCACTTAGGCAGGAAGCTAAAGAAGGGCCAGTTAACAGAACTTGTTTATTTGTTTGGTCATAAAAAAGTGCATCTCTGAAATCAGGAATGGAGGCAGTTTATAAAAGTACTTACCTAGAGTTTTATTTATGGGGTACTTAAATAATATCCCAAGGTTAGGATAAACTATAGGCTACCATTCTGACAACTTAATGTACAGAACAAATTTTACTAATGGCAGAAGCTAAGAGAAATGTTAAAACTATGTGTAGAAAGAGGGGCAGGAAAAGCTTCTAAGATCTTGAAGATGGTAACTAAAGTAAGCTAATTAAGGCGCTGTGTTCTTCTTTGAATACAGGAAGATGATAGATCCCACAGAGGAAAAAAATAGAAGTGTGGAAAGTAGGTCAATGGCAGATTTCCATCTGTCCTTTTCAAAATGAATTTAGCTAATTACACACTTTCTTCTTAGTCTCATTTTCTTTAGTTTTCACAATTTTCTTTGTTTGACCTTAAAAATATCCTTCTATTATTTTACCAAATTCCTCGAATAGCTTCATAGGCACAAAAACTATGCGTACAAATAATCAAATAAAACAAAATACTATTTGCAGTAACTTTTTCTGTAAATCTTCTAACGCCCATGAAATGAGAAGTTTGTAAGGTTTTGTCAGAAAGAAATGATGGACGTCTGAGGAGATAAATATGTTGAGAGTATTTAAAAATTTTAAATTATTATTAAAATTAAAAGTATTAATTAAATGTATTAAATTAAATGTATTAAATGTATAATTAAAATTAAATGTATTAAAAGTATTACTACCATTTTTTTATGCAGTTCCTGCCAAAGAGAAAATATCTCCAAAATTAGGTAACTGTGACATATATTTTATGTCCCACATTTTCTTAACTAAAGTAAAAATAATATATAACAGGTTTCAGGTGTTTTATTCAAGGGTTTTAAGAAAATAAATGCAAAGTTTAAAGCAAACTGCAATAAAAGACTGTGCTTAGAGGTTCAGCTGACAAAAACTAAATATAAAATTGAGATAGCTCTGTGGAAACCTATTAGAGTATTAGAAACTCAAGTCAAAGAAAATCTGAGAGGAAACATGATTAGTTGACAATTCCAAACTCCATTCAACTGTTTTACTGGTATATGGTCATATCCTGAGTGACACCATGTACACATTACATTTCTCTCATATATGCCTTAGGAAGATGTATTTAGAGAATCAATTGCCTGGAGCTTCCTAACAGAAACCTATGGAACTGTCTGTCAACTAGTAAGAGTCCCCCAAATGCAAGTTTTCACAATGAACCCATAACTACAGATATATTACTATTTTTATAGGAGGAAGCTGTGCCCAGGAATAGTAAAAGGAAAGCAGTAAAAAACTCAGAGAAAGAGAGGAGACTTATTGTCAAATTTGCTTTTGTTTTTCACATCAAAATGAGGTTTTAAAATTGGTACCTAAAGCCATATTTGTTGTCTATTACATTTATAAAATTCTATTTATAAAGAGTTATATTATTTTTTTCTCTGATAGCACATGTTAATTTTCTTTCAGGAGTTTCTCTTATTGGGCATAAGTTCTTGAAAACATGCTCATGACATGAATTTATCAAGAAAAGTGAATTGCTAAAATAATAAGAAAAGAGGCTGCTTGTGATACAATGACTCTTATGGTATGATCGAAATTTCAGAAAACTGAGGCAACAGCTTTGTCTTAGTAGATCTAGGATTTCAAGAAAAGAGATTTTGAAAAAAGCAAAAGCAAAACAAAACCCAAGAATTATATTATTGATCTGATGGAAAAAAAAATCCCATAAACCAACTCCAGATATTTACCGACTAGGCAGTTAGTACCTGCCCATTCTCCGTGGTTTTGAGTTGCTGACAGTAGAAAATACAGAGGTCTGATTGAAGGAACACTTGTTAATGTTTGGGTTACAAAACATTCCCACTTAGTCTAGACTATTTACACCCCCCCCCCGGAAACAAAAGGACATATTTATTTTCAAACTGGGTGATAGTAGCCATTTATTCTCAATTTATGTGGCTTTCAAAACATTGGCTTATTAACTTTTTTCTATCTATCCTTAAAACATAGGTTGTGCGTGTGTGTGTGTGTGTGTGTGTGTGTGTGTGTGTGTGTGTGTGTGTGTGTGTGTGTGTGTGTAAAACTGCAGAATACTCCAGCAGAAAAATCATAATGGATTCAATAAAGCACTAAGCAGAATAATTTAGGACTGGATAGAAATGTAAGTTCCCCTTAAAACTATTAGTTCAAAAATGACTCTATGGGCCAGTGAGATTGTTTATCAAATCAAGGTACATGCCACCAAGGCTGGTGACCTATGTTTTAATGTGGAGGTCTACATGGCAGAGAAGAATTACTTCTGCAAGTTGTTTTCTGACACACACACATACTAACTCACACAATCAATCAATCAGTGTATAAATACAAATTTTAAAAGTAAATCTATTTATTTTAAATCTAAGAAAAACTGCTCTGTCTGAGACTGACAAATCTTTGTTGTCTTCAGATGATAAAAATACATTATAACTGTAATTTCAATGTGCTTACATCTCTCCGTGCTTTTCCCCAGTATCAATTACAAACACCTGTGACTCTTTTCTAGAAGCTTTTATGTATATATACACATATATGTGTGTAAAATTTATTTTTTATTAACTACATAGCCTAGAATTAACACCTTATGTTTGCTTTTTTATCCAGGCTTACACTTTTCCTGATAGTGCTTGCATTAACAATCCAATACCTCCTCCAAGCATAGCCCGGAGCTTTGTGAAGTTGTTCTGCTTTGAAATAGTTCAGCTATTAATTTTGTATTTACTCATTTAATAAGAGGATTTTATATGACTTAATTTGTTCCAAATGGCTTCTTGATTCATTTTAAAGTGTTTTGAATGGGGACTGGCAATGTGTGATCTATTTCCCTATCATTTCTCAGAAGCTGTGAACCAGATGAGTTTCAATACTGTGAAATTATGAGTCAGAACTTCTGCCTTTACAGCAGATGAAGTTAAACTGGACAGGGGTTGGTGATGGATTTTCTAATATTAAAACTCATTTTACAACACAAACCTCCAATTTGATCTTTTTTCCTGATAATATTGAAAACTAAAAGCATTAAGTACTATCTTTAAAATCTTCCAAAATTTACATGGTTTAATGTTTTCTATACTGTGTGAAAATGTCATCCTTACTTAATTTTCCAATTTATTTCCATAATGGAAAGGTGAATAGTAAACACTATTGAAAACTTAATATGTGAGGTTTTATCAATTAATTGACGTAGAAGAATTTTATTTTAAAATGTAATGTCATGTATGCAGTTTTATTGTTTTTTGGTCTAAAAAAAAACTTTAGCTTAATAACTTGTGAAGTCTTTGCATCCCACTGTCTCTTATTCACTTCCTATTTTTCATCATATTTTCATCACAAATTGGAGGTATACCTGCATCTCATAAAACAACCCCAACAATCCTATTCTAATCTTAAATGAAATTACAAAATTTATTAGTCAAAGAAATACACTGATATAATCACCAGTATACATGTAAATAATCACATAAAGATACTTATGCAAATAATGTTTAAATAGGTCAAGTTTGAATAAAAACCTATATGCAGTTTATTATGCATACCTGTGAGTTTGAGCATTATGGAGAGTATGATTAATTCTTAATTGTGTAAGGGTGTAAAGAATCTGTTTAATTATAAGTCATGGAAATAAAAAGCTCTCTAAGAAAAACTAATTTAGAAGGCGTGGTTCAGGTCATAATTTGGAATGTGATATAATGGTGCATTTGTTTTTATGCTACAAATGCATTTATGAATTGCCTTCCATTTGTAAAGTCATGGAGTAAATTGTAGAGTTTATTGAAAAGTAAAATTAGGGAGTACTTGACACACGGAACATATCAGAAGAACAAAAGAGAAAACATGAAGAAAACACAGTAAAAGTTCTCATTAAATGGCCAGTATAAAAAAAAAATCTCACTGGCATTGTGTATAATTCTTAATCAATGATGTTTTTGCAGTCTAAAGTAAAGAAACATTCTTATTGGTTCAAGAATTTACTGTAAGAATGTTCTTTCTGCCAGTCTGTGGTGGCACATGCCTTTAATCCCAGCAGTTGGAAGACACAGCAGGCAGATCTCTGTGAGTTCTAGGCCAGCATGTTCATGAAGCCAGTTCCAGGACAGCTAGGGCAGTTACACAGAGAAACTTTGTCTCCAAAAACGTATGTATTATGTATGTATGTATGTATGTATGTATGTGTGTGTGTGTGTGTATATGTGTGTGTTTATGTGTGTGTATATATATATATAATAGAAAAAATAAAAAGAGTGTTCTTGGATTAATATGGGTTATATTCTTTCATATCATGCAAAGAACAATTCCTAGGAATCACCCCAAACTATTCTCACTATTCTCATCTGTCTGTGAAATCTGATTCCTGTAAAAGTTTAGGAGGAAGCTAAAAACTGCAAATTGAGCATTTGCTTGTTCTTTTGTAGAATTTTCAGCTTTTGCAGTTCTTCATGTGTTATTAAGGCTTTCATTTAACTGTGAAGCTTGTTACGAATTACTTCAATATGTAGCATGCTGGGAAATACCGTATATGAACTAATGTGACTTTTTACTTATTAAAACTTAGATCATTTCCCACACAGTGAGTTTGTATGAGTCAATTTCTACTAAAGCACCACATGTTGTATCTGAATATCTTAAATTGAATTTGTGGTTCCTTTGAGACAAGTGGTCATACTTGTAGATCTGGGCTTCAGAAGAAACATGAACAAAGATACTAATTCAAATTAGCAGAGCCAGATTCATTATCAAAGAGATGACATGTAGGAAAACTCTAAAATAAAAGAAGACTGAGCAAAAATTTCTTCTCAATTTTTTCATTCCATTATTTTAAAATGTTATCGAAAGATACAGCCAAAGACACTGGGGTTGGGTGCCAGAGAATGAAGCTAGGAAAATGACTTGGTGGGTAAAGGACTGCTACAGAATGGGAATATTGTGTATATAGGACCTAGCACAGAGACAAGCAGGCTCTATGTTTGCCACTTCTGTCTTTGCGAGACCTTATGAGCCCTGCTCAGGTGATCTTGTAAGCCATGGTCTTCTGATGTCCTTGACATCTCTGCCTCCTACAATCTTTCCTTTTCCTCTTCTGTGGAGGTGCCTTGAGCCCCTAATGATTGACTATGGCTCTCTGCATCTGGCCCATTAACTGCCTCAGGCAGCATCTCTTACTGATTGGCTTGGCTGATCTGTGAGTATAGCAGACTAACCTTAGGAATCATTTCATTGGCTTTGTTTTTCTTTTGCCAGTCGTGTTTGACTCTCTTTATTATGTGACATTTAAGTTTGATTTTTAGTCGCAAGTATGTATAATACCTCTGACATCACACTGGGCAGACTCACATCTGCCAATGAAATAAGAAAAATGTTTTTACTCTTACTTCAGGTGTCCATCCCACTGTGTTGGAAGCTACTTCGATGTCATTAACATGGTAATATTCTTCTATCCTTTTCTCCCTAGTCCTTAAGCAAAATACTTCGTATTTTTGCTCACGTCAGGATACAAACTCTTTTAAATTTCTATGTTTGAATTGTTGTTGAAATCCTACAGGGGTTTGTCATGGCCTGGGCTAAAAGGGTAGGGATTATGTGATTTTGGACTGCTTATTACTAAAATAAGGCTTCATGAGAACTCTTCTGTTCCTATATTCCAGTCTATTCAGTAATTTGAAGTTTTTATTCATCATCAAATTACTGGATAGGCTGGTCTTGACAGGCTGTAACATAGAAAGTGTTTTTCCTTTCTTTCTATTAGTGGCTTTTAAAAAGAGCTGCCAGATATCCCAGCACTCTGCTTGTGTAGGGTTCAGGAAAAGCCTAGAACACTTTAGTTCACCTTCAGGTATTAAGAAACAATTTCATTTTTATATATAATTTCAACAGCTTTCCTCCTCATCCAATTTAATACTTCTTCCCTGCTTACACAAGATCAGGCAGGCCTGACCAACACTTGACAGATGATAGTGTGGGAAGTGGCATGATTATTTAAAAAAAATGGCTGAATACACACAGAAACACACACACACACCTGGCGATGGCTGGCTATAGTTTCTGAAACTTCTGGCAATGATTCATAAGCTGCCTAGAAATATATAGAATATTTTAGTTGTTACATTGCCAATAAATTAGCTTCAATATGGCACTGTGCCCTAATTGGGCAATGTCTCACAGTTGCAATTCCTGCCTCAAGTGTGTTATTTTGGAAGACATCCTGAAACACTCACATTGGCCTATCCTTATCCGAGGATACAGAGCTCTTAGCCATTTTCTTTATTGATGATATACCAACACAGCTTCCTAAGGTTTGAGTGTGTGTGTGTGTGTGTGTGTGTGTGTGTGTGTGTGTGTGTGTGTGTGTGTGACTATTAATATCATTAATAATCAATATTCTTTGAAAATCACAATATTTTGTAAATTCAGTGGAATTCTGATTCCACTTAAAATTACTTCTGTGAGCAGCTAAGAGATATGATCTTCTACAGATAAGAACACTGGCATTTACAGCTAGTAAACCCCATCTGACACTTTGTTCTGACACCTGATAATATTCACAGTTTAGTATTTTAGAGGTTGCAAAACATCAGTTTAGTTTATCATGCAGCAAAAATCATTAAGTAATGATCTAAATATTTCATATTTATGCCTGGTATGACCACATTTTTGGTGGTCTCTGGAACTCAGTAGTTACAGCCCCACTTCTCCTTCAATTCTATATTTTTCCATTTAATGTGGAAAATAGAAAGTTTAGTCTGGAAATACTGTAATATCTGAGTTTTTGAAAAAAGAAAAAAAAACACAAAGAAACACAGAAGCAGAGCTGATGAAATGCAGTCTGATAATAACATTTGTAGAGCTGGAAGGAAATGGCCCATAAAGCTTATAAATCCAATACAAAATACAAATTCCCATTTTAATTCTCTATATAAACCCATCATATGTTTTCACTCCCTCAGCATTTATTATATGCCATTTTTTATTTTGATTGCCAATTTCATTAGATTAATATTTACAGGATAAGTACAGCTCCTCTAAGTCTTTCTGAGACAGAGGGTGAGCTGAGAAACAATGAGACTGTGAGAATTCTGATGTAATGAAAAATAGGTCATTGTCTCTCTAGATTCATAGAGTAATGATTTTTAGGGAGAGGAAAAGTGAAAAAAAGGCAGTGATCCCTATTTGGAAGAAGTCCATCACTGGGAACATGTCCTTGGAGTTATTTCAAAATCTAGACTCTCTTGAACATGACTTCTCTCTCATTTTTAAGGATGCCATCAAATGACTGTCTCCCTTGTTCACATACATCTGCTTCCCTGGTGTTCTACATAAGAACAACTTGAGCCAAAATAAACTGTTCATTCTTTTAGTCATTTTGTACTGTGTGTGATGTGTGTGTGTGTGTGTTTGTGTGTGTGTGTGTGTGTGTGTGTGTGTGTGTGTGTGTGTTAAACCAATTCTTGGAATATATAAAGAGAAATATGTGAATGATTCTAAAGAGGAACATATCAAACTTAAAGATGTTCAAGACCCAAAGAACTGAGAGCTCTTTTTATTTTCACAGAAAAGAATAACTTTACTAATATGCATACAGTTAAAAAAGAATGTAGGATATTTTAGTATAGAAAGAGCAATGAATACAAAATCATGGCACAGACTGAAAGGTGTAAAAGACTGAATATTGAATCATTCCACTTATATAAATAGGCAAGATTAAGCTATAATGGTAGAGTTTAGGTCAGTGGTTATCTGAAGTCATGCATACAGATGACTGTAAGGAAATAATGGAAATTTTCTAAGGTGGTAAAACTTCCTATTTATCATCATAATTACGTAGGCATTTTGTGGAGGGTAATCCTCATTTTAATGTATATAAACTAATTGTAAAAAAATTTTTAATGACATGCATTTATTGACGTCAAAGTGATAACCCCCACTTACTGGTAGCATGAATATCTAGGGTATACTTTAATATAAATCTCCACACTGAAATATATAAGGCAGTACATTATGAAAATGTAGATGTTGGACCTGGGTGTGGTGGCACACATCTTTAATCCCAGCACTCAGGAGGCAGAGGCAGGCAGATCTCTGTGAGTTCAAGGCCGGCCTGGTCTACAAAGAGAGTGCCAGGTTAGGCTCCAAAGCTACACAGAGAAACCATGCCACAAAAAAACAAAAAAAAAGAAGAAAAAAAGAAAAGAAAAAGTAGATTTTGACCGTCTACAGCAAATTAAGTAAGAGAAATTAAAAAGTCATGCCTACATACTTTACACTGGGTAAGAACTCACAAACTCACAAACTCACAAACTTACGTCCAAATAAAGGTTAATCTTGAAAGAGTTCTAAAACATGTTGACATACTTTAATAAGACACATATGCATTGCTGATACACATTAAATATAAGCATCACTATTATTGATACTTAAATTAAAGTATGTGGCAAAGGGAAAGATTTAGATTCAAGTGCTGAGGTAGAGGAGAATTAGTTAGGTTCTCTATGTTTTCTGTAAAAGAACAAAATAGTTGGTGAGGTAACCAAATTGTTCTCATATAGAGTGGGACTTTGGTAAGATAAACATAATTGAAATATGTGTTCAGAGGGCTAGGAAAGGAATGAATATGACAGGAATAGAAGTATAAGCATATAGTTCTAGAATTTGGGAAGGTTCTTCTTTCCCATTGTGCTTAGAGCATCTTTAGTGGGAGATGTTTTAAGGTTAGTTCATTTGAAGGAAGAGAAGGCAGCACTGACTTTGAGAGGGAAATGAACACTGCTGATATCAGTATCTACATCAGATATCATTGAATCACTGGGAAACGAGGTTTGATAAGCTGGGGAAGGGAGATGATAGAGATTCAGGTCACATTGCCCAAAAGAGGCAAAGAAGCAACTCTAAGGATTCTGAAGCAAAAAATGAAACAGGCTGGAAATAGTACATGGATCTGTAATATCAGAGAGAGAGAGAGAGAGAGAGAGAGAGAGAGAGAGAGAGAGAGAGAGCAATGTACTGAGAAATCTAGTTTTTTCAACAGATGAGGCCAAACCTGAACCTCTGAATGTTTTATTTAATTACAAAGAAAGTGAGAAGAAGTTATTTACTTGCAAACATGGAAGAAACATGATAAGAAAAATAGCACTTGCTTAGAAAATTAAGGAATGGTGTATGAGATCAAAGATATAGGGAGAAACACAAAAGCCAAACACAAAAAGAAATTCATTATTTTCTTTGCCAGAATATCTTATATACTGTCTCTGAGAGTTTTCTTCAAGATTCTAACTACCTCTTTCTTTCTGTCAATCTTCCCTACAGTACAAGAAAGTGGCTTTGATCCTGATTGCCGTATTTGTTAGTAGTTTAGCAATAGTTTAGATTTGCTGACTAAAGCTCTATTGTAGTTTCATATCTCAGTGAAAATTCTTATCATGTTTGTCATAGAGAAAAGCAGAGTTATATTTAAAAGTGAAGATAACAAACTTACTTTTATTACTGACTCACCTTGGAGAGGTACCTCTCATGAAGACTGAGATTCAGTGTAACAAGGAATAAAAATAAGTAAGGTTAAAGATAATAAATATTATAGAAGACTCAGGAAAACATATTTTCTATTTTAAGTATTGTAAAATCCACAAGCATAATGTTATAAATGTGAAAATATAATTCATATAGTTTTCATTTGAGATATCTCAAATGTGGTGCCTTAAGTAAATGTGCAAACCATATTTACATGCTTATAAAGCATAAATAAATAGGTGCAAACTGTGAAATAACTGGACTTATGAGGCAGTCTGGTTAATACACACTGGAGTGGTTTCAAAGCACTATGACAAACTGCAGCCCTAAGCAAAAATAGTAATGAAGACAGGACAGTATTGTTTCTGAAGATGATTCATCCAGGCCATTTTTTGAAAGTCAGAAGTAACAACAAAGTAAGAGAAAATTGAGAAGAATGCTGAGGCAAGGAACTAGTTCTCTGTGATCAGAGTGTTTGATGCTGAACCCAAACATACATGTTCACAGATTCCCAGGAGAGTCATGTGGGGCTTGGCAATACTTGAACTCTGGGTATCACTGTTAATGGCACACTGGAAAGGAAAAAGTTTACCTGGAAAACAAACTGCTATTTTTCTGAGTTAGCTCTTGATATATTGGCAAATAAATACTCCCAGATAATAGCATTGTTTAAAAGAGGCTGAAAACAATATACCCAGATGAAAATTCCATGTATATAAATTTGGTTAAATATCAAAACTTTAAAATAAAATTATGTGGAAAAAAATGCCTGCAGAAGCTGGAAATATATCTACCTCAAGATAACAATTACACCATGCTTGGACATGTTCCCAAAGGATTCTATATTTGCTACAGTGATATTTGCTGCTCTATTTACAATAGTGAGAAATTGGACACAGAATATATGTCATTCAAACTTTGGGTTGTTGTGAAATGGCAATTCTTGACCAGGGGCATCAGGAATGTAATGACTTTTCATATTCTTGGGACTGCTGCGCATGGATCAAGCATTCTTTATGTATCTGGCCTGTAGGCGTTTTTCTTTTCCTTTAAAAATTGATACCAGCATGGGGCTGATCCAGACCCCAGGAACATGGGTTTCAGTGAGGAAACTTTGGAAATCTATGGGACTCCTGTAGTAGTCCAGTACTTGCCCCTACTATAGGTGTGGAATTTGAGAGTCCATTCCACATAGAAGAATACTCCCTGAGCCAAAACACACGGGGGTGGGCCTAGGCCCTATTCCAAAGGATAAGATAGATTCTGATGACACCTTATGGAAGACCTCTCCATCCAGGTGGAGCAGAAAGGATATGTGATAGATAGGGTTTTAGTTGGGGGGGGGGCGGTGGTAGGGGACGACACAGAGAAGGGAAATGGGATTGTCATGTAAAACAATCTTGTTTCTCATTCAAATAAAAAAAATCTGGGAAAAAATGATTAATTGATTCTAGTACTTGGTTTTCCCCTCAAATTCTTGGCCACTCAAGCAGTATCAAGCATGGGTTCCATTTGATGGAGAAGGCCTTAAATCTAATCATAGTGGTTGGTTATTCCCACAATGTTTGTGCCACTGTTGCATTAACATATCATACAAATAGGTCACTGTTGTAGATTGCAGGGTCTGTATGTGAGTTGGTGGCTACATTTTACCTCTGGTATCAAGCAGAGTACCTTCAACACTAGCAAATAGTGGTGAAGGCTCTGTTTAGCACAGCTCAATTTCTCTGTGTTCAATGAGATAATGTACATGTTGTCTTCAATAGTAGAGCCTTTTAAGGTTGTGGAGAGCACCCAATATTCTAGGCAATAGACTGAGATGTTAGGGGATTTCCATGGGACCACTTTGGCCTAAAGAAAGAACCTCCAAGGTTGAATTCCAGTGTACACACACACACACACACACACACACACACACACACACACACACACACGCTCGCACACACACACACTCACACACACATAAACACACACACACACACACACACACACACACACACTCGCACACACATAAACACACACTCATGAGCATGTGTGCTCAGACACACATGTAAATTTCCTTGTATCTTTATACGGCATACCATTTGACTTTGTCCTTGTGTGGAGAAAAGTAAATTTGAATCTAGTTTTAAAATCCTACTATACTGGACTGGAGAGGTGGATCAGAGGTTTAGAGCACTTGCTGTTCTTCTGGAAGACTCTTACTCTGTTCCCAGCACCTATATCAGGTAGCTTATAACCACATATAACTCCAGCTCCTGGAAATCCAACACCCTCCTTTTACACCCATAGACACCAGGTACTCACATGGTACATACACATACCTGCAAGCACTTGCACATATACATAGAATAAAAGTAAATGAATCTTTAAGAATCATTTAAAAGTCACTATTAATAATGTATGTACTTCAGATTTTATGATTACCTTTTTCTTATATCTTAAATTCTTTTTCTTTATGTACCTGGATAAACAAAGAGTCATAAACTCTTCATGACTTTACAGTCCCAGTACACTGTTTACACAGCATCTTCAAGATAGACTTCCTTCACAAACCACATCTTTTTCTTTTTCCTATTGGAACTCAAATTCTGTAACTTTGTTTTTTAGGGACTGATATGGAAACGGCAACAATACACAAACCCAGAAACTAAGTCATGCTTACCCAACTAGGGAAATTCTTTTTTTATGTACAAGTGGATCGCAATATATGGTCCAGACATGATCCATTGGACAAGAGGACCATAGGTTGCTTTTATTTCCTACAGTAAAAATTGGTAAAACATACAGTTCTTTGCATCCATCACATTTTTATTTGACAAAGTGTTCTATCTGCAGGTGGTATTTCACACTGCAAGGATAGCTAGTGGAGTATTATTTTTTAATTTTGAATTTTATTTTATTAGTTCAAATCAGGAACAAGCTTGCTTCAGATGTCAATCCCTTCTCCCTCTCCCTCCCATCCCCCCCAACATCCCACCTGCCCCTTCCCACCCCTCCTCCCTAGTGGAGTATTATTACTAAAACACTGTAGATACAAGAAATGTTCTTGGAAGACAAAATAAAACCTGATTCATTTATATACTTGAAATTTTAAGGACTTGCTATGATTTAAGGAATGGTATGCTTTTATACAAATATATTACTTATGGAGGCTTTCTGAGAAAATGCCTCTTTTTTGTGAACATTTTTTAAGGAAAATAAATTCTTCTCTCATATAATACATCCCAACCACAGTTTCCCCTCCCTCCACTTCTCCTAACTTCCCTCCACATTTCCTTTTCCCCAGATCCACTCCCATTCAATTTCTTCCTCAGAAAAGAGCATGTCTCCAAGATAAGACAGCTAAACAGGACAAAAGAAGATATAATAAGATGAGACAAGATAAGATATAATAAGATGAAACAAAAGCCCTCCTATTGATGTTGGACAAGGCAACCTAGTAGGATGAAAAGAATCTCAATAGTAGTCAGAAGTCTCAGAGAAACACCTGCTCTTTTAACAAAAGCAAAAAAAGACAGTGTTGGTTACAGTATAAAATACTATAGAGGTGCAGAGTTGGCTCCATTGGTAAGAACATTCCCACCTCTTAAGAGAACCAGATTTCAGTTCCCAGCACTTATATCACGTGGCTCACTACTATTTGTAACTTCAGCTTCAAGAATCTGTTCATCTATTTTGTTTTCCATGGGTATCTGAACTCATATGCAGATATCCTCCACATGCCTGTAAGTATATCTAGAACAAATATTAATCAAATTATTAGAAAAATACCATCAACTCGCAATATGAGTGCATTGTTTTTCTGTCCCCATTTCCTTGATGTAATGGGAATAATTGCTCATACCACTGAATTAAGAAACAGTCAGGTTTTGGAGTTGAGTTGATTTAAGAAAAATCAGGTATTTTTTGATCACTTATCACTGGGTCTGAAGGTAAGACTAGCTAAAAGATTATTAAACGTATTTGCCATATGTACCAGAGTTTTAGAAATAAAAATAATTCTAAACATTTATTTGTTTTCCAACATGTGAGTATGTTGAGTAGCAATTTGATCTAAGATAAAACTGTCTCTTCTGGAGGGAAGCCTGTTATTAAGACACACTAGTAAAGAAAGGTGAAAATTTCCATCTTGAAGAAAAGCTGGCTAAACTCAAGAAGTAAACAACTCAAAAGCTTCAGGAAGTCCCTGAAACTGACGAGTTTGACCAGATTTATTACTCCTTTTCAGGAATATATAAGCCATAAAGACTGCTGAGAGATACTCTCTGGCAAGCTGAGCTGCCTGCAAGAGCCTGCTTAGCCATGTTATGTTAAAGAAGCAAAAAGAATCTAGGCTACCCTTACATCTAATATCCCCTTATGAGTAAATACATACCAAATTTGACTTTCTGAGTCTGGGTTGCCTCACTCAGGATGGTTTCCATATAGTTCCATCTATTTGCCTGCAAATTTTATGGGAGCTTTTACCTTTTGGGAGGAGTGGATGGGGAGTGGCTGGAGAGCAGCAGCCCAGGGGGAACAGAAAGAGTGGTGGGAGGGAGGACTGTGATTGGAATGTAAATCAAAGCCAATAGTGAAATTAAGTTGTAAATATACTACTAATAGATACTCTATGATGATTATATAGTTTTAGGCAAAAGGTCATTCTTTTGCGTTCATATTATACCTCTCTAGCACCTCTGGATTTCTCCTGAATGTGTTACTTATTGCTGAAAATATTTCCAAATATGTTGATGCTAATGCTACTGTAATATACCGTATCAGTGTTTAAACTCAAAGTTTGTGGGCAATGTTACTTCTACTACCAAATGCAATTAACTTCTTTCTAGATTCTAAAATTTCAAGAATGTAATCGTGCTTTGTTTTTCAACCCTCATTTTTAGTGAAATTGGTCTGCATCCAATCACTACCTAAAAACACACACATTATGGGCAAGTTGAATGCCTTGGGATACTCATCATGTCCTATTCTTGAGCTAGATTTATATCCAAGTCAGGAAACAGATTACTTCCCTTGAGCTGACAGCCTTTGGGATCTTAGGTTAATAGAAACTTTCTATCCTAGGATCCACAGCTGGGAAAATACTGAGCTAGTCACGTTAGTAGTCTTTCTAAAATTGTGCCCTAGAATAACATTAGGAGCTCTGTTTTTTCTTTGATACTGAGGGTGAGATACCTGAGGGACAATAGAGCCTCTGCTGTCCTGCCAAGCAGTTCTACTTTGTATGAAATACTATTCTGACAGTAGTCTATTCCAGGAAATCTTTTGAAAATAAGTGTACCTGTATCCTTTATAAAATATATAGGCTAATGCAATGTATACTCCTAGCACAAGTGAGTGAGCCAGTAAGACAAAATAAAGATAAATATCCTCATCTGGTAAACTAAAATACATCCAGACCTGTAAACTAAACAAATATTCTGATAAGTGCATTTATTTTTTAAATTTGATTTTCTCTGCATATACCTCTGTGAGCGCACACACACACACACACACACACACACACACACACACACACACACACACGCACACACACAGATGAAAGCATGCCTGTGGAAGTAAAAGCAACAACTTGTGGATGTTGTGTTGTCTCCTATTAAGTTGGGTTCTGGGATCAAACTCAAGTCATCAGGTTTGCCTATGAGTGCCTTATGCACTGAGCCATCTCTCAAGCTCCATTATACACTCTAATGGAGATACTTACTTTTTTATTTTCTTTTAATTTATTTTTCCTTCGTCCATCCCTTTTTCTTTTTAAAGTAACTTATTTTTAAAATTTCATTTTGCATTCCAACCACAGTTCTCCCTCCCACCACTCTTCCCATCCCCCTCACCTCCCATCTAGCCCATTCCCCATCCACTCCTTCCAACAGGTGAGAGCTCCCATAAAATTTGCGGGCAAATGGATGGAACTACAAAAAAACCTGTCCTGAGTGAGGTAACCCAGACTCTGAAAGTCAAACATGGTACGTATTCACTCACATGTGGATATTAGATTTAAAGCAAAGAATAACCAGACTACAATCCACAGCTCCAGAGAAGCTACATAACAAGGAGAACCTAAGAGGGACACATGGATCACCCTTGGAAGGGAAATTAGATGATATCTCCTGGTAGACTGGGGGGTACAGAAAAGGGGAGGAAAGGAGGATGAGAACATGAGAGAAGGGACTGGTCAAGAGGGTGTGGGGGATGGAATGAGAGAGCAATGAAAGAGATATTTTCATTAAGTTAGTCATTATGGAGTTCGGGAGAAACCTGTTGCTAGAGAAATTCCCAAGAATCCACAAGGATAATTCCAGATAAGACTCCTGTCAACAGTGGAGAGGATGCCTTAACTAGCCTGCCCCTGTAATCAAAATGGTTAATACCTCAACTATCATTATAGAACCTTCATCCAGTAATTAAAGGAACCAGAAGCAGAGATCCACAATCAGACACCAGGCTGAATTCTGGGAATCCAGTGTTAATTTGTTTTTAAGAACATTAGGTGATTAGAGAATGATTATATTTAGTCACCAATAGGATAAAACTCATTAAGTCAATATTTTAGCTTCTCCATTGCTTCTGTACATCATAACATGTACTAAATTTTGAGTTATAATATGAAGGAAGTTCTGTGTGGATTTTTTCCAAAATTAAATATTACTATTACCACTATAGAAAACTATAGTGTAAAATATTGTTCACTTGACTTAAATATGTTTGATATTATAGTTGAAGAAGTATAAATGAAAAAAAAAGGATCTAAATGCCACCTCCTTCTAAGTTCACTTGACTGGGAAAATAATTAAATGGGTCCAGAGTAATGCACTCACCTTGTGGCTTTGAACTTTGTACATATTCTGATTGGTGGAAAAGAGAACAAAAACTTGAACAGGTCAATAACTGACACACCATGGCATTTAGTGTCTAAAGGCAGCACTATGTGTAAAACATTTTTTAATTAAATGCAATGCACTGCGATAGCTTCTTTTTCCAAAATAAACATAAATATGTCCAAAGCCACTCTAGAATAGATTGCAGTTGTGTTAAATTATACAGATAACTAATTTTGACATCCTGCCACTATGTACTACAGCCTTTCTCTATGACTCGGAGTCCAAAATAGGCATGGCAAGAGAAGAGCTAAAGAAGAAAGGTAATAGGATTAAGAACCAAATGAGGCAAAATGAGTACTGAAATTGAATTTAATAGCCTGTATTGTTTTAGATCATGGACCTCATGTAAGGACTAAGGGGAAAACCATAGTCTTCAATCCTACTGTTGTTATCTTGAGGGTTGTGTGTGCTTTTCTATCTGTGTTTCTTCTTAAAGCAAAACGTGTTTTTCTTGTTAAGAACTGATTGGAGTAAGGCTTGAAATTTGGCCTTTGAAAACAAAATGTCTTAGAAGAGTAATGACTTTGTAAGCTAGGTCAGGCCAAGCACATTTTTCTTTAAATCTGCCTGTCTATAGTATAGGCACATAATACAAATCAGGGCTTAATATTTTCCATGTAAACTTATTGTTTTGCTTCTTTAAAATATAGTATTTATTTGTTCATATTTTTATATGTAATGGACAGTGATAGAACAGATGGCATTGAAAATGCAAGCTAAACAATCTCCCATTACATTCCCTCGATGGTTTCTTCACATTTGGCGAGTGAAACAAGTAGAAATAATTTCTAGTTTGGATGTATTCATCTTTCTACTTAAGGTACAGAAAACCTACTTGGTGTCTAGCTATAACTTGGTGAGAGAATTATAACATTGTCAATACAAATAAGGGCACCAAAATTGTTAATCACAAAGGAACCTGTGTTCTGTTAACCAGCTTTGTAAAGCACACTTTTAAAATGTCATTGAGTAATTTACTAAGAATATAATTAGATTTTATTACTTCAATTTCAGTTGAATTTAGTAAACTTTTAAACAGTCAGTTTCTTCAAGCATATAGAAATATAGATCAAATGATCATAGGGATTTCTGAATATTTAACTCCCATGGCCACATGAATACATGAATGTTAAATCTAGGTCATTGAGCAACTTTTAAATGATATTGAACAAATTATTTCTGTGATTTTAAGGATCTTTTTATATAGTTTTAGAATGATATTATAGGTCTAAATCAACATTGAAATGACATGTATATAGTAGTTAGCATCTTGTCTATGACATAAATAATAAACTCCCCAACTATATTTTGCTGCCTTCTGTTCTTTCTTCTCCCTGTTTAAGCTTTGCCACATTTGCTCCCAAATGCTGTGTTTATAATCTGAGATATATATAATAGCATCCCGCTTGACATATGCCTTTCATTAAGTATCACTGTCCTTAATCACCTTTTCATTTATTTATTTTCATTGATTCGTTTGACACCATCAGTTTGCAAGAAAGAAGACAGAGTAGCTGATACTTCTCATTCCTCAAATCACAATAAAAAACTACCTTATATGTAGATATACTACTGATGGACAACATAGAGGGCTCAGCAGATCATACAATCTACTCTAAAATAGTTCTATGTACTGAATGCAGAAGATCCAGTGACTACATAGTTTTCATATGTGTGTGTGCAAATATATGTATATGGGTTATTACTTGAATAATATTTCTCTCTCTCTCTCTCCACATATATATATATATATATATATATATATATATATATATGGGAAAGAATGATAACTAAAGTGCCATTATTTTAAATGTTTAAGCAACATGGTTTTGTGCTAGTTAGATTTTGTCAACTTCATACAAACCAGAGTCACCTTGCAAGACAGAACCTCATTTGAGGAATCGTCTCCATTATAATGTATTTTGTGCATGTCTGTGAAGGCAGTTTTCATTGCTAGTTGATCTAGAACATCCCAGTTCACTGTGAGTTGTACCATCTCTATGACGATTGGCCTGGACCATTTTTTTTTTAAATCAAGCAAGCCAAATAAAATGATCCATTCATCTGTGTTCCTCTGGGGTCTCTGCTCTAGTTCTGCCCTCCAGATTCCTTCCTTTGAGTTCCTTCCTTGACTTTCCTTGATGAAACACTTTTAATCAGTTAACCAATAATCCATTTCTTCCCCAAGCTAGTTTGGTCAACATTTTATCACAACAGCAGGAAGCAAACTAGAACAGACGTCTTTGATACTGCCTTGATTCGTGCCTGCATGTGATCTATCCGATGTCAAGCATAATGAACATGAACCATGATGCTAGCGGATACTTCTCAGCATTAGATCAGAGAAGGGCAAACCCAGTTGTGAGGGGTGAGGGAGCGGTTTTATGACCTGAGACATGGGTATTTAGAGGTAGAATTCCTTCTTTCTCAATGTCAAGGGTTTTCAATTAAAAAAATTAAAATTGATTGAAGCATAAATTATTTACATCATGGAAATGATTTTCTTTATTGAGTTTTCCTGTCACTGGCATCAGTGCCAGCAACTCAAGAACCAAACCAGGCAAGAATCTGTGGATTAAGGACACAACTGGGGTCATTCGGTAGAAGCGATTGCCATCGGTTTATTGCAGCCAGCAGTTTATATACAAGAGGAGATGGGAAAAAACATCATCTGTTAGCAGAACGCACTACCACACCCTATTATAAACAAGGAATCCACAAGTCCTGCCCATGACCAACAAAGCAAGAAGGGGATGGGGCAAGGCATAATGATTCATTAAAAAGATTCAATAAATAAATAAATAAATAAACAAATAAATAAAATGATTCAATAAAAAGAAAGGTTCATAACAGGATGTTAGTGGGTGAGGCTTAGAAAAACAGGAAGTACCTGTGTTTATGCTGGAAAACAACTCACAAGGATGCCGTGGGGGCTGGGTACCAACATTTCTCCTCTTAAATGTTAATCATATTTGTCAAAATACATTTCCAGAAGCATTAAGTTTAGACTCAAACACCTGAGCATTATAGTAGAGACAATGTAACACAAAATTAACTGCTGTTGATCCTACTCTTCTAATGTGTAGCCTGTACATATTTCTTTAAATAATGTACATTCTCTAAAGAAACACCAAGACCATTTCTCCATTTATAATCATAAAATACCTGTTTTCATAGAAAAATGTGGTAACATTTCCTAGATGTAAATACAAAGACTTTTTGCTTAATAGAAGATTTAAAGAATTTGGATAATATTTACTCTTCTTGAAATACTATATTCCCAGCTGTGAGATGCAAAATTACTTTTTTTGGGGGGGGTGGGTTTTGAGACAGGATTTCTCTGTAGCTTTGGAGGCTGTCCTGGAATTCACTGTGTAGACCAGGCAGGTCTCGTACTCACAGAGATTTGCCTTCCTCTGCCTCCCAAGGCTGATAATTAAGTACTTTAATGTGGATGATGTAGATTAGAACATTGTATGCTGTATTTAGTAATCATTATTCAGGCCTACTGACAGACAAGTCTGGTGAATTTCAGTCATGGTTCACGATTACTGTAGATTTCTTCTTGTTTTATTTCAAGCAATAATTGTTTCACAGTTGTTCAGTTTCTCCAAATAAGAATTCTGAAAAATGCCTTCAGTGTTACATTACAGCATTCACCATTGTTAAAAGATAAAATAGAATGGAATAATTATAGTGGATGCCCAAAAACAAACATTGGTGTTTATGGAAATCTCAGTTAAAGGAGTATTAACAGCAGGATTGAAATTTAGAAAATGAGTTACCTTAATTATCGTTTACAAAATGGAGGTGGAAATCAGAGGACATTTTGTTTTCTCAAGGCAGGATTTCACATATCTCTATTTGTTTCGTGTAGTCAAGGCTGACTTTGAACTTCTGATCTTCCTGCCTCCACTTCCAAAATGGAGTATAAATATTATTACTAATAGAGTTGTGCAATTCTCAATGGTATTTTTCATATGTGTATGTGTGGGGGAGAGGGTGCATGTATAATGATACACATGTGAAAGCCAGAACTTGATGGTGATTGTCTTATTCAATCATGCTCCAACTTACTTTGTTTTATTTTATTTGAGATAGAGTCTCTCACTGAACCTGGAGCTATCAGTAAGTAAACTTGAGGTGCATGAAACCCTAGATATCTTCCTATCTCTGCCATCCCACCTGAGCATGGTGATTTCAGCATACACCACTGTGCCTGGCTTTTGACATAGGTCCATGAATCCAATCTCAGGGCCTTATGCATGTAGAGCAAGCATTTTATATGCTGAGCTACTCCCTAGCCATTTTGTAATATTCATTGAGACCTTTCTTTCTTTCTTTCTTTCTTTCTTTCTTTCTTTCTTTCTTTCTTTCTTTCTTTCATTTATTATTTAGACTGCAATTTATCCTTCCTCTTCTCCCAGTTCCTCCCTGCACCTCCCGTCTCCCCCAGACCCACTCCTACTTTCCCTTCAGAAAAACGGGCAGGCCCACCAGGGTTATCAGCCAAACATGACATAACTACTTATAATAAAGCTAGGCACATCCCTCATATTGAGGTTGGATGAGGTAACCCAGTAGATGGGAAAATGTCCCAAACGTATGTAAAAGATTCAGAGATAGTCACTGCTCCCATTCTTAGTAGTCCCATAAGAACTATACTACCATAACACATATGTAGAGGACTTATATCTGGCCAATACAGGCTCCCAGGTTGTTTGTTCCTCAGTTTCTGTGAGCCCCTATAATCCCTGGTTACTTGCTTCTGTGGGCAGTTTACATTTTTTGACCTTGTCCCAGCTGGCTCTTACATTACTTCTTTGACCTCTTCCTAAGGATTTATCTATCTCTGGTTAATGTTTGGCTGTGAATTTCTGCATCTGCTCTTATCAGTTGCTGGATGTAACTTCCACGATGACAATTATGCTAGGCTCCAGTCTATGTTTCTATGAGTATACCAAAGTAGCATCAGGAATCATTTCATTTACTAAGTTTTAGTGTCATATTTGGCTCTATCCTAGGTATCTGTCCTATCCAGCCTCTGGTTCCTGGCCCCTCCAGGAAGTGTCAAGTGTGGGCTCCATCTCATGGCAATGGATCTCTTGAGGTTTTTCATAATTGAAAACCAAACTGCAGAAGTAAAAATTATAGAGGATGATCTAACACAAAGGGAAAACTTTTTTTTCCCTCTGTAACTATGGTTACAAATATCAGCAGACTGCATTTCACTTCATGGAACTGATCCTCTAATGTTTTTCTCAGTAAAATTTCTTTTTCATCCAAACAATCAGTATCAGCTACTTATTTCTGAATGTCAGCCATGAAAAAGCATAACCACTGCAGAACACATGTTAATATATTAATAACATGTACACAGATTATCTAGATACACTTCCTTCCCCACTTGTCTGCCACTTTTTGATGTTATTAACCTTAGTATAACATCCACTGTTTCCTCTTTTTTGCAGAGATATACTTGGTCTTTTTGATTTTCCCTTAACAATGAGTTCAACTTTACATTCACTTTTAATTTATTTTATCTTTGTGAAATGAATGCTGGACACATCAATCTTTGTGATTACAAAAAATGACTGAGAGCCTAGAGAGGTGTCTCAGAGTTTGAAAACTCTAACTAGGCTTTCAGGGGACCTTAGTTCAATTCCCAGCATCCACACCAAGGGGCTCACACCTCTTGTAACTGCAGCTCCAGGTGATTTGATGACCTCTTCCAGAATCCACAAGCTTTGCACTCATTTTTACGTCTCCCCCCACATATGCTTATTCCCAGAATTATAAAATGAGAATTTCAACAGATATTTGAGACATTCTGAACCAAAATATGCATATAAGGTATTTGAATAAGTAGAAGAATATGTACCTAGACAATTTCTGTTTTTCACCAGATTTCAAGATTTTAGACATTTGTATTTAGAAAATACATGGAGTATTTTTTCTGAGTTTGCCAAATTCACATGAAGTGGACATTGTATATGTAATTCTTACTTGATACTTTTAGTTTAACTGAGTTACAGTTAAACCCTTTCTTTTTTATTTAGAAATAAAGGGGGGAATAATGTGGGATAATCTTTCTGAAGATGTGTCTTTAGCAAAGTACTTTCTGATTACTTTAATAAAAATCTGAGCGGCCAATGACTAAGTAATAGTTATAGGTGGGACTTCCAGGCACAAAGAGGACTTTGGGAAGAAGAGAGGCAGAGAAGCCAGACAGATATGGATTAAGTTAAAAGAGCTAGTGGGACAAGCCCAAACTGTAGGCCCAGCTTTCATAATTAATAAGAAGGTTCCCTATCACTAGGAGCCGACTGGTAGCACAGAAAAAGAGTCAGTACAAATATTAAAATAAGATAAAAAACAAAGAAAACAGAATATTACAAAATAAACAAACAGGAGAAAAGTTCTCACAGAATAAATCTTGGAAAAAGTGCAAGAAAAACATTAAATGCAGAAACTACAGGTTCACACACAAAGGAGTTACATGAAAACACAACACCAAAAGCCATCATATATTTGGGATGTACTTGTATGGTTAAACAAACAATAACAACAACAGAGCCAGCATTGGTGGCGCACACCTTTAATCCCAGCACTTTGGAGGCAGAGACAGGTGGATATCTGTGAGTTCCAAGACAGGCTCCAAAGCTACACAGAGAAACTCTGTCTCAAAAAACCAAATTAAAACAAACAAAAACAAAAAAACAATGAAAAACAACAACAAAAGGAAAAATGGAATAAAAAAATGAAATAAAGAAATGCCTTGACAAAATAGCATGAGACAGCGACAAAGAGACTTGAAAGATGCCATTTAGCATTTGTTCCACTGGCCAACTACTGCTGACCATGAAACCTACTATTAAGAGTAGTTTATATACTCAGTGAGGATTTTTTTCATTTACAAATGGTTATCAATTGGAGATGGCTTCTGTGTTAGGGATGGAAAAACATGTTCACTTCTCTCAGAACCTGGACACCATCTGGTGCATCCCTATCCAGTCCCTGTGCATGCTATCAGTATCTGGGAGTTCATAATGTGCTGGTTCTGTTGTGGTTAGAGGGACTTATTTTCTTTTTTACTTCCATCCACTTTTGCTTTTGCATACTATCTGCCTTGCCTTCTACAGTGTATTCTAAGCTTGAGGGGATTGACTGATGGAGATAACCCATTTATGCCTGAGTGTTACAAATCTCTCTCTCTCTCTCTCTCTCTCTCTCTCTCTCTCTCTCTCTCCTCTCTCTGCATATTTTCTACATAGTGGGTCTCGTTATTTGTGCAAAACTACACCAGGATGAAGATTCTCTGGCTAGGAAAATAACTGATATATGAATAAGACAGAATGTCACTAGAATGTCATTTTAGTTCTACATTTTAGTTCATTGTGGCCTACATCCCTGGTCCATCTGGTCTCAGGTCCTTGACCAACTGACCAGTGTGTGGGATGGTGTCCATGTCCTAGTCTGTGTCTGAAATCTAGTCAGATATTGGCTGGCTAGTTCCACAAGTTTTGTGACATTATTGCACTTAACACATTTTGCAGGCAGGTCACCATTGTCAATTGAATAGTTTGTAGCTGAATTGATATTTACTTTTCTCCTTTGGTAGCATGAAAAATACCATTCAGTACCATAAACTGTATTGCATAGTGGTGAAGGCTTTAGATAGGAAACAGCTTGGATTCTCTATATTAAAAGTGAGAATATAGGTGTTGTCTTCAGGAATACAGAGGTATTGACAGTTTGTGGAAAGTCCTCAACCCTTGACAATAGCCTGGGTTGTTGCGGAGCTCCCCTGGGGATCCTTTATCTTTTTTTGAGATGGGTTCTCATTATGAATACTCGGCTTGAATTTAGGATCTTTCTGCTCACACTCTGATTTCTGAGATTACACAAAAGCAGGCAAATTCTAGTAAAACAAATGTAGGGGCGAATAATTTTCACTATTCTTCATGTCTCCCATTCCTTTGTGTCATTTACCAACCAATAGAAGTACTCTCCCAGGGAGCCTACAATCACCATTTATTTCTATAACCCAGAGTGAGCCAAAGAAACTGGAAACAATCCAGATATCCACAAATGGTTGAATTATAATAAATATGTTGTACATTTAACCAAGGGAATATTACTCATTTGTGAAAATGAAATTTATATGTCCATGGGAAGAGCTAGAAACATGTTGAATGAATTAACCCAGACCCCAAAAGGCACATATTGCATGTTTTTTACACTTAAGTGGATATTCTTTCTATAGGTATGCATTAATCCAAATAACTACAGAAATTAGGTACTTAGTAAGAGAATTTAGGAGTGGGTGAGAGGATCTTCCAGTGAAGGGGAACTATAATGTATTGTGGAGAGACAAAGGAGAAACTGCAATAGATGTATTACATTGGGTGGGAATAGGTTTATTAATAAATAAAGATGGGGATATGGGGAGGGAGAAATAACACTAAAGCCCATTTGAAGAACCTTGTGAAATCATTCTATATAGAATCTTTTGAAATATATAATATATATATATATATATATATATATATATATGTGTGTGTGTGTGTGTGTGTGTGTGTGTGTGTGTGTGTGTGTGTGTGTGTGTGTGTGTTGAGGCACCAAATACTAAGGGAGACAAAGTTCCAACTAGACATCTTATATCATCAATAAACCTCCAGTTCCACAAGCTGTTTGTAATTAATTGAGTTGTTGGCCATAGATACCCCATGGAAACCCTCGGACACTACAGGCTGTTGTCAAGGCTATTGGTTACACTTCACATCCTTATGGTTATGACCTGTTGCTAAAGACATCAAAATCATGTGCTATTCAACATAAGGAATGGTGGTGGTGCCTCACTGCAAGCTTCACTCATACTAGAAGCATTCATTGTCCTGGAAGTATTGGATGGTGCTCTGCATTCTACCAAAGGATAAAACTCATCATCAATATCACCCATGTTAATGAAGTTAATGATGTCTGTGCAAGATTTAGAAAATTAATCTTCCCTGGGGAAGATCACACTAATTTCTTGCTCAGTGACAAATTGTCAGCACTAAAAGCATATATTCAGATTGCATTATACATACTGAACAAACACATATGCATATATATATATATATATATATATATATATATATATAATGCTATGGAGTTGAATGATTGCAGGAAAAGGTGTATGAGACAGTTTGGAGGGTAGAATGGAAGAGAGACATGTACTAAATTATAATATCAAAAATAAAGCAAAATATAAAATGCATATCAGAGGGATAATATATATCAAAAGTGATGTGTAGATGTTCAGAGAATTAAAAGTACACTTAGTAACTTCAGTTCCATATCTAGGACAATTAGATGAATTAGAAATTCTATGAGAAACAAATGTTGCTATTGTTACATTTGCTCAGGGAACTGCACCTGTAATTGAAAGTCTGCAAAACAAGTGGACAGCATCTAAATGAAATGCCTTTAATAAAAATTTAACCACATACTAAAGAAAGGATAACACATTACAAAGAACTATTCAAAATAAAAGAAAGGAAAGTGTGTGTGTGTGTGTGTGTGTGTGTGTGTGTGTGTGTGTGTGTGTGTTTGTGTGTGATTGAATGTGTGTGTATGTGCATTGTGCATTGTATTTGTATGTGCAGGGTGGGAGAAGTGTTTGTTCACATGACATGGTTAGGTATGCATTATAGTACACTACCAGCCTGGTTTTACATGTGTTTTGATTTCCTATCTCAGGTCTTAAAGGTTACATGGCAAGAGCTTTATCACTTTGCCTTCTCCCCAGTCCAAGAATGATTTCACCAACATTCATGCTACCATCAGAGCAGTACCAATATCAATGGGATAAGGGCATTTCAGCAAAATTACAAACATAACATTGTCAAAATATCATCATATTATTAAAAGTTAAATAATTTATGTGATATGAAGAATATCAAAGTTTCCAGTAAGAACTAATAAAATGTTAACATTTTAAGCCTAGTGTGACCTCAAACAATTCCCATAAATTAATGTTGAATGATTTAAATCAACATAATGCATTTACAAAAAAGTCTGAAAAAGTAATAAATACTTTAAAAGGAGGAAAAAAATAACAAAACTCAAAACCTGTTCATGACAAAAATAAAGAGTAAATAAATCAAGGACAAAAAGCCCCAGTTAATGGGTTCTAGAGTCATGTTCTAGAATGAGTTCTAAGAAGTCATGCCATTGAATTAGACTTTATAGCAATCTACTGCCATTACATGCTTGATGCTGGAGGACAGAATCCATCCTCGCCAATGTCAAAGAAAAATAGGTATTTTCCTGATTGTTGGATTTCTGAAATGATGATAATGAATTAAAAATACAAGTGCATGGTATAGAATAAAGTATCATTACTTCCAGGTAAAACCATTGTCAGCTATTCAATTTTTGCATCATACGAGACACAGCTCTCTAGAATTTGGATAAATCAGTGAATGTTTTGGGAAGGAGATCAGTGTAAACAGAACTATTTTATTTCTACCCTAACCACATATTGGAAAATGAAATGAAATCATCAACATCTTTTACAATAATATATAACAAGATTATTAGATATATACATGTATATATATAATCAATGAAGACAGCCAAAATTGCAGAGAAATATTACAGTTGTGAATATAACTCATGCATATATTGTGATGTTAGCATGCATTGTGGGTGAGAAGACACCGTTATTTAAGGAGGGAGACAGACAAAATTCCACCATTTGGTGACTCAATCAATAAATATTTATATATTTAATATTTATATCTCAATTTTTAAAGGTGGAACATTCAAGATCATGTTGCTGATAAAATTCACTGTCTTGTGAAGTGATACTTTGTAAATGGCTACCCCTTTGATGAGAGAGAGAGAGAGAGAGAGAGAGAGAGAGAGAGAGAGAGAGAGAGACTCTAATGTTCTGTTTTCACATAACATTTTGTTAGAGGCTCATCTTCATGAGCTTTTCTAAACCTCAGTCACATAAGAATCATCTTCTAATAATGTAATATCAATGCTTAGCATTTCCATATGTGAATTTATATATATTAGGGGGATATAGTCTATAAAGTGAGTAATTGAACCTAAAATGTTCTATCTAAAGTGAAGTGACAAATTCCTATTGAGTTTTTTAAATTATTAAGGTGACACTAAAGTTCACTCTACTGTCAAGTAATTGGGACAATAAACAATACCAAAATAACTTGTAAAGCATGCTTGCACAGATCAGTGACTGGTTACTTGTAACTCCATACAGTCATGTATACTAAGGAAGTGGTGAAGTCTGCTGTCCCATATGCTCCCTAGGGCTGTTCTTCTGAAACTCATATAGGATTAGTGGTTTCCAGGAAGCTCAAGTGTCAACTTTAAATTACCATGCTTGCACACACACACACACACACACACACACACACACACACACACACACACACACACACACACAAAACACTTAAATACCAAAAGTAAGCCATGTACTCTCATTACATATTGTAAAATGAGTAACCCAATAAAGTAATTTATAGTCATTCATCTTTTAAAATATTATTTATTTAATATGATTTTTTTCCAGAATGATTGATTTGTGACTAAAATCATTCACCTAAGTGCATACCAATACTTGTAGTTCAGATATGTAATCCACATGGAATCTACCATATTCAAGAAAGTAGTAAATTTAAGCTAATTTTATTTCATAATCATACTGATATTTTAACTAAGGCATTTGTGAATGAGGGCATTTTTTCTCTGAATTTCTTCAGAGCTTCAAATGACAGAATTTTCTTAAACACAAAATTCAAAATCATTTATTAAATTCAAAGCATTGGTTTCTCTCTTTTTTCTTAACACTTTCTTCTTACATTCAGCAAGATTTTATCAAATCAATTCTGACTTACTTGTGTATAATAGCCTATGATTACAAAGAAAAAAATGTCTATAAGCTTAGTATCTCCGTGTTTTGAAACTGTTAAAAGAATTTATACCTTGTCTGTGTTGTTGAATGTCTCCACAGAGCAGGAAAAGCAGGTCATCAATAACATATCTCAAAATGTACATCCTCTAGACCAACTTTGTATTTCTACTTTGGCATGCTGGTGCTGAATATTAAAAGTGAGCTTATTTTTTTAAGTTCTAAGATAAATTATTCTGCTTGAGAAGGCCAAGCTGTTCTAAATAGCCTACTGCTGACAGTGCTTAACTAAAGTCAACAAAGAGAAGATAAGGTTTACTGGGATTGTTTGTTGAAATATTAATACCAATTCCAGCTGTAAAAATGATAAATACTTTAATAAAGATACCCTGTTCCTCACCAAAGTTTGCAGTGCTCTTTATTCTATCTGGGCAAGAATATTCCCATCAGACAGATTTAATCTCACAAAAAGATATGGGTTACTAAAATGTGACTATCTTACACAAACGCCCCTAAAGCTTTTTAAAATAAGCAGCCGAAATGTGTTAGCTACATTTCATATCCTTTAAACCTACACTTATCTTTTCCTAATTAATTTCTTTCAGGGGACACATTCATTTGATCTAAGATGTTATTTGACATCTCTATAAAATGCATATCTGTAGATCTATAATGTGCAGTCCCATTCTTTTCTCTCTTTTGGATTTTGTTTTCCCTTTGTGTATGTAACTAGGATCCATTTTCTTAGCCGTAAAACTCATTCATATGAAGTTCATGAAGTCAGACAAAGCTATACATTTATATATATTTTTCAGAGGCAAATTGTTGAGGTGAACTTTGACAGTGGCAATGTTAGATGCTAATTTCTTGCCAGAGATACTTTGTGCCATGTGCTGTGCATAACTCTTAATTATAAAGGTTTTTCGTGGGGCCAGTGCCACTTCCGTTTCATGAGCTTTTTACGTGATATGGTACATCAAATCTGCCAAGCACAGGGACATCTAGAAACAGAGTAGTGGTTATGAATTGAGGATTTGTTAAAGAAATATTATTCAATATAAGTTAGTGATAAGTATAAGTATACATCAAAAAGAAATCCATGAATAGAAACATGGAAATTGACTATATATGGATGGGTGTTCTTATATAATTATATACACATTAACCTTGCAGAGCCAGCTGTCAATATCTGTGCCTTCATCTAAATAATGCATTTTTAAGATACATTTATGTAAAGAAAACTATTTACTATTTTTAAGATGATAAAAACAATAGTACGTTAAATACTTGTTACACATGTCTGAATATTCAAACATTATTTACAGTTCTTTAGTGTAGCAATACATTTTTAATTTAAATTAGAAACAAGCTTGTTTTACATTTCAATCTCAGTGCCCTCCCACCAAACCCCATCCCATCACCTTTCTGTTCCCCAGGGAGGGTTAGGCCTTCCATGGGGGAATCTTCAATATCTTTCTTATCATTTGGAGCAGGGCCTAAACCTTCCCCTGTGTGTCTAGGCTGAGAGAGTATCCCTCTGTGTGGACTTGGTTCCCAACATACATTTGTGTACTAGGGGTAAATACTAATCCACTATCAGAGGCTCCATAGATTGTCCAGGCCTCCTAACTGACAACCACTCAGGGGATCTGGGTCAGTCCTATGCTGGTTTCCCAGCTATCAGTCTGGGGTCCATGAGCAATACCTTGTTCAGGTCAGTTCTTTCTGTGGGTTTCACCAAACTGGTCTTGACCCCTGTTGATGGGGGAGACACTTCTCTGTATATGTTTGTCTTAATTGTTGATAAACAAAGCACTGTTTGAATAAGAAATAAGAAAGCAAGTTAGGTGGGACTATGAGAGAAGTAGGATGTCGTCATGTGATCCTAGCAAGAGAGGTCATATGCTGCCTGCATCCTCAGTAAGATAAGTCTTTGTAAAATAAATAGATTAATGGTTTTGCCTGATACTTAAGACACAGCTAGCAAATGAGAAAACTTAGTTAATGGCCAACAGCATTGTAACTAACATAAGACTCAGTGTGTTGTTTGGGGGCCGTAGCAGTGTGGAGGGGCTCAGGTGGCTGGCAGAAAGAGTTATAGTTACACCCTATCTTTATCACTCCTCCTTCTCTGCACCTGGATTCCAGAGTTGGGCTCAGTGTTTAGCTGTGGGTGCCTGCTTCTCCTTCCATCAGCTACTGGATGAAGGCTCTAGAAAGGAATATAACTTAGTCATCAATCTCATTATCAGAGAAGGTCTTTTAAGGTAGCCCCTTCACTATTGCCTAGATTCTTAATTGGGGTAAACCTTGTAGACCACAGGACATTTCCCTAGTGCCAGATTTCTCTTTAAACTTATAATGGCTCCCTCTATTAAGGTATCTCTTTTCCTGTTCTCCTCTATTTTTCCTCTGACTGGATCATCCTTCTCTCTCCTGTCCCCCTCTCCCCTCCTCTTCTCCCGTTCCTTTTCTTCTAACTCCCTCTCCCCTCTCCCATGCTCCCAATTAGCTCAGGAGATCTTGTCCCTTTCCTTTTCTCTGGGTGACCATGCATGTCTGTCTTAGGGTCCTCCTGGTTTCCTAGCCTTTTGGAGGGTGTACCACATATTCACATTGGTCTTAATAATAAAAACCCAGAGTCAGATATCAGGATAAATGCTGAAAGATCAGAAAGACAAGGAGCCAGCTACCAGTTCTTACCACTACTGAATCCTCAGACCAAAGGGGCAATCCTGTCCCTGTGAATACTCAGACTGAATAGTCCAAGCTTATGTCTTTTCCTGCCTTGTCTTCCTCTCTCCACCCAACCATATCACTCTGGTATCACCTCCCTAATTTGGGGATTAATGGCATGTGATCCTATGTGCTGTGATCAAAAGTGTGAGCTCTGTCTTTCTTTTAGACTGATTAAATATCATGTTGCCCAAGTAGGCATTGACTCACAGAGATCTACCTGCCTCTGTTTCCTGAATGCTGGAATTAAAGTTGTATGCCACCACTGCCTGGCTTCTATGGTTAACTAGTGGCTTATCTCCCTTCTCTGATCTTCAGTCAAGCTTTACTTGTTAAAACACAAAGAAAATATCACCAGATTTTAGTTAGTAGCAAACTATGAAATACTGTATGCCAAGCATTTTATTATAAAATGTGGTATTGCATGGAACATAGAAAGGAATGGCATCAAACACTCTGGAGCTAAAAGAGCTGAACATACATGTATGCTAATAACATAGGTATTTGGTAGACAATCTAAAACATCTATTCTTTGCCAGTTACTTTATATTAATATTATTTTTTTAAAAAAAAGAAAAGAAAAGAAAAACGCATTTAACCACAGTAACATGCTCTCTCTGGCAAGGCTAAACCTCTTAAAGTTTACATAATCACCTGAGACAGCACCACAAGCTGGTTATCAAGTATTCAAACATATGAGCCTATGGAGAACATTCTTACTAAAGCAAAATTTCATTCCCTGGCTCCCAAAGATCAATGGCCATCTTATGTGCAAATTGAATTTATTAAAACTTTAAAGTCTCCATAGCCTTTAACAGTCTCAATGCTGTTCAGAAGTCCTGTATAATATTAATAACAGATTAGGTACTTGTAACACACAATGGCATGGGACATCCATTCCTATTCCAAAAGGAAGTTATTGGTCAGAGAAAAGAAATAAAGGATCAAAACAATATCAAAACCCAGAAGTGTAAGCACCAAATTGTATATATCATGTCTTTCTACCCTCTGTATGAAACTCTCCTTGGCAGATGTCTCATGGCTCTAATGTGACCAACCTCCCGAGAGTCTCCATTTCAACTCAAGCTACCTTCATTTTCACAGCATACTGCAATGGCTTCTCAAAGCCTTCTGCCTTCTGCCTTACAGTTATTCCAGCACTGACTCATGTTCTCTGGCCTCAGTGGCCCTCAGAAACCATAGAGAAAGAATTTATTATCTACTCACTCTGGTATTTTTCTTGATTCTAAATTTAGTTATGATGTGGAAACACTGCCAAATTTGACTGCAGGCTTGGATTGAACCCTCTCACACTTGAACCACAGTAGTAGTAGCAGATGTTTAAACTAGTTTAAAAAAAAAAAAAAACAGAAACCCCTTTTGGTTTTCTTTTCATAAGTTGGAAGGTTAGCTGGGCTAGGCCTTACCCTGAAGGCAGCACCCCTTCTACTGTTCCAGTGTGGAACAGAAAGTTTCCTTAATTGCACCAATCTGAACAATATCGCACAGCTACTGTTTCCGCACATGCCTGGACTGTAGCATCAAGCTTTACTAGAAATCTTTTTCTCCCCTCCAAACCTCATTTTTCTTTACCATTTGATCTTTTTTTGTTGTAGAACTGCCTAAGTGTTATCAGTACTAACCATTACACAGATTCAAAATTATGTGGTTTTGAAATTTCCTGTTCAAATAAATTAGTCCATTGCTTTTTAATTTACCTTCACACAAATTGTCAAGACTTGGACACAATCCAACCAGATGCTCTAACAAAATTTCCAGTTATGAAAGGACTCTCAAGCCCTGTTACTAATAGAGAGACTTCGTTTTCCTCTGAAACTCTAGAATAATCCAGACCACTGTAGTTTCAGTAGTCTCAGTATTTCTTTCTTCCAGACTCTAACCAGAGTGTCTCATTCAATTCTGCTTCAAAATCTAATCTGTGTTCTAGACTAAAGTTCCAAAATCATTCACAATTCTCCATAAATAAATAAATGAACAAATAAAGCAACAAAATACAGACGCAAAAACTGTATATGTTCATGTTCTTTACAGCAATATAGCAACTTCTACTACAAGCTTCTCTATAGTTTTGAAAGCTTAAAAGTCCAACAGGAAGGGAAGGCATGGCAGCATCTGTAGGAAGCTGAGAGATCACACTTCTGCCTATGTTCAGGAAGCAGAGACAGTACCATGGAATTGGGCTGAGACTATAAACTCTCAAAGTTCTCCAACCCCCAATAACATAATTCCTGTAGCAATGCTACACCTCCAATAGTTTCCATAACTTCCTTAGTTAGCACGAACAAATCAAAAGTTCTAATACCTAAGCGTAAAAGGGACAATTTTTATTCAAACCATGTCTTCATTGAGCATAATAGATAATTATCTATATCTATATGTATATCTATCATCTATCTACCTATCATCTATCTATCTATCTATCTATCTATCTATCTATCTATCATCTTTTAAAGAATTATCTACAAAATATTTTTAAAAGTCATCTTGTTTTATGACAGAGGCTTTGGAAGTGAAATACAGAAATAAAATTATGATATTTTTAGTATATACCAACTCAAGTCACTGGATCATTTAAAAATATCATGTTGGTGATTGTTGACTCTTTTTGTGAATGTCCCTTGAACTTATTTCTTTGTTCATCATGTTTATAGAGAGAACATTTAGAATGAACTACAAATATTGCATCTTGGGTTGAAAACAGCAGGTCATTAGATTCCTTTATCCATTTTAAACCAAATCATCAAAACAAATATGTACCTAGTTTATTCATTGGATTCCAATTAAAATGGCATCATTTCCCTGCTTCAATTTTAGCAGAGAAGTCTATAAAGATTTTAATTTCCACTCTTATTTCTCCAGGCATTTTTCAAGGCCTAAAATTTATACTGATATTTTTTCTGCTGTTTAGATTATGTCATGAAAAAAAATAAATGTGGTTGTATATGTTTATATTCATACGAAAGACTATCAGTTTACAGTTGCTGGTATGTATATGTACATACAAATTTATATTGATAGATATTTATATTCATATACAGTCAAAAAACTTTTCTTATGAATGTGAAAGATAAATATATATTTATGTGTATTTCTATTCATAAAGATATTGAAGTGCTCAGGCAAGCACAAATTGTATAGCTCTGTCTCCTGCTACCAAAGCTCAAGACCATCATAGAAAATGGGTTATAAAGATTGCAATAGTCAGAGACATGAAAGGATAAGATTGAAACTGTCTTATGCACATGATAGTACCACTTTCCTCATAATGTCATGGCAGCTGAAGGTTTGTGCACAAGACCTTCACAAGATCAAGCCATATATCATTCCAACAAGAAGGGAAAGTGGTTCCTGAACCTAGTCCCATACCCAAGGAGCTATGGGGAGTTCATTGCTTCTAGGAGAGGAGGGATCAGTTTTCTGACTCAGGTGTGGTCCCTGACAAGTCATCTCTGTACCAGTGGCTCTTCAAAGCCTGTGAACAGATAGGCAGCACAAACTGGAATTGAACGCAGTGGATTAAATTAAAATAAAACAGAAACAAAAACAAAAAAAATGGACAGAAGCTGGAGGGTAGTGGAGATGTTTAATGTGGGTATGGGATTGATGGGGAATGTTCTTCTGAGTATATGTTTGTCTTATTGGTTGATGAATAAATCACTGTTGGCCAATAGGGAAGCAAGATAGGACTAGAAGTCAAGTAGGATTCTGGGAAATGTAGTAAAGAAAAGTCACCATGTGATCCAGGAAGGAAGTGACATAGCAGGGAAGAATCAGTTTGTAAGCAGGAACAAGCTGGAAATTGCTCTCTTCTCTCTCTTGTCTTCAATGTGGAGATGCTGAGCAGACTTGATATAGACCCCAAAGGAGTAAGAGTGCCGGACCTTTCTCCGGTATGAGAAGACCATGTTGGAATACTTAAATTGATAGAAATGAGTTAATTAGTCACAGCTAGCCAAATAAGAAACCTTAGCCAAAGGCCAACAGCTTGATAACAAATATAGCTTCTAGATGCTTCTTTGGGGGCAGAGAAGGGCAGCAGGACGTAGCCAGGCCAAGAAACTTCTCATTACATGGGATTAGTTTAAGGAATGAGTGGGGAGTGGGTGTGATCAAAATACATTAAAGAAATTCTTTAAAAAGTTTATTTAAAATATTACAGTAAAGAATAACTAGTTATCCAGGCAGTGTCAGGCACTCCCACAAGGGCTGTGCTACTATTACCTCAGTAGATCTTGCAGCAGTACAGATGGTAGATCTAAGTATTTGTAGCTGGGTTGATGTCCTAGTCCCAGTCCTAGGAATATTGTCTGCTTACAAAAAATAATGTCTAATTTGGATTGTCTGTCTCAAAGTACTAAGGGAGGGTTGCTAGGGTCTCTCATAGATTTGAAAGCATTTACACTGCATTGGGCTTGTGTATAACTCATCAAATGTCCCCCAATTATAGTTGTCTCTCCAATACTCTCCCTGCTATCTCTCCCACTGCCTGCCTGATCCCTAATGTTCTATCCCAACTAACACCAGTCCTACACACAATATCTATTCTGTTTCCCTTTCTCAGAGAGACCCATCTATTACCCCTTGGGCCTTCTTTGTTACCTAGCCTCCCTGGGTCTGTGGATTGTAACATGGTTATCCTTTACTTTACAACTTATTTCTGCTTATAAATGAGTACATCCCATGTTTTTCTTTCTGGGTCTGATATCTCACACAGTATGATCCTTTCTAGTTTCATCAATTGCCTGCAACCATCATGATGTCATTGTTTTTTAACAGCTTAGTAATACTTTATTGTGCAAATGTGCCACATTTTCTTAATATGTTCTTCAGTTGAGAGACATCTAGGTTTTTTCTCGTTTCTGCTTATTATAAATAAGCAGCAATAAACATCGATGAGTAAGTTTCCTTGTGGTAGGATGGAGTATCCTTTGGGTATATGCCCCAAAAATGGTAATGTTGTGTTGTGCGGTAGTTTGATTCCCAATTTTCTTAGGAACTGCTATATTGATTTCCACAGTAGCTGTACAAGTTTACACTTCCACCAGCAATGAAGGAATGTTTCCCTAGCCCGACAGTCTTTCCAGAATGAGCTATCAATTGTGGTTTTGATCTTAGCCATTCTCAAAGGGTTAGGATGGAATCTGGAAGTAATTTTGATTTGTGTTTCCTTGATGGATATAGATGGTGAACATTTGTAAGTGTTTTTTTAAATTTAAATAACTTTTTAAATTTACTTTACATACACAACATAGTTCCCCTTCCTTCACTCCCCCTACTCCCCCCACTTTTCATCCACCTGCTTTCCATCTCCACTTACACTCCTGCTCAGTCTCCATTCAGAAAGGGGCAGGTCTCCCATGGGCTTGAACAAAACATGGCACATCAAGTTGAGGCAGGACTGAGATTCTCCCTTTAAGTGTTTCTTATCAATTTGAGATTCTGCTGTTGAAAATTCTGTTTAGACATGTGCCACATTGTTTAATTGGATTATTTGGTTTGTTGATGTTTAGTTTCTTGACTTCTTTATATACTGTGCATAGTATGTCTCTGTTGGATATGGAATTGATGAAGATCTTGTCCAATTCTGTAGACTGTTTTGTACTATTGTGGTATCCTTTGACTTACAGAAGCTTTTCATTTTCATGAGGTCCTATTTATCAATTGTACTTCTCAGTGCATGTGCTATTCATTTTCTGTGAAGAAAGTTGTCTCCTGTGTAAATGTGTTGAAGGCTATTCCCTGTTTTATCTTCCATTAGGTGGATGCCGAGGAACCAGAGGTAGGGCAGGCCAAAGTTGTGGAATAGAACTAAACACAACTGGCAAAACCAAAAAATGCCAATGAAGTCAATGAAATGATTCCTAATGATCTTCAGCTATACCTATAGATGGATGCCTAGATCAATCATCATCAGAGAGTTATCATTAGGCAATTGATGGGAGCAGATGCAGAGACCCACAGACAAACACAAGGAGGAGCCAGGGGAAACCCTGTAGAGGAGGGGGAAGGAAAGGCTTGTAAGAACCCTAGAATTCTTAAATGAGAACATGACCCACAGTATCAATTAATCAGGCTTATAGAGACTGAAGAGATAAATACAGACCCTATATGAGTCTAATCTTGGTAGTCTGCATATACCTTATAGTTGTATATCTTGGTGTTCTTGTGTAATTCCCAACAGTTGAAGTAGAGGTGTCTCTGACTCTTATGTCTGTTCTTGGAACTGTTTTTATCCTACTTGGTTGCCATGTCCAGTCTTGATATGAGTGTTGGTGCCTACCTAGTCTTGTTATAACTTGTTACTCTGTGTTCGGTGTATGTGGTTGGGAGGCCTGCTCTTTTTGATTGATGAGGCATGCATCTGGGGAGAGGTGAGGTAGGGGGAAGGACTGGGAGGAGTTGAGGGAAGGGAAACTGTAGTCAGGATTTAATGTATGAGCAAAAAATAAATAAATAAATAAATAAATGCCAGAAATTTATTGTCAAAAATAAAGCATAGCTGAATGAAAAAACTCATATTCATTAATTCACAAGAAAATGCAAATGAAATTATTATAAATTTCACTGTTGCTAAGTATGGTGCTGTCATTCATTATTCCAAAACAATGTAATTTTTGTGAACTGAGGGGGAAGGCTCAACAGTTAAAAATACTTGCAGTTCTTCCAGAGGACTTGTATTCAATTTCCAGCACCCATATGGTAGCTCACAACCAACTGAAACTTCCTATTCAGAAGATCCAGTTATTACCTTGTACCTCCATAAGCACTAGCCATGTATGAGTTGTGAAAATATACATGAAAACAAAGCCCCATACACATAAAGCAAAAATGAAAATATCCTTATTCTTCCAGTTGTGAATGAGAAACAATGCATTTAATGGTTCCTAAAAGAAATAGGCTTGCTAATAGTTTTTCTTTCTCTTAATAATTTTGCATTTGACATATTTCCAAATTCTCATGTCTAGAAAATACTGATAGACTTAATATATGATTCGTTTGTTCATATTCATATTTCTGTCTAATGAGAAACTGTGAGAATATTCTGCATAGAAACTAGGATATGAACTGTATGCTCTCATCTGACTCACTTACTCTAGAGCACTGTTTTTGCAAACTTCCTAATGCTGGGACCTTATTATACAGTTCCTCATGTTGTGGTGACCCCCATCCATAACATTAGATTTGTTGCTACTTCATTATTGTAATTGTGCTACTTTTATGAAATGTAATATGAATATCTGTGTTTTCCAATGGTCCTAGGCAGCCCATGTAAAAGGTTGTTCAACCTCTCAGTTGGGTCACAACCTAAGGTTGAGAACTGCTCTGGAGTCTTGGCGAAGACCTTTTTCTGCCTTTCCTTTCTCTTTACACTGGAAATGAGCTTGATTTATTGGGAACTCACTGTAAGGTGATGCTTTATTTGAGTTTCAAATAACAGCCCTAGGTTTGTAATGTGACAATCTAGGAAGCAATTTAGGAAGCAGAAAATCTGTTTCCAAGTTGTAACTCACAGTGTAGTTGAGTGAAGTTGTTCTGTTTGTTTAAGCAGAGGAAAAAATATACTGCATAGGCCAGAAGAGGCAGGAATAAGGATAGATAGATTTTCTCCTTCCCACTCTGTGTGCTGACACCATACCATACATCTGTTCATAGACATTCTCAACAGTAACTGCTTCTTAGTATGATAGTTTGAATCAGAATGATTCATATATTCAAATACTTAGCAGTGTGTAGCATGCTTTGAGAAGGATGAGAAGATGTGGGTTTGTTGGAGTAGGTATGGCATTGTTGGAGGAAGTGTATCACTGGGGTTGGGCTTTGAAATTTTAAAAGCCCATGAGAAGGCCACTCCTTACCTCTGCTTTTGTGTCAGGTTGTACCTGTAAGCTACTTCTCCAGCTGGATGCACCATGTCTGCTGGCTGCCATGGTCTCTGATATGATGAAAATGGACTAAGCCTTTGAAACCGTAAGTAATCCCACAATTAACTGCTTTCTTTTATAAGGTTTAATTTAATCATTGTGTCTCTTCACAGCAAAAGAATAGTGACTAAGACAATTAACTATCATAAATGATGCTGTAAATAGATAACCCCCAAATCCAAACAGCAGTATTATTTGTTCACTTTTCAGTTATTTGCCTATTGTTAGTGACTGCATGAGGCAATATTTTGACACAGTGTTTGCATTTTGCATTTTATAACAAACATCTTGAGCAATATTGATAGCATCATTTATTCTGAGATGAAGCAATTCTGAATTAGAGCTATATAAATGCTTTTATGAATTTACTGTGTGTCATCAAATGGACATTTTCTAAAGGCTTTCAACTTTATGCATTTGATATAGGCTGCCACTAAGGATGAGGGTAAGAATTCCCTCACGTGGAAGCTTGTTAAGCACTATTACTAGCCTAACTGGAAAAAAAACTGTAAATGATGGATTCTTCCCACAGTTTATAGTTTTTTTGGAATATGCTAGAATATTAGCAGAAATTTTAGAATCTTCAGAAATGTAAGCCTGATTTGTTAGATTACTTTTTAGTTTGTTTTAAAAATAAATACCGTTTTAGCTGATGTGGTCCAGAGAGACTTGGTGACTTGTTCACAATTCTGTAGTTGTTCAGTGATGGCATATAGACTCCTTGTTTCACAGGCAATGGTTGTGACTTTTTGAATGATTAGACTTCAAAACCATTTCTGTGACAGAAGATATAATGGGAACATGGGGACAGATGTAAGCCAATAGTAGGCTTGACAAGGCTAATAATAGTATAGCTCCAAGCTTTTTCTGAACAATTTGTTGTGGAATGATAGAATTTACTAATACCTGACAAATAAATATTCTTTAACTTTGTCTGTCTTTCTATTGATTTTCCCACTACTTTGGTTTAAATTAATAAAATCTTTTCATCCATATTAGTTCTACAATGAGCATAAATCTACTCAATAGGATAGAATTCATTAATTTTAAAGTGGATTAGAGTCACTTTAGTTACTATGGCCTGGAAATAACTCATATCTGTCAGACAACTGGGATAAAACAAGATTTACCATCTAGATATGCTCTATATACAGAACAATGCTTAAAATTCATTCTACCACCAACATACTGCTTAACATACTGGAATTAATTCATTAATATATAGAATGCTAAATTGATATTATCATCCACATTTTTCAATGCTTTCATCAGTACAGGTAGTTGTGGTTTAAAATATGTCTGCTTTGGAGAAAAGGAAGCCATATTTCACGAAAAGTGGGATTTGTCAAATTAGACTGTGGTATTATTTCAGCAAGCCTATTTCTGTCCTGTTCTTAGCTCTGTATCTTTGGAAGATTTATTGTTTCAGTGATGATTAGGTAGAAATAGTAATATCCCCACAGAAAATGCAGGGAAGTGTATTAGCTTATGTAAGGTATGAGTTTGACAGCAAATTAGCTGCTTGAAGGGATGCCACTTCAGATTCTTGATCATAGAGGAAAAAAGAGGTGGTACAGTTATGAGGTGATGAACCATTTTTTCATATATATCCATACTCTTTTTATGTTCTCTTAATTGCTTCATGGCATACCTAATTTTAAACATATAAAATATTTTGTTGTAGTAAATATTTCTGAACTGTGAGCAGATTAGCATCATTTTCATATTTGAAATTACATTTGAATGTAGAATTAAGCATATTTTATATACTGTGGTGTGTATTAATGCAATGTATTTCACACCACTAAATCAAAATATCTTTCGTCTGGTAAAAAATAGGCTAGAGTAGAATACCTTATCTATGGGAGACATGGCAATAAAATAATTTGAAGAATGTCTAAAGGTGCAAAAGGAACCTACAATGTCCTATAAAAGGTGTCCAATATCTCTGAAAGAAAATTAAAAGACAGATTCATTTAGTTTTAAAATTAGCAAGCTCACATTATTGTTGCTTATGTTCTCATAAAATTTATGTTACCATATTCTCATTAGATAGAATGAAACACACATATCAGTTAAAATCAAAATTAAGGAAAAAATAAAAGGCTGAAAATGATGAGTTTAAATATAATAATCACAAGAAGATATATTTTGGGTGTTGAAATATACACATTTCACATGGTAAAGTAATATCAAAGTTTGTCATTTAGCTTGGCATTACACATCTCCTAAGTGTTTGCATTTCCCTTGCTTTGCTTATAAACTAATATATGGAAAGTAGAATTTAGTGTATGAACTATGTATATTTAAATGATTTTCTATTACCACAAGTTTGTAAATCACATATACAGATACATATGATTGAACTAACATTCTAACTGTAAGATATCCATGCTTCAGTTGTCCTGCTTCCAACTAAGTCTGAAAAAGGAACTGAGCAAAAAAAATTGGAGGAAATAAAATTTTACTTGTATTTATAAGGTTTATGTGGTGACTTGTTTGGGTCACCAATTGTGACAAATATTATTCTCAAGTTTCTCTGAGAAAGTTTTTGAGAGAGTAGCCTTACATACAGACTGCCTCACTCCTTTAGCTGCTTGCCCTCATTCCAATTTGAAGGTGACACTTTTATGAATACGTAAGTTTCTCTGGCCTGATTGGCCTCTGGCATTGGCCTCTTCCTGTCTGTGTGGAAGATGGGCATGTCAGTTCTTTTTGGACCATAAAACTGCTTATTTGGAACAAGAATTTACATTGTTGCTGCTTTTGAATCTGCAGCCAGCCTAATGAAGTTCTTACAAGTTGTCATAATTAATGAAGAGACATGGGGTGCATTTTCATACATCTCATTATGCATGACACATGTTCTGCTTTTGAAAAGTCCTGACAAATACAGTATGTAAAATTACTGATCAGTGATTTTAGTATAGATTTCATTTTCCACAGGAAATGTTACAGAATGCTCACCTCTCTTACAGGTTTTAAGGAAAAGAAAGGAATTTGTAGAACTTAGCCACCATGTGATTTGTGAATGGCCTGTGGCAGATCTGTCCTAGTTCTTTTCAAACTGAAATGGTTCTGAAAGCAAAATGTGACCCATGAGTAAAATAGTAAACACAATCTGTAAGGTTGGTACACAAATTCTTCACTATGGCACCAGATTCATTTGCTCCCCTAAAAGACTTTGAAAACAGCTTCTGACATGACTTGGTAAAATATGGGGCTGTTTCTGGAGTAATATTAGGGGAGACTCCTTGAAAAAAATTAAGGGAAACAATTGTGGCTCCTGATTCTGTGCTCACAGTGTCCTTATTTTATACTCCAAAATTCTATGGAACATTTATTCTGTATTGGCACTCACCTTAGCTTTACAAATAAACTAAGAAGAATCTGATATAAGTCACCTGTTTTTATGCACCTTGTGTTTCATGAAAGTTGTCAAGAAAGAAAAGAGGCATATTCATCAAGAACATAATGTGGCTATACCTAAATTTATTAAAATGAGTGCAGAGGTAAGTAGTACATAGTAATGAGCATATTCAATAAAAAAGCTAATTCAAGGGTCATTAGAATGAAGAGTCATATGAAGAAGAAATGATATTTTGTTTTTCTTGGCTTCTTGCTGTGATTAAACACCTGACAAAGAGCAACTTAAGGAAGGAGAAGTTTATGTGGCTCACAGTTCAAGAAAGTATACAGCCCATCATGTCAGCGAAGCACTGATGGCAGAAAGCATGGGACTAGTGATCACATTGTGCCTACAGTCAGGAAACAGAGAAAAGACAGAATACAAATCCTTAAAGTCTGTCCCCCCAATGACACACTTCTTCCATTGAGAGTGTTCACCTCCTAAAATATCTACACAAGGTAAGGAGGTGAGCTTATGGAGGACAGTTCACATAGAAACCACAATAGAAGGAATCATAATGAAAGGAAATAATAACTCATATCTTAGGCTGGGTGACTAGAATAATTTCTCACATGAAGTCTTGGAGAAAGTATTCCTGATGTAGTTTCTGGATATTGAACTAAGGGATGTAGTTTGAGATCTCCATGATGTAGAGAGGTTGGCTAAGTAAGCTGAGGCTTAATTTGTCATTGGCTTGAGGAACCATCTATCTAAAGGAATTAAGTTCTCTTCACTCTGGATTGTTTCTGCCAGCAAATGAAAATAGCAGGGAGAAGGGTGAGACTGTGATTGGATTCCATTGCAAAGAGTACTTACTTAGCCTGATGACAAGTATACCTACTTGAAACAGATGATCTTTGATTTTGGGGAGAGAAATTCAGAAGAAAATCAGACCAATTGATTTATAACTTTTCAGAGTAAAGTTATATTCTATTCTGGAATAAACAGAAAACTTAATACAGAATGTTAAAGAAGGCACGAATATATGTGTGTACATACACATATAATATATATCTATATATGCAACAATATCTATATATCAGCAAATTAGAAAAAATATTTATAAGAGTATGTTGATAAAAATATAAAATATTGTTTTATGCTAAGTGATATTGTTGATTAAGTTGATATTAAGAAAAAGAGGAAAAATAAAGAGGGTACAAAAATCTCCTGAAATGATACAAATACATTTTATTTGTTGAAAATGATACATCTATCATGTATTCAAAATGTAATTTAAAATGCATGTAAATTACTGAAGTTTATTTATCCAAAAAACAATCCAACAGAGACAAATAAGTCAGCATTCCCAGAGAGAGAACGGATGATTTCAGAGTATATGTCTTTGATAAGGCAAATTGTTCTTTGAATGGACAATTCCAATTTTAAATGTTATGTTTAAGATATTGAATGTAAAGTCTTGGGTCCAAGGAAGTGGGTGTTTTATAGTTTCTATTGCTGTGATAAAATATAGTGATACTGAGGGAAGAAATTGTTTATTTGGCTCAACTGTCCCAGGCACAGTCTATCATTAAGGGAAGCCATGGCAAGAACTCAAATTGGGGAGGAAAATGGAGGCAAGAACCCAAACATAAGACATTGAGTAACACTGCTTTCTGGCTTGCTCCTCATGTGTTGTTAAGCCTACATTCTCATACAACTCAGAATTAACTGGTCAGGGGTAGTACTTCACCTTATGTGCATGGCCTACCCACATCAACCATTAATCAAGAAAATGCCCCATAGACATGCCTACAAGCCAACTTATGAAGCACTTTCTTATGATTCCTTTTCCTAGTATGTCTAAGTTTGTTTCAAATTGACAAAAGCTAAATAACATAGAAGGATTGTATGTTAATGCATACTAAATAGTTAGTAAAAATTTTCTCATCACTTTTATCTATACCTAAAATATTACTATGTTCAACTACTCTTTGTATGAATACACAAAGTTATTAAGTCATAGTTCTTTTTTCAAAAATATTTAATACAATTTGTTTAAAACCAAGCACTAGTGTTCAGTCACTGTGCATACCTTAAAGATCTACATCTAAATAAAACCTTGAATTGGAACAACAACAGGAGGAAACAGCTCAATGGACCCACCAGAAGAGCCCTGGATTTAATCCTGAGAATTGAAACAATAAAGAGATAAAAGAAGGAATGCTGTTTCTAAATTATACTATAAAAGTCAGGGATTAGAATTCTATGTACTTGTATGATCATTTTTCTTTCATTTGTTCTCTGTCTATCAGAGACACAGAAATATGGTTGGGGTTTCTTTGAAGCATCATAGATGTTGGTACTCATTTGCAGATCTTTTTGATAGACACATATGTTAAAGGTAAAGACTGAAAGATAGCATGAAGGTAACAACACATTACATTCATCGAGCCACAATTAGCTAGTTTTCGATACAATGCACCCAGAATGATAAGATGTGAGGGAAGACAGAGACATAAACACTTACTAGGGTATTGTGAGCTTCATGAGCAGTGCTTTAGCAATCTAGCTTGTATATCCCAGTGAAATATTCCTGGTTCAAAACATCTTGGGTAAAAGCCCAATAAATACAGACAGAGATGTATTAAATTTGGAACTTAGGAAAGGTATCTTTTCCTAGGAGCAGGAAACTCTTGTCTTTGCTACCTAAGGAATCATCATGCCAGAGTGATAAATGCTTTATTACTCCACAGGGTACACAAAAGAGTAGGTAAAAGGAGCACAGCCAATCCTGAGTTGCTGTTGACATTGAACTAAGAAGGAAAGTGCTGAATAATATACATAAGTGCTATTGTGCAACCAAGTCTCTTGTTTACTAGTTGTTTCATTATTTCAACCATCTTCAGTACTATATGTCTTGTAAGGCATTTCTCCCAGTACTTTACATAACTTCTCTCATCGAGGTAATGAGTCAGAAATAAAAGAAACTTAAAAATTTCCTTTACACTTTTGTAGGTTGAGAATATATTATGCAGCAGATGTTTTTCATTAAAGTATATCATAAAAATGCAATCTAACATAACCTTAGGATTTAACTTAACAAAACAACTGTAAAATACAAACAAAACAAAAAATGGGCAACAGTCCAAATCTGCCAAGGGCATTATAGGAAACAAGAAGGGATTCAATTCTCTTAGCAATACTAATACAACTAATTCTAGATTTATTTATTTAGACAAGTAGTTTTCCTTATGCTAATGAGGATTAACACTGGGTTTGTACAAGAAGCCAGTGCACTGTTGCTGTGTATATCCAGAAAAATTATTGAGCAAAATCATATTAGATTAGAATTCAGAAGTTACACATGGTGATCAAAGTGCTGTGTAGTCCTCAGTGATCTATAAAATCAAATGCAACAATAGATCAGGCAGAATCAAAGATGCCTGGGTGGTCTCAGCACAAGGAACAAGCCATTACCAACCCCAATGAAAGCCCCACTGGTGCAACAATTAGGCCTAGGTCCAGCTTGAAAATTTACAAATAATTGACTCAGAGGGACATGGGTGATCAGCTGTGAAACAACTTTCATATAAAATGCTAGCAGAGGAAATGGAATGTTATATGGGAATACAGGAAGTAATTCTTTTAAGTACGAAGCTCATCTTCTCTACTACCTTAGATGAGAATTGGGTAGTTGGCATTGCAAATGCAGAAAGAATGTAGAGTGTGAAAATATGCTTCTAAAGTTACGTGCTTCAGACAAAGATTTTCCATAGCAGGATCTTAATATTCCACAAATAATCAAATGCCTCACCACTTCAGTTTACTCCATTCCAGATAAATCTCAGTTATGTGGACCTTTTAAATGTTATATATTATGTAATAGATGCATATTTATGTATTTAATGCATTTTTTCCTGTTTAACAAAACCAACTTGTTTCCTCTCCTACTCTTCTGTTCTGTTCTTCTATTATTCCTAAGCTGGTTTAAAGTAAATGAAGTTTCATTTTGGTTGTTTTATTAAATGATGCTTCATTTTTGCTCATTTTTAAATCTTTGATTTGTTTTGTTTGACAATAAAAGCTCGGAAATTAGTTTGTGATTGGTTAGTCTGGTTATCTTTTAAAAGGTGAGCCTATGGATCTAAGATGTAAAAATTAAGCCAAATTAACAATGATAACAAAGTCCAATTCCAGTAATGTATTGTATACCCAAAGGACACACAAATGCTGTAGCCATGGAAGATATGATATAAAAATATAAGAATATTTAACTCAATTCTTCAAATTGTTACCTAAATTATATACAGTAGAGCAGATATCTTGTTCAAAGTCTAATAATAGCTAGCAAGAAAATTTCCATTGTTTATAATTTACCACAGAAAATCACAAGCAGTCAAAGAGATTTCACTTGAATCATGTTATTGCCACCTACCCTATTTCTTGAAAAATGACTGGATAGATAGATGATCTTCTTGGATTTTATGTTAGTTGGGTGGCTGCTTCCTCAAACATGGATTTAACCAGAAGGCCTCCACAGGTGAAAAATGTTTGGAATGTAGAATTCTTCTATGCTTATTCATGCAAGGATTTCCATTCCCTATTGATTTTACTCAGTAGTCCTTTGACCGTGGGCCTCTATTCTGCTAATACTGTTTAAAAGGAAGACATCTCCCAAAACATAACCTAAATAGTTGCATAATAGTCACTAAGTATTCACCAAAGCATACTTGGGCCTTTAAATGTATGTGTACCATATACTATACATAACCCATTTGCAGAGATTACTCATCATTTTACATATGTAGAAACTGAGTAGAAGTAACCCTGGTGATCAGTCAGTAAAATGGCTATCATTTGAAGCACTGATTACTTTATTCTTAATCAGGAATCCATGAACACAAAGCTTAGCCTAATTCATGCTTAAAATACTTTAAGAGAACATTCTATAAAATTTTAGGGATTGTTTCTTATGATGAAAATAATTTCTGAAAAATTCCCATTGAAACACAGCATTTTCATCCCTTTCTTGAGAAGCCTTTATTGCCTCTTGAGTATGTATAATTATCTTAATTCGCCTTTCCCTTTCTTTCACACTGCCCTTGCTTTGAACTGTATGAAATTATCTTTCTAGACAAACTCTAATTTAGCTTCAGAAAATAAGCCGAAAAGCACAATATCCCTTAGATTTCCTCAGAGCTATGAATATGGCATTCAATATTATCAATAGGCATGGGTTGAAGCTACATCAATTCTTATCAAATTCATTAGGCAATAGTACATTATTTTCAAAAGTTATTCGTCAAGACAAGACCTATATAACCCAGATATTAGAAAATTGTGTTTTAAAAATGTGGATTTGTAGCAGAGAGTGAAAACCCAGGGAATAATAAAGACTATTAATTTACAATGTAAATAAAACATTAGCACATACATAAACAGAAACCAATAAAACAGAATCAGTAAACCTGTGCACTATGATACCTAGTCTCACAATTTCTACTTTGTCTCAAAAAAACTATATATTTCTATTTGAACAGAAAATTGTTCTAGAAAAAAGCAAGACTATCTATACCTTTTTATGTAATAAATAATTTATTTGTAAACAATTTATGTTTCAAACTGTATTACTTTTATGCAATTTGATATTCAAATAATTATTAATGGAGTAAAGGTGTTTTGGGAGATAAAACTCATATACTGAAAGATTTTCCTGCATGATAGGTAGGCAGAGAGACAGAAGATACATGACATAATAAATAGCTGTCATTATAAATTACCTGTTTTTGTAATAAGTTAATATTTTATCAAATAGTTATAAATAATTTTAAAAGCAGATATACATTAATTGCTAAGACAGTTTTAGAATTAACTTATATGTTATAAATTCTTCATGTGTGTAATAATCCACTACATATAAACAAATATACATATTTAGGAATAATGCTTAATTGCTCATAATGTGTGGAAAGAAAAAAAAACATAATGCAACATCTCTTTTTATTATTCAGAAATATTGATTTTTCACAACTAATTTATAAATATTTTGTAATATATGATGCATTTGCATAAATGCACATAACTAAATGTAGGTTTATCAGTGTGGACTGTGTGCATGCTAGATATAGCTGGTGGCAAAGCAAGTAGAATATTTAAATTCAGTTGATGTAATTTTTGTACAAGTAATTCAGGTAGATCAAAGTAATTATTTCAACAAAAGAACCTCATAAAACTATACATCTAAAATAATACAAAGGTCAGATGTAAACAACAATGTATTTTTCAAGAAATGTTTGCACAGATTAGAGTAGAAACTTTATGGTTAATATACTAATGTTTCATTGTTTGCCATACTCACAAAATTGGCAGTAAAATCATTCAAAAGAACAGGTGTGTTAGTTTTGATTATACCCTGGAAGAAAAATCATCGCTTAAATGAGGTGGTGACCACTACTCCGAAGGATTACAAAATCATGAAATCTATGGTGATGTATTTGTATCACTACTTACTGGCTAATGAATGCACTTACTTTAATAGATACCTTGGTATCATTAGATTCAAATGCAAAGAAGGTATTACAAATTCTTACAAAGCCATTATAAGTGCCATGTTCAGGACGCCATTATGGGAACCATTTCTGGCATAGTGGGCACTGATGTATTGAGTTTAACATCCATCCTTTCTTGTGTCTGGCAAAACAGCATTACACTGAGCCATATTCCAAAATATTGCTTCCCCTCCCAGCATTTGTAAGAGTAGAATTTTACTCCTGTTGAAGTTCATACCTCATATGTAAAATCCTAATGAATCTTTCCATATTTGATATATGAAGGTCAATGCTGGAATATATTGTGGTATTCTATCATGTATCTGCAGTTTGAGCATTATAGGTAGAATTATAAATTGGATTTTTGCTATGTATTGAGAATTTTGGTATGGGTTCTATAATGTAGCTAATGAAAAGAATTTCTTTTGACATTATAATTCAATATTATAACAATACTTTTATTACTCTTTACTTCTTTTTCTCTTCTACCAATATGTAAATAGGTTTAATGCCATAAAAAATTCAGTGACATTTTGTAACAAATCTTGTTTGACACATTTGTATTTCATGCACCTTCAATGTGTTCCAGGATATACTTTCCTAAATTTTATAAGTGTCTCGGAGAGAGTTCTTCTAATCTTTATTCCCCTGTGCAATATGTTACTGAGTGTTTCTTCTCAGATTTTACACTCTAACTTTGAATCTGCTGTCTTTGATGGTCTCAATTTCTATGTTGAAAAGAAAATACTCTCAGTACAATAGCAACTACTGGGAGCCAGTTTGGAGCAGACCTGTTGCTTATTGCTGAAAGCAACATGTAATAAAGAGAGATAATTTTTGAGGAAATATCAAGAGAAAATTGCATTTGTGAAGGTGATTATAATTTTGCAAGAGAAAACACTGTTCTTTATATACTGCAAGGAAAAGAATAGAAAGGGACAAAGAGAGATAGCAATATTGAAAAAGTTCTTATGTATGGTTCTTGCTTTTCCCCATTAACTCAACAGACTGAAGAAATAAATGGGAAACTTTAGTGGGATGAATTTTGGTTACATTTTCCCAAAAGAGTAGCATATTATTAAAATATTTTTCAAGACAATATTATTTTAAATCTGTTTATTTTGCTTTGTGTGTATGTTTGTGTGGCTGCTTTTCTGTTTGTGCACCACTTGCATGTAGTGCATAGAAGGCCAGAAGAGGGCAACAGATTCCTCCAGAAACAGTTAGAGGTGATTGTGAACTGCTGGGAAATTCACCCTGGGAAATGAAAGAGGGACTACTGAAGGAAGTATTCTTAATAGCTGAGCCTCCTCTCCAGTCCCTCATTTTAATTTGTAATTAAATTCTCCATGTTTTATTATGATCAATCACATTTAAATATAAATGGATTCTTTGGGACAATTTCTTTTAACTTCAACTTTGAAAGTTAGTCTCGTACACAACCCACCTCTGCAGTGATGTAAGTTTTCCCAGTATTTCCAGGCTCCTAGACTGAGGGGGAGATTTACTCTTTATTAGTCCTATTTATTTCTCTTACATTTGTATTTCTTAATACTCAAACAGAAATTTTATTACCCAAATACTTCAAAAATTTTCCCATATTGTTCATAAGGCTACACATACTATTATTATAAGAAAAGAAAAAAGGAATCTTCACATGTGAGAAATTCAATTCTCATTTGCTTTAGCTGAGTTAAAGAGGGTTACTTTTAAAATGTTTCTTTTCCATTAATTTTCATCAATTAGCTTTAGGAGTTTGTAGTTTTTCAAGTTCTCTCAATTTATTTAGTAAACTTACTATAAATTTTCTCTGCTTTTCATGATGTGATGATAGCTTATTTCCTTCTAGATATGATCCATATGTTATTGTCTGAATGTATCATACATTTACATACTTAAACATCATTGGCTGAAGGTCATTTTACTTGTATTGCATTTGTATAAATACAAACAAATTAACTGTAATCCTACAAGTGGGGTTTAAATGTTGTGGCCATCTTCACTATCAGTTGACAGGATTTAGAATTACCTAAGAGACACACTCTTACAATATCCATGGAGGTGTTTTCAGAGAGGTTTAACTGCGAAAGTATGATCAGTGGGCTGGGTCCACTGACTGAATAAAAGGAAAGAAAGGAGAAATTTAAGCAACAACATTCATCTTTTTCTGCTTCTGCAATGCCTATGCAATAAGACAAGTTATGTCACACTAACATCATAAGATACTGGCTAAAATATTCAGTTATCATGTTATGATTTGAAAAAACTTACAGTCACTTTGGAACAGCAAGTGGTCGTTTCTCATAAAATGAAGCATGCGGTATGACTGCTTCCCAGGATAGCTGATATCACTTCTTAAACATGAGCCAAAATAAACCTTTCTTCCTTAAGTTGTTGTTGCCAGGCATTTGGCACAGCAGTGAGAAAAAGCAACTAATAGACAGACAAGCATTTTCAGATCTTTTGTTTATGTCCTAAAGAGCATGGCTTTGAGAACCCACCCATGGTCAAAGCATGCTATATTTCTAGAGTTGCTGTTCTGATAGTTTTCTTCTGCTTGTGCATTGATTTATTTTGTCTTGTGTTTATTGAACATCTGTACATATTTTTTGGAGACAAATGTTCAAAAGTCTTTGGTACAGAATGGTGGATAATAATCCTCCAAAAGATACCCTTTAAAAAATTCTTTAATTACTACTCATATTTGCATATCCATCCCCACATTCCCTCACCCTCCCATCTTCCCATGTTCCCCACAACTCCCCCAGCCCATCCCCCAACTCCCTACCCCCAGGGATAGTGAGGCCCTCTATCGGGGACCTTCAAATCTGTCATATCATTTGGGCGAGGGTCTAGGCTCTCCTTGATGTATCTGGGCTGCAATAGTATCCCTGCATAGGGAAGGGGCTCCCAAAGTCCTTTGGTGCTCTAGGATTAAAGACTGGCTCCACTGTTAGAGGTCCCATAGACTTTAGTGACCTCCTAGCTGGCATCTACACTCAGAGCCTTGGTTAGGTCCAATGATGTTTCCACAGCTTTATGATTAGGGTCTCCATGCTCTCACTAGGTCAGGTCAACTGTTTCTGATGGTTTCTACAGCACAGTCTTGGCTTCTTTGCTCATCCCTCCACCCTCTGCCCAACTGAATTCCAGGGGTATGGTTCAGTTGTGGGTATGGTTCAGTTGTGGGTATGGGTGCCTGTTTCTGCTTCAGACATCAATCTCCTTATAGCGGAAGGGCATTAGAAGCATCACCTCCACCACTGACTAGATCCTTAATTGGAGTCAACAAAGTGGATCCCCTAACATTTCCCCTGTGCCAGACCTCTACAAAAACCTGTATTGTCTCCCTCTAACAAGGCATCTCCTTTCTTTTCCTCCAGTTTTCCTCCTATGTCCCAGTCCTCTTGTTCTCCGACCCCTTCCCCTTATTACCTTCCCACCTGCTTCCTCTCCACCCATGGCCCATGCTGCCACTTTGTTCAGGGGTTCTTATGCCCCTCGCCTTCTTTGAGGGTCTATGCAACCTTCTCTTGGGGTCCTCCTTGTTCCTAGCTCTTCTGGCAGTGTGGATTATAGACTGGTAATCCTTTGCTCTATGTCTAAAAATCATATATGAGTGAGTACATACCATGTTTGTCTTTTTGTGACTGGGTTACCTCACTCAGGATGGTTTCTTCTAGTTCCATCCATTTGCCTGCAAATTTCAAGATTCCATTTTTTTTTTCCTGTTGAGTAGTACTCCATTGTGTAAATATACCACATTTTTTTATCCACTCTTCGGTTGAGAGGCATCTAGGTTGCTTCCATGATCAGGCTATTACAAATAATGCTGCTATGAACATAGTTGAATATCTGTCCTTGTTGTATGAAAATGCATTCTTTGGGTATATGTCCAAGAGCAGAATTGCTGGATCTTGATGTAGGCTGATTCCCATTTTGCTGAGAAACCACCATACTGATTTCCAAAGTGGTTGTACAAGTTTGCACTCCTACCAGCAATGGAGGAGTGTTCCTCTTTCTCCTCATCCTCTCCAGTCTAGAATGTCATTGGTGTTATTGATTTTAGCCATTCTGACAGGAGTAAGTTGGTATCTCAGAGATGTTTTGATTTTCATTTCCCTGATGGCTAAGGATGTTGAGCGCTTTCTCAAGTGTTTTTCAGCCATTTTAGATTCCTCTGTTTAGATTTCTTTATTTATTTCTGCACTCCACTTTTTGATTGCATTGTTTGGTGTTTTGGTGGCTAGCTTCTTGAGTTCATTTTATATTTTGGTGATCAGCCCTCTGTCAGATGTGGGGTTGGTGAATATCTTTTACTGTTCTGTGGGCTGGCATTTTGTCTTGCTGACTGTGTCCTTTGCCTTACAGAAGCTTTTCAGTTTCAGGAGCTCCCATTTATTCGTTGTCGATTTCAATGTTTGTACTACTGATGTTATATTTAGAAAGCAGTCTCCTGTACGAATTTGTTCCAGGGTATCACCTACCTTCTCTTCTAGGAGGTTCATAGATATGGATCTATCTACAATCCTCTACATGTCTGAATCCAGTTAATGACTACACCATTTGTTGAAGATGCTTTCTTTTTTCCATTGTATAACTTTAGCTTCTTTTCCAAAAATCAGGTGTTCATAGGTGTATGGGTTACTATCAGGGTTTTCAATTCTATTCCATTGGTAAACCAGTGTATTTTTGTGCCAATACCAAGCTTTTTTCAAGACTATGGCTCTATAATAGAGCTTGAAGTCAGGGATGGTGATGCCTCCAGAAGTTCCTTTATTGTACAGGCTTGTTTTGTCTATCCTGGATTTTTTGTTTTTCCATATGCAAAACATACTTTTTATTTTTCAAATAATTTCACACAGATTCTTGTCTTCTTTTTTCCAATGGAGTTCAGCTTAGCAATTAGTAAAGTTTTATTAAAGAGGACTTTGATATGTATGAAATGTTATCACCTCACCCAAGATTTTTATATTTTGGATTTTGCTTGAGATAGGCTCTCTCCACTAGACCCATGCTAGTGCTAAACTCATTACTATAGGTCCTTTGCCTCTGGAGGGCTAAGACTGAATGCAACATATTTGTGTCTAGAGTTCCTTCCTTCCTTCCTTCCTTCTTTCCTTCCTTCCTTCCTTCCTTCCTTCCTTCCTTCCTTCCTTCCTTCTTTCCTTCCTCTCCCTCTCCTTCCTTCTTTCTTTCTCCCTTCTTCATGTAGATAGCCACAATTGCTAGAATTTGTTGAAAACTGCATTTCTTCCCCATTAATTTGCATTTAATTCATTTGTCAGATGACAGATTTATAGAATTATAAACACCTAATCCTGAATTCTCTATTCTCTCCTGTTGATCAGTTTGATTTCTGTTACTGTGTCTTTGGACTTAATAATTGGGAAAGCAAAGCCCCATTCAGGAAGTCCTTTCCTAGAATTTTATCATGTAGGGTACTGTTTGTGCTTTCTTTTAGGAGTTGTAGTTTATCAGGACTAATATTTACAAATTTCCCCTTATAACCACACATAACTAGTTTTCATTCCTCAACGAAATTTCCTTTCCAATAGATGGAAACTTTTATGGAAATTCAAAACCAATTGAAATTCAGAGTTTTGGAGTCCAGTCCTATTTACAATTCCCCCCATAACCTAAAGCTCAGAGAACACTGAAGAGGCAGTGTTGGAAATTTAAGAGTCAAATGAGTTTCCTGTAAGATTGTGTCTTCTAGGAATGTCGGAAGCTATACGCATAAAGAGTGTCTGACTAAACATGAGCTGAACAAGGACAACAGAATTTGACATTCTACAATGGACAGGGCAAAGCCTAAGAGGCCATAAACTTACACAAAGAACTACTGACAACTAAGGAATGCTAAGATTAGAAGAGGAGAAATATTTTTCCCAGGAATGGAAATATACCAATTGTTTATCCAATATCAAAAACTCATCCTTTAAAACATACATGAAAATAATGTTATACACATTGAGCTGGTTGTATTTATACATTTAGGAATATATATTAAATATGTAATAACAATTAAAGAAAAAGGAAAGAAATGATAAAGGGGCTTATCGGAGGTTTTGGAGAGGGAAAGGGAGGAAGAAATGGGATAATGATATAATTTCATAAACAATAGTTAAAAGTAAACAGATTTAATTACTAGATCCCAATCAACATTTGTTGTTATTTGTTTTCTTTTACTTAAGAAAGTTTTTATGTGGTGTGTGTGTGTGTGTGTGTGTGTGTGTGTTATGTATGGGTAGGGTGTACATCACAGTGTGCATATGGAAGGCAAATGACAATTTTATGAAGTTAGTTTTGTCTATCCACTTTATATATGTTCTAGGAATTTAAGTTTGACAAGCGCCTTATACATTATAGCTAAGAATATGAAACATTTTTTTTACATGTTGACTCCCTTACATATTATTTTCCCAGAGCAATCTGCTTATTTCATTAGCTCATTGATTGATTTATTTTATTATTTATTTAAAGTTTTAAATTCTTCATCTATTCCAAAAATTGGTCCTACATCCATTGTATAACACCCAATGTTTTCTTTAATTTTGTAGGCTTTCTTTCACTCAACTGATTCCTGATATTTTTAAATGCTTTTTACATATTCTATTATTTTCTAGAGAATAGGTTTGCTAAAAAGAATGATAGAATTAAATATGGGAAGTTTATTTTTAAAATCTTGTGATACATATTTATAAATTGTCATTCAAAATATTTGTGCCAATTTGCACTTCAATCAGAAAATACACTACTGTCTCTTATGACTCACAGAACTGAGTTGCCAAACGATGCAAAAAACAAATGGAAATGCATTTACCAGCTATCAACATGCTGCTTACTTTCTCAGTGGAGACCTAATTAAATACATTGTAGAACAAAATGCATGCAATTTGTTATAGAAATAAAATATGTCTTCACTTACATGTTTGTCAAAATGTTCATAATCCTCATAGACACATAAAATTTTAAGCAGTTATGAGTGCTGTGCTGTATTTTAGATGTGTATTTTGTTACTTACATCTGAGCTTGCAGATTTTGTTTTGTTTTGTGGTGCTAGCCATCTAAACCAAGGTATTATGTATGCTACTGAACTATACCCTAGACCCAAGTTTCATAAACAGTGAATGTTTATGGTGAGTGTTAAGTACTAAGACTGGCTTAGTATATTCCTATAAACTATTAATGAATTATTTCATCACATCTATACATGGCTTAGTAAGAGTATAACAGCTGACCTAAACAAGGGGGAGCTCATGGAACCTAGACTGATAGCTAGGAAACCAGAATAGGACTGATCCAGACCCCATGAACTTGTGTATCAGTGAGGAGGCCTAAGAAATCTGTGGGGCCTCTGTTAGTAGATCAATGCTTATCCCTAGCATAGGAATGGACTTTGGGGGGACATTCCACATAGAGGGATACTCTCCCAGCCTAGACACACAGTGGAGGGCCTAGGTCCTATCCCAAAGTATATGACAGACTCTGAAGATCCCACGTGGAAGGCGTCACCCTCTCTGGGGAGCAGAAAGAGTATGGGATAGGTAGGGTGTTATTGGTGTCAAGGTAGGAGGGGAGGGAGAGGGAACTGGGATTGACATGTAATACAATCTTCTTTCTAATTTCAATAAAAATGGGGGAAAATGTCTATAACAAATGTCAAATAAGGTTGAAGCTCCACCTTAATTTGAGTATCAATAAAAATCTGGATTCGGATATCTGGATAAAAGCTGAAAGATCAGAGAAGCAAAGGAACAGTCACAGCCACTTCTTACCTCTCCAAATCATCAGACTGAAAGGGCCAAAATCCTGTCTCTTCCCTGTCTTATCACTGACTCTGTCCACCCAGCCTTATCAATTCCTGTCTCTTGTCTGTACAGACTTCTTGCCCTCTATGGTTGACTAGTGGCTAGCTCTACCCTCTGATCTCCAGGTAAGCTTTATTTGTCAGAACACAAACAAAAATCACACAACAAGGATCATATTTACAATGATACTTTTGAGAAGCTACACAAACACATCATATGTATTTATCATCCTCATAGCATCCTGCTTTTGTATGCTAACAGGATTCTAAAATGTATCAACTCAGTCTATTACTTTGTTAGCAGGAAGATGATCAGCATCTAATGTGTGAGAATCTAGGCTGAGTTAAGCCACTTGAGGGCAATTTGGAAGTATTGTGAAAGCTATTGCTTTGCTGTAAAGAGTAGTTAGTTTGCTCCTGGTGCATCCCTCTCTAAATGTACTTTATCTAAGCCTAAGTTGAGTACTGATAAATTTTGAGCAAGCCAGTATGTGATAATTTGAATATCACTGACCCCAATAAGCTCACAGGCAGTGGCACTATTAAGTGTGGCTTTGTTGGAGTAAGTATAGCCTTTTGGGAGGAAGTACATCACTTTGGGGGCAGGCTTTGAGGTACCTTTGCTCAAGCTTCATTCAGTATAATACACAGATCATTTGCCTGAAAGATGTAGGACATTCAGATATCTCTTCGCAAACATGTCTGCTGCACACTCCCATGTCCCACTATAACAATAATTATTGAAATTGTGAACTGTAAGCAAGCCACCACAATTGATTTTTTCCTTTATAAGAGTTACTGTGATCATAGTGTTTCTTCACAATAATAGAAACCTTAACTAAGATACAGTCTAAGCACAGAGGGCTGGCATGGAATTTCCTGATCATGGCCTAGCTGCCTGGGTCTGTAGGTAGGTCATTATTACATGTGTACTTGGTTTTATGATACCATGCTCAAATATAACTTTCCTGTTATGTACACATTGGCTACTCATGAAATAACTACAAAATCTGACATTATAAGATTTTATTGCCTCTCATGGTTGCTGATTGAAATCTATTATAAATTGTGATTATTTTCTATGTTGTAACATGTTTCACTATGCGTGTGAATATCTATTTATATAATATCACCACAAGAATATCTACCAATGTGGCTAAAAATCATCTCAGTGACAGATTATTTGATGCAACCACTTCAGCCAACAGAGTAGCAATCTGCCTGAGGCAAAAGAAGTTTTGTTCATCATGACTAAGAAGCTGCTGTAGGTTCAGACGTTGAGAGTCTGAACCCATGTAGTTCAATTTAGGCATATTTAAGCTATTTACAGGATGGTGAATTTTTTTGTGTGATGATAATTAAGTCAATCCCATGCTCACAATAAAACTTAAGTTGAGAAAAACTTGAAACTCTTTGAAAATTATATGTGATGTGTTCCATAAAAATGCATTGTATAGATTAAGTACATGTGGTACTTTACATTAAGATAGGTTCTATTGATTGACAAGCCCATGGCAAGGGTAAGGGGCAGGATATAGTATTGGCCTGTCCTCACAGATAGCACAGATGTCATCTGGATATTAAATATGTCTGCTCCCAGCCTTCTGGGGAATAACAGATTCTGCATCCCTGAATTTGAAGGAAAATACTGTGTGTTTAACATTCTTGTTTTCCCTAGTGCTTATCTGTGAGCACAGGGATCTCCACACCTTCTATAATACGTTCAATACAGTTCTTCAATAAATAATCTTCAATAAATTTCTCTGTCTGTCTGTACACACACACACACACACACACACACACACACACACACACACACTCTCACACACACCCCTTATTTTACCCAATTTCAATGTAAGTATATTTGACTTCGTTACATAGACAGACATTTTATATAAGTGAATTTATGTTATGCCAATATCTTTAAAGCTCAACATTTTTACAGGTAGGAGAGAAATATTCTAATCTGATCTGCTTTCTTTCAACTATGCACACATAAAAATAACCCGGAAGTTTGACTGAAACTGGAAAGGGTAAATGTTATACTCAGGTTCCAGCAGAATTCCATGCTGAAGCTTCAGAGTTACATTTTGAACAAATTCCTAAATGATGCTTAGGTTGTTAGATAAATCACATTTTAAGGAATAATATACTATAGGTGATAGTTTCTTATATCCAATCCTCCCACCTCTGTGCATTTTCTCCTTGGTTAAAAAAATGTAGAGGGAAAAATGTCTTAATAAAACAGCAGTTTTATGTAAGTATTCCATCACATTTAATAGGGAATGAGAGCTTTTGCTTTGTTTCATTGCATCTTGTTTTTCATGCTTGGTTGTTTTCTTTTGGAGGCTTGCTCCTTTCTGAAGAGAAACAGAGGGAGAGTCAGTTTGGGGGGAGTGGAAGTAGGGAGGTTGGTGGTCAGGATGTATTGTATGAAAGAAGAATCTATTTTCAATTTAAAAAATAGGATTATCTGTATTAGAAGGGATTAAATTTGTTCATTGTATTTGTGCAGTATAATGATGTTTCAGTGGCATTAAAGTCGTAATGCCATACTGTAAACCCAAAGAAGCAGTGCAGGGTGACATTCTGGTATAGAAAATGTTTGAATTTAATAAGCAATATTTCACTTGGTATTGGCAACATAATACAAATACTCTTTGAAATAAAAAAATGATGTTTTCTATTGTGCTGATAAAAATGGATATATAGTAATATAATTCAAAGAAAAATGTCAGAGAATAAAATAACACATTACTGTATATGATAAACAATCTTTATGTTGAAATGTCTAACATTTTTTAGTTACTATACATGGAATGTTACTTAATTTTTAAACAAGAGCTGAGGCTTAACTTTTTATGCTCCCTCTAAAATATAATCAATACATATAGTTATGTATACAATGGTATAATTATAATCAAATATAAGTCAAATACAAGTAAAAACAACTCAGAGTACAATGGAATACATACATATTAATTAAGAAATGGATAGAATGCACTGAGATTTAGACTGTCTTCTTAGTTTGGAATTAATTGCTGCAAAGAGATACCATGACCCCATGAGCATGGACTTTTTTCATAAAAGAAGGAAAACCTTTAATTGGGACTGAGTTACTGTTTTAGAGGTTTAGTCCATTATCATCATGATGGGAATCATGGCAGTGTTCAGACGGACATGGTGCTGGAGAAAGAGCTGTGAGATCTACATCTTGATCCACAGGCACAGGCAGGAAGAGACAGTGTGCCACACTAGGCATAGCTTGAGCATACAATACTTCAAAGCCTGCCCCTCAGTTACACACTTCCTCCAGCAAGGCACACCTACTCCAACAGGACACACTTCCAAATACTGCCACTCCCTATAGGCCAAGCATTTATATACATGAGACTATAGGTGTCATACCTATTCAAAGCACCACACTACTTCCAAATGACCTACAAACAGATTGACTTCTATGATTCTTCTATATCATAAGGCACCACAATGTTCAAAATATCCTTAATCTCAGTAAAAACATATGAATTCACCTGCATGATATAAACATTTTAAATTTTATATATTTAAATGGCAAAACTCAAGAATTTTGTGAATTTTATTATAATTCAGCTTTTTAAATTAGAAAAATGATGTATAGTACAGTCCTCATTTTTAGTGATTTACAAAGCATTTATTATTATTTCAGAAACGTGTTGACATGTGATTAAAATATTTTTACAAGTTGAGGCTAGGGGCTGGTGAGATGGCTCAGCAGTTAAGAATACCTCTTTCAGAAGTCCTGAGGTCGATTCCCAGCAACCACATGGTGACTCACAACCATTTGTTATAAGAACTGGTATGCAGGCATACATGCAGGCAGAACACTTTATACATAATAAATAAATAAGTCTTAAAATATAGAGTTGAGGCTATATTTCATGGCACCCTCTGTTCAATATTTCCCAGAATGCAATGTGTGTGTGTGTGTGTGTTTTAAGCTTGGCTCTGAGTTCTGAAGATCCCCAGTAAGATTCCAGATGTGGAATAGTGTCTAGAAAGCACCCAGTTAGATGTGTTGTATCATGCAGCAAAATGCGAGAGACACTTGGACAGTGGTAGAAGCTTTTTATTAAGGATAAATTCCGAGTGTGATAGCAGGCCAAAGACTCAGGTAAAGACAAGTACAAAAGAATCTGAGACAACAGACTTATATACATAGAATTCACATGATACCACAACTGTGACTCACATGCTTCTCTTCTGTTGCTCTGCTCCTTGCATGTAGCCCACATGGAGAGGGTTCTCTAATCTTTCCATCAGCTAGATTCTTTGATGTGCTAATCTTGATACCTCCATCTCCATGATTGCATTCCTCACAGGAAGTTCTGGTGCCAGAACTCTTTTTGGGAAACTGAAGGATGGTAGTCAGTCTTATATAACTTCTGCCATGCTCAGAGGGGTGGGCCACCTGCCTAAAGTTATAAAACAATATCTTTATTTTATTCCTTACTGAAAAAGAGGTTTTGCATCCACTCTAGTAGGAGTAGGTTCACATCCCAATATCATAATGAATTTAGTGTCAAATGTCCATAAGCCAGAAGATACAGATGTTGAAAGATTAAAATGTCTAAGCAAGAAATAGCATGACTATGGGAATCACTCACCTCAGGAAAGGCAATAATCAAGGAGATGATTCTTATTAAGTTTGTTCCTAAGGTATGAATCCTTGGAATTTTAAGAACACATGAACATAACTATTGACAATGTGGCTGAATATAGGAGAAATATTCCTAGAAGAAACCCCGTGGTAGAAAGATTAGAAAGCAAAAAGTCTGAGGTTATAATTGGTAAGCTCCTATAGTGCTGAAAGAAAAATAATTAAGAAAACCAAAACATAAATGTATCTTATGACAGCTGATAGATATATACCTACAGTTCCTACTTGCACCAAGGAAGTCGAGATATACATTTTTCTCTTGTTTAAAAAGATGTTGTAGGCTTTTTACATCTTTAGAAATGTTTATGTCTAAGTGGCCTTGTCTTTAAGTGGTTCTTGAGACTGTGGAGAATCAGAAAATAATATTTCAGTGAATAACTTTTTTTAATCTGGCTTTGGTAGGCATTTATCCAACTTGAAAAACATATCCCTTGTAAACCTGATCTACTGGTTTAATTTTAGCTTTTAAAACTTATAAGCATTCTAGATATATACTGTTTAAACTTTAACTGCAGGAGTAAGTTATGGATTTAAGAATGTTTCCTAATTTTTAGGTGGGGATTCTGCTATGCCTTATTATTGGGACATGAGGTGAATTTCCAAGGTTAGCAAGAGATTGTTGGCCATTTAAGAATTTATTTAAACAAATTACTAGACAAAGCTCATTTACATAATAAGGGAGTCTGAGTTATTGATTAAGATAAAGAATGTGCTCCAATATTAGGCAGAAAATGAGCAATTCTCACCATCACATCAAGAGTCTTTTCAGTGGCCATCTGTAATTCCTCAAGTGGGACATTTGTCAAGTAACCTCAGAAATCATCATTATTTAGAGACAACCATCATGGATGTGAAAGCCCAGTCCCACTTCTGAAGGGGTTGCATTATCCCTAGTTGGGATTTTCCTTTCTGTAGATTACTGTTTTTAAAATCCTTACACTGGGGGTCCTTTTACATTTTGTTCTTTTATATTGTCTTTTTTTTAGCCTGGTGTTTCATTGAGATATTCATTTGTTTTCTGTCTTGAAAGCATATCATCCCTAAAGTTCAAGTTATTGGTTGGCCTGGCTCTTGTTACTTTAATCATTATCCCATTTCCCATCCCCCACTTTCCCATTTTTCAATTGTTAAGAGGCCCAAACACAAATGTAAAAGTTATGGTAGAATGTCCGGCTTCCTGTTGCTTCCTCATAACTTCTTCCTAATGTCCAAAGTAGACAGAAAGAATAAGCATCAAGCAATTTTATTTTAGGAGAGATTTCAATGACCTTTAATTATAATCAAGTTAATCATGTAAGTTTTCATTAGATTTCATTTCTCATAAACCTCTGTGACTTATTTGTAGCTTTGCAATATGTTTAAGATTTCTGTTTTTTTAATTTAATTTTCATCTTGGCTCAGTTCTTTATAGAATAAAACTACCCAGTCAAACCTCTCACCTAACAGATTTATTTCTTCTGTTTTTATTAAGTTTCTTAACCACATGTATTCTTATATTTCTATCATTATATACCCTATTTAAAAACATGTGTTGCCCTTCCCTGTCTCATTTTTCTTTGTAAAATTTAGAAAAGACTTTACAAGTAAAATGTATTTTAGTGGAAATCTAGGAAGATACTTCAGAAACAGAAACAAAACATGCTAACAGTCTGGGACTTGTTTTTAAGAAACAAAATTTAGTTAAATATTTGTCAGATTTTGGAACTTCTTTTGTTCAAAAGCATCCAGTTTTCACTTGGTCCATATGGCAACCAAAACAATATAGAATTCTGGTATTTTTGTTCTTGTGTGCTTCTGTCTCTTTTTATTTGTGAAAACTGAAAATTAGAGATAAAGCATATCTCAGTTCTTGGATTTGGATGACAACAGAGCCTACCCAGAAGATCCCAGCATGAGGGCAGTTATTCATGAGGGAAAACCTGCATCTGGAGCAAGCACAGTAACCAGTGAACACCAGCACAGCCCCTTAGACAAAAGAACTTTGTATGATCATCCTGTGGAATAAGAAATAAGACAATAATCAAAGAGAAAGCACCTTCAAGGAGACTATTCAATTACAATTACTTTATTTCTCATTTTATTTTTATGTCTCTTTACCAATATTGCTTAATTAACCAGGTGACCAGGATTAACTTTGAGATCCAATGGAAATAGGACATTTTGTTTTAAAATTCCAGTTAGAGAGCTAGAGACACGACTGAGCAGTTAATAGCACTGGCTGCTCATCCAAAGGACCTGTGTTCAATTCCTAACACCCACATGGAAGCTCACAACTTTCTATAACTTCAGTTCCAGAGCATCTGATAACCTCACACCAATACACATACAACAAAATTAAATAAATTAAAATTCCAATTAGACTATGAATTTAAAGAATGTAGGTTAATTTAGCAATTGAGTTTGTGAGCCAGGTGGTATGGCACATGCCTTTAATCCCAGTAGGAGGCATAGGCAGGCAGATCTCTGTGAGTTTGAGACCAGCCTGGTCTACAAGAGCTAGTTCCAGGGCAGCCTCCAAAGCCACAGAGAAACCCTTTCTTGAACCAGCCCTCCCCCACAAAAAATACAGTTGAGTTTATCTGACATTTACTTAAAAGTTAATTTGATAACATGAAAACAATACTTTATCAACATTTTATAATAGTTATAAAGTATTTGATAATACAACATTTTAAAACATAAGCAAGCACATGAAGTCAATTCATATATCCTCATAGGCATGCATACATAGATTCTTTAAGATAACAGCCATATAACTTGTATTTAAATATATCAATTGTTTAAAGTTTGACTGTTGATCTTACTACTTCCTCCATGGCATTAAGTGATACTTAATCCTAAATTGGTACTTTTAAAATTCTATTTTTTTACTACTAAGTATTGTCATTTAAATTTTTTAAATTTATTCTTTTGAGAATATAATATGTATACAGAATTCGTTATGATCATGTTCAGTCACCACATCCACATTTTCCCCTAAAATGTCTTCCTGCAATCCGCTAACACATTTTGCTTTGGTAATTTTGACATTGTTTTGTTTGTTCTTTGTTACTCAGTGGACTTAAGGCCTCTCACGTGGGTATGATTGTGAAACTACATATTGTAGCATGAATAATTCTTCAGTGGCTATATCATTTCCTATTCTACACCAACAAGTAGACCTCATGAGCCTCTCCTCCTTCTACAACCAAATGTTTACTAGTTCAGTCCGTTGTAGGCCTTCTGCAGGCAGCAGTGACTCTTTCTGGACATATCCTACCCATAAGACATGATTTCAAGTCCCTTCTCCCTAGTGTTGGGCTTTTAAATTCATTATGCTTCATCCATTGCAGTGTTCTTTGAGTCTCAGAGGGGGTGGTATGGGTGTCCTGTTTAAAGCTAAGCATTTGACTGTTATTTCTTCTAACATTCAGCAGCTGAGAATCTACAAAAACATTGTCCACTGGAAAAAAAAGAAACTTCTTTTATCAAGGCTGTAGATCTCATCAGTCTATGTACATAAACAGAAAACTGTTGGCAACCTGTCCATTTAGTAAGTTGTCAAAGAATAAGGTTCATTCCTGGTACATATTAACTTCCAAGTCATTCATAGGTCTTAACATGTCCACATAACTGGGTTTCAACTACTTTCTGCATTCATAGCCCTGCTTTATGCTACACACACACACACACACACACACACACACACACACACACACACACATATATATATATATATATATATATATATATATATATAATTTTGGACCTTCTGAAACATTATCAAATTTAGTAGTGAAATATGAAAAATAAAAATAAAATGAAGTAGAAAATATGGAGTGCAATCAAATAAATATATTTATAGTTAGAAGAAAGTTTATGGAAATTATAGTATTAAAATAAAGAAAAGATACAATTAAGTTCTGACTGGGAGGCCTATAGTTTTCAACATAGAATTCTGTCAAACCAGGGATTGCATTGTATGACAGTAAAGACAGATAACTCAAGTTGCTAGTGTTTGGTATCAGCCTTTGCTTTGTTGTGTAAATTCTGAATAATCTTATTTAGTTATAGCACTAATAGAATAAGAGTGATAAACAAAATTGAAATTTGTTGAGAACCCTATGTACAAATAGTAATTCCAAGCATATCATTCACCATGGGGCCATTTTAGGAATCAACACAAAGCCAAAGAAAAGTCACAACCCAGGTAAATTTGAAATCCAATAACAATGGTTAATAATATAATTATCCATATTATAAATAATTCTTTACTCACTGGTGAAGATAGTGAATGAAAACTGAAGGTATTGTAGTATGTGGACAAGTTCCAGTCCCTAGGGAGTCTAGTAGAGGTGAGGATTTAGGGCTTTGTTTGCTGTTAGTACTTGAACATGGGCTATTGGATTGGAACTTGCATTTTAGCCTCTCCAAAGTAGCCATGCAAGTTCTTCATGAGGACTGCAGCTTGAAGCTAGTTTAGCAGGCAAAAATTCCACTGAGTCCATTGTTTGTAGTCTTATATATTTGGTAACTTCCAATGAGTCTCTTAGAGCATTTGAGAAATTTTTGAATTCTGAAAAGAGTCAAACATATTTTTGTAGGCTTTGTGATCTGACTTTGGTATGTATGAAGACATAAAGAACCTCAGTTTCTGCCTTTTGAGCAAAATCAGAAATCCCTTTATTTATTACCCCCCAAATCAGCAACCTTGGAAAAGAAATAGCTCACAATTAAGTGTTCTTGATGACGTAATTCATCCTTATGATCTTATTCCAAGAAAATAATTGGTATGACTCAAATGAAAATTACCACAATTTTTAGAAGACATATGACTCAAAGCATTGTGAGTTGTTAGGAATGTTTAGAAAGGGAAGAAGTATTTTAAGTCATTGTTTGGAATGTCTGGGATGAAGATCATAATTCTGACACAGTTCTCAAATACAGGAACAGACTAACAGTACTTAGGAAAACAGTCCAATCGAAAACAGTGAACCCAGAAGAAACAATATGGCAATGACTAGATAAGTTTAAGATATAAGAAGCTAGAGCATGTTCTGAGAAAATGAGATTCATGGTTTGGGAAAGATAAACTATAATAAAAATGAGTCAAAGAAAGATGGAGTTTATAAACAGTGAAACAAAAGGATTACAAAAATTAAGGCTTAGTTTTGTGATACAGAGAAGTAATGTATGTTAACATTGTTTATCATTGACAACTACAATTCAATAAACCTGTATATTATGTCATCAAGTAAAAATACATGGCAATGTGTCCTATTAAAAGTTTCCAGGACTACAACATAATCATATCAAGACATAATGCTCTTAGTTTAATGTTTATTGTTAAGAATATTTCCTCCTCAATGAGATTTAAGTCAGGTACTGCTGTCAGCAATTCCAAATCCTAGCAACTCTGTGAACCCAAGGCAAGTTTCAGAAGCAAGATACGAGAGTTGTGAAATAGCTTAGTTGCTTAGTAGTTGGTTTTATTCTTTTAGATTAATGTAAAAGATGTTCCTAAAGCCATTGAATTTCATCTTAAGTTATACTGGCTATTACTTTCCATTGTTTTATAGTTTGAGATAAATCCACTTTCTTCTTCTTCTTCTTCTTCTTCTTCTTCTTCTTCTTCTTCTTCTTATTCTTATTCTTATTCTTATTCTTCTTCCTTCTTCTTCCTCTTCCTTCTCTTCCTCCTCTTCCTCCTCCCCCTCTTCTTCTTCTTCTTCTCCTACTCCGTCTTCTTCATGTTATATGTACCAAATCAAGTAGTTTTCAGAACATGCTTGTCTAATAATGTGTGCAACACTAATTCAACAAAAGCAAACAACACTATTTCTGTTGTTAACATAGTCAGTTGGACAGTGTCTAGAATCACATAGGAGATAAACATTTGGGCATGTCTGTGAAGGTCAAATCCATTAGGTTAACCAAACTGAGAGGACAAAACTGTGGGACTTGATAACCCATAGCTTATGTTCTTGGAATAACTTAAAGGAACAGTGCAGATAAGGAAGAACCATCATCCCATTCATCTTCCCAGCTGTAAACATGATATGTCCTTGAGCATTTGCAGCCATGATTGTCCTACAATGAAGTACTAAGAACTGTGAATTTAAAAAGCCCTTGTTCCCTAAAGTTCCTTCAGTCAAGCATTTTCCTATGAGACAAGTAACTAATACATTTTTTGAAAGAAAATAAAATGCAAGTCTTTTCAAATAAAGTGGATGAAATCATGTAATTACTTTTAAAGAACAATATGTCATAACTGGTACCATGTTAATCAGGGATAGGTAATTAGAAATGAAGTATTTTTTTCTGGATCACCATTTGTCAGTTATTTATTATTTCTCTAGAGCCAACAATCATAATTTGGATATGTTGGGAAATTAAATATTAGCAAAACCATATAAGATTAAAAATAAATCTAAACAACTATTTAATCATCTATCTGAAGACATAAACAAAACTGTCATAAATAGAAAGAGAAGCATGCTGTGAATTGTAATTTTTGAGTGGGTTTATGGAATGTATTACAAATTTTTAAAGTGTGATTGCTAAATTTACATCCCAATTCTAAATTGTACTTTCTAAATATACCTTGGTTTCACCATTATCTGACATTTCAGACACTTATTTCCTACTATGAAAGGTTCCCCCTCTAAAGAGTAGAATCACATATCACTTAGTCATTTTATTTTATGTGGCTAGGATTTCCTTTTCTAAAAAATTTATTATGGGTGTTTTATATAATATTCTTCTGAGCTTGTTTGAAACAATAAATTGAAATGGAACATTCATATATAACCTAGCTACTTATTTCAATTGGAATTTAAAAGAAACAAATATTAATTATGCATCTACTACATGCCAGGTTCTGAGAGCTCTAAAAGTTCAATGAAAAACAATATTTAATTTGTTTGCTTAGAGCCGATGGTGAAAAACAGAAAAACTAAATAAAGAATTCAAATGCAATATGTTGGAAATGACATGCTTATTAGAAACCCTGTATCTAAATAGTTTGAATTATATTTTTTATGCTAAGGAATTATCATTCCTGTAAGTAAGGAAGCACTTTCCAAGTAGATAATGTGCTGCAAGTTTGGCAACAGGGATTGGTAACACAGATGTTACAGGAGTAGCTGAGAAATTATGATTGCCTATCCAAAATCAACCCTCCCAGGAGGGGAGATATTATAGTTCATGTTGTTTTCCCATATCATTTCACAGAGAGGGGTCCTTCTGAAGTACACTATTCTGTTGTATTAAACTATGAATCCTTATATTACTTTCCTTTTCTCTTGACTGTATCAGAAATAACACCATTTCTGGAATAAAGCTCTTGCATCTAAATGGAGTCATCCAATACCTATAAAAGTCACAGTGTTTATCAGAATGGGTCTTCATCAGATAAAAGGTTGTATGTATCATAACTGGTTTTCACAGTGGACCTAGTGAAGATTTAATAACTCTCATTTGTGTGTGTAGGATAATACCACATAATGTATATCAACTCCAAGTTAAACTGAGGAACTTATTCTACCCATCTTTTGTTAGCTGTCTTTTCAGAAAGAACAGTGAAAGAGCCCAAAGTTGTGTCCAACCAAGTACAGAGTCATCCTAGATCCTTAAAATGGAGTTATAAGCTTCTGATAAAATGAAGTCACAAGGGCAATGAACAGTTTAAAAGTTACTGTGGAGAAACTTGGATCAGAGTGCAGCCTGATCTTAAATATACATTAAAACTATAAATTACATGAAAGAAGGAAATTACTATATCTTTACTATAAAAACTGTTGGTGGTCTTGTTTGTGAGACTCTCTTAGGAGTGAGGCTCTAATTCCAGGAGCACATATACAGGCCATAAGCAGTTTGTTGACATTTTAAAAAACTTACTGTCTGTGTGAGTGTAGCCTCAAGAAATGGGGCTGCAATGTTTAATAAACATCACACAAGAGGCTACAACAAGACTGGGGTGTGATTGTCTTCCTTTATATCCTGTGTCTTCATGATTTTCTTTCTATCCTGCCTCAAGGTAACATTTCTTTGTAATTTGTACAAATGTATCTTATATTACATCATAAAAGCCAGTGAACAAATGAGGTGTTTGTCACAGCTTGATTTTCTGTTAATGATGAAGAAGCTACTGCTGTATGAAAATAACATGCAGACATTATTGGAGGCATCAGTTTCCTTATAAGCCCGCCTATGGTCATAGAACTGTCCACACATCCCATATTTACCTACAACTTATGTTTACATATGAAAGTAGTAAACCTGTCATTTAACAAAATATGCCAAAAGTGGACCAAGTCTTTCTTTGTAATTTTATTCTAGATAGAAATGACTCATAATGTCTCAGATCATTTTCTGTTTCCTATATCAATTGGCATTAAACTTCATTATACCAGTCCAAGTTGAATGTTCAGGTGGCAATTGTAGTCAGCCTGTGACAGAAATATTTTACTGCTAAACTTTGTTTGGGGATATCAAAAATCACATTTCTTTATATAGAAAGACAATTCTGCCTGTTTTAGTAGATTATTTAAGCATTCATGTTACAGAAATTAGTTGTGTCAGAAATTCCAGGTCCTGGAAGTATATGAGTGAGAAAAATCAAAGTATTTTTTTTTCTTTATCTCAGGTTCATTCTTTTGTTTCACTCTTAGCTTTGATTGATATTTCTTTTTAAAACGCATTCATGTTCTTATATATTTAATCCCGCTCTCTCTCAGTATTATATAATTATGAAAAAAAAAGACTCAGCTTCTCTACATTTCAAAGCTGTTGACCCTAACATTCTTTTTTAAAGCTTTTCATGACATTGTTTCTAGTTTCATTTCAGAGATAAGGGCCTGATAGTGTCTCTGATTGTTATATGTTTCCTATATCATTTACACTTAAACATTCTTTTCCTAATCAAAGTTGAATATTCAGGTAGAAATTATAGTCAGAGTTATCAGGGAGCCATTTTAATGAGAATTCTTATTTTGGTCTCTCTTGAGTTGCATTTCCTTCTACAATGAAATGCCATTCTCATTGTTTTTTGTTGTTATTGTTGATTTTAAGAAAATCCACAACAGAACATTTCATCCAAACACAAGGAATATCCCTTCTTCTCAGTGCCACATGAAACCTTCTCTAAAATAGACCACATACTTGGCAACATAGCAAACCTCAACAGGTTTAAAAAAATTAAAATAAGGCCCCTGTATCTTATTAGAACACCATGCTTTAAAGTTAGAATTCAACAACAAAACAAAATGCAGAAATCTTAAAAAATCACAGAAATTGAATAATGCACAATTTCGCCAATCCTGGGTCAAGGAAGAAATAAAACAAGAAATTAAATTAAGGGCTGAAATCAATAAAGTAGAAACTAGGAAAACAATACAAAGGATCAATGTAACAAAGAGTTGGTTCTTTGAGAAAGGCAACAAGATAGACAAAACATTATCCAAACTTACCAAATGTCAGAGAGTGAACATACAAATTAGTTGAATCAGAAATGAAAAGGGGGATGTAACAAATAGACACTGAGGAAATCCAGAAAATCATCAGGTCATACTTTGAAAATCTGTACTCCTCAGAATTCAAAAATCTAAAGGAAATGGACAATTTTCTGGATAGATATCACTTACCGAAATTAAATCAAAAACAGATAAGCAATTTAAATAGACCTATAATCCCTAATAAATTAGAAGCAGTCATCAAAAGGCTCCCAACCTTCCCAATTCTACCAGAAATCCAAAGAACAGCTAATACCAATTCTCCTCAAAGTGTTCCACAAAATAGAAGCAGAAGGGACATTTCCAAACTCTTTTTACTAGGCTTCAATAACCTTGGTACCCAAGCCACACAATGATACAACTAAGAAAGAGAACTACAGACCAATATCCCTCATGAACATTGATGCAAAAATACTCAACAAAATCCTGGCAAATACTCAACAAAATACATCAAAAATATCATCCACCATGATCAAATAGGTTTCATCCCAGGGATGCAGGGATGGTTCAACATATGAAAATCCATCAATGTAATCCACCATATAAACAAACTGAGAAAGAAAAATCACATGATCCTCTCACTGGATGTTGAAAAAGCCTTTGACAAAATCCAACACCCCTTCATTATAAAGGTCTTGGAGAGATCAGGAATAACAGGAACATACCTAAATACAATAAAAGCAAATATAGAAAGGTAGCAGCCAGTATCAAAACAAATGGAGAGAAATTCAATGTGATTCCTCTAAAATCAGGAACAAGACAAGGCTGTCCATTCTCTCCATACCTCTTCAATATTGTACTTGAAGTTCTAGCTAGAGTTGGAAAAGGAGATCAAGGGGATACAAATTGGAAAGGAAGAAGTAAACATTTTTCTATTTGCAAATGATATGATAATTTACAAAAGTGACCCTAAAAACTCTATCAGAGAACTCCTGGAGTTGATCAACACCTTCAGCAAAGTGGCAGGATACAAGATTAACTTAAAAAAATCAGTAGCCATACTATATACAGATGATAAATAGGCTGAGAAAGAAATCAGAAAAACATCACCCTTTACAAGTGCCACAAACAACATAAAATACCTTGGGTTAATGCAAACCAAACAAGTGAAGGACCTGTATGGCAAGAACTTTGAGTCTTTAAAGAAAGAAATTAAAGAAGATACCAGAAAATGGAAGGATCTACCTTGCTCTTGAATGAGTACAATCAACATATTAAAAATGGCAATCTTGCAAAAAACAATCTACAGATTAAATGAAATCCCCAACAAAATACCAGCACAATTCTTCACAGGCCTTGTAAGGACAATTCTTAACATTATATGGAAAAACAAAAGACCCAGGATAGCCAAACCAACCCTGTATAAGAAAGGAACTTCCAGAGGCATCACCACCCTTCACTTCAAGCTCTATTATAGAGCTAATGTACTGAAAACAGCTTGGTGTTGGCATAAAAATAGACATTTAGACCATTGGAATCAAATTGAAAACCCTGATATTAACCCACACACCTATGAACTCCTGATATTTGACAAAGAAACTAAAATTATAAAATTGAATAAAAGAAAGCATCTTCAACAACTGGTGCTCTCATAACAGGATGCTGGTGTGTATTAGACTGCAGATATAAGCATATCTATTGCCATGTACATAATAAGTCCAAATGGGTCAAAGCCCGCAACATAAATCCAGCCACACTGAATCTTGTAGAAGAGAAGGTAGCTGGTACCATCGCACAAATCGGTAAGGGAGTCTTCTTCCTGAACATAACACCAATAGTACAATCACTGAGATCCACAATTAATAAATGTGACCTCCTGAACTGCGAAGCTGTTGTAAGGCAATGGACACAGTCAACAGGGCAAAATGGCAACACATAGAATGAGAAAAGGTATTTACCAACCCCACATCTGACTGATGTCCAAAATTTATAAAGAACACATGAGGCTAGTCACCAAAATACCAACTAATCTAAATAAAAATTGGGGTACAGAATTAAATAGAGAACTCTCAATAGAGGAAGCTAAAGTGGCTGAAAGACACTTAAGAAAGTGTTCAACATCCTTAGCCATCAGAGAAATGCAAATCAAAATAACTCTGAGATACCATCTTACTCCTGTCAGAATGAACAAAATCAAAAATACCAATGACAGTTTATGCTGGATAGCATGTGGAGAAATGGAAACACTCCTCCACTGCTGGTGGGACTGCAAACACAGCCACTTTGTAAATCAGTATGGTGGTTTCTCAGGAAAAGACAAAAATAGTATGTCCTCACTCATATATGGATTTTAGACCTACAGCAAAGAAGTAGCAGCCTAAAATCCACACTGCCTGAGAAGGTAGGAATCAAGGAGTTATCTAAGGGAGACATACATGGTCCCCTGGAGAAGGGGAAAGGGCAAGATCTCCTAAGATAATTGGGAGTATGGGGGGTGGTAAGATCATACAGGAATGGATACAGATGCGGCATTCCTCAAGACCCTCCAAAGATGCCAAGCTATGCTAAGGATGGCCACGATGTATGTGTGTTCTGTATGTATGGAGTGGCCACGCATGTGTGTATGAAGTATGATCGTAAATGTGTGATTGTTAACAAAAGAATGCTATTGTGTTGTCTTTGAATCATTTAATTGCTGGGGAAGGAGCAACAGTTGTTAAAGTACAGGATACTTGGGAGGGAAATTTCTGTTTTTTTTTGTTTTTTTTTTTTTGTTTTTTTGAGGGTGAAGAGCTGTGGATTCCTTCCAGACTGGTATGGGTTCATGGGGCAGAACCCCCTGAAGCAGTGGCTCAGGTGACCTGAATATTTGTTTTCATTTAAAGTTGGTCAGTTAGAAATGGTAGTGGTCACAGTCAATCACTTTTAAAAGGAAAAAGGAGGAATATGATATAGAAATGATACTTTGTATAGGAATGGATCCTCATTTGTTGATACTTTGTATTGGCATGGATCTTCATTTGTTGATACTAGTTAGGTTTTCTAGATATATAGATATTCTTCATACCATTCAAAGATCAATGGAATATATGGCATTTAAATGGTTTAGGGTTTTTCTTGACAGTGAGACACAATTGCTCCTGGCACAACAATTATATCTGAGAGGAAGATGGGTATCCAAGAAATTTCATTATAGAGTTTGACTTTGACATGGCAAGACCAGTCATTTGGGCAAGGAGCTACTCTTGCCTAAACTGTTTAACTGTTGCTTTACAAATTGGACATGCAGGAAACACAGGAAAATGCCTAAAGGGTCCCTGCTTCATGGAGGAGCACAAACTGCCAATGCAGGACAGTTTAGAATTCCCTGCTTCATGAAAGTGTCTGCCAGACATTCTACAGGACACAGAAAAAAGATGACAGACAAACTTCCAATGCAGTTGGATAGTTTAGAATTTCCTGCTTTGCTGAGAAGTCTGCCAGACACATTGTGGCCTGTAGGCTAATGTTGGATGCCCCAACGTTACCAAGAAACTTTGGGTGACTGTCTAGGAAGCAAGGTGTCTCTGTCAGTTCTAGAGTTTATATATTATCCTTCTATGGTCTTTGATGGAGTTGAAGATAGATAGTTATAGTAACACACTAAGATAGAATGGTTAAAATCTTATAATTCTTACTTGATAATGGTTTTCTTATATATAAAGAAGGGGGAGATGTTGGAACCCAGCCCCCATGAGGTCTCTAAGAGTTGTTTTCCAGCATAACCACAGGTACCTCCTATTTTCCTGACCTCACCCCACTGGGATCGATATCCTGTTGTGAACCCTTTGACCTGGGGTTTTTGTAAGTTTGTATATAATAAGGCTGCTCCACAGTAAAAGTGAGAGACATTCTCTCAGAAAAGGACCAGGAGTCTTGTGGTTCATCCAAATCTCCAGGCTTTCGCCCAATACTTGGATTTAGTGGCCAAGAGCAGCCACAGGAACTCAGATATATTTCTAATTTAGATGAAAAATCAAAGTCTTCCTATTAATTCCTGTTTCATAAGATTTGGAAGCTGTAGAGTACTTTCCTTACTATAACTGTGATATAACAACTTCTGACATGCTAGAAGTGAGCAGAAATAGCTGTCACTATTGTTATAATTTATTGGCTTCCCTTTTTGGGCAAGGATGATGTTCTCACTTATGTTATAAAGGACCAATTCTGCCAAGTCATTGCCTTGCAGCTAGATCTCAACCTGTTGCTAACTCTCTAGGCAAGCCATGCTTAGCAATAAATTAATGCCGGTTAATTAAGTGTTGCTGCTCATTGGTCTCATCAAAGAAAGGGAAAATACTCCATGCTGGAATGTTAGTTCAGAATTAAAGAATTATGCATCTATGGTTAGACTTTTCTTTTTACTTTTGTCAAAGAAGAATTTTATCAGGGGACTCTTCTGTGAGAATCAAGATGCTCTTTGGTAGAAATACAATGCTAAGTGTTCCCTCTCTGTTTTTTTCTCTTTATTATTTTTTTCTATTATTATTATTATTATTATTATTATTATTATTATTAATTCAAGTTAGGGAACAGGCTTGTTTCACATGTAATTCCCCTCTCCCTCTCCTTCCCCTCATCCCCATTGCTTCTCCCCCACCTCCAACCTACCCCCCACCCCATCCACCCACCACTCCCCAGACAGGGTGGGGCCGCCAACCAGGGATCCACCAACTCCACCAAATCTTCCTGTGCTGGGCCTAGGCCCCTCCCCATGTGTCCAGAGACAGAGCACATCCCTTCAAGTGGGATGGGCTCTCATAGTCCCCCCCACACACCAGGGCAAAACGCCAGTCCACCTTCAGAGGCTCCCAGGAGTGCAGGGGCCTCCCCATTGGCATCCATGATCAGGGGGCTGGATTAGTCCCGTACTGGCCTCCCAAAGAGTGTCTGGGGTCGATATGCTTTCCCTTTTTCATGCCAAATGTTTCTGTGGGTATCTCCAACCTGGTACAGACCCCTTCGTTCTTCATTCCTCCCTCTCTTCAACTAGGTTCCAGATTTCAGCTCAGTGTATTTCTGTGGATGTCTGTCTCTGCTTCCATCAGCCACTGGATGAGGACTCTAGGATAGCATAGAGAGTAGTCATCAATCTCATTCTAGGGGAAGGGCTTCTAGGCCATCCTCTCCTCCACTGCCAGACTGTCAGATCGTGTCATCCTTGTAGGTCTCTGGAGATCTTCCTAGTTCCAGATCTCTTCTCAGACCTATAGTGGCTCCCTCTGATATGATATCTCTCATCCTGCTCTCTCTCCTCTATTCTTCCCCCAACTCAATATATCTGCTCCTCCATTTCTTCTCCTCTACTCTTCTTCTTGTGCTCTTATTGTGGCAGCACCCACTCCCCTACCCTCATGCTCTCAATTAGCTTGGGAGTTCATGCCACTTCCCATTCCTGGGGTCCATTAATCCCTTAGAGTCATTCATGATTTCTAGTGTCTTTGGGGAAGAGGATTATAGGCTGGTAAACCTTTGCTGTATGTCCAAAACTCATATATGAGTGAGTACATACCATGTTTGTCTTTTTGTGATTGGGTTACCTCACTCAGGATGGTTTCCTCTAGTTCCATCCATTTGCCTGCGAATTTCAAGATTCCATTGCATTTTTCTGCTGAGTAGTACTCCATTGTATAAATGTACCACATTTTCTCTTTCCATTCTTCAGTTGAGGGGCATCTAGGTTGCTTCCAGGTTCTGGCTATTACAAACAATGCTGCTATGAACATGGTTGAACATATGTCCTTGTTGTATGGACATGCAGTATTTGGGTATATACCCAAGAGAGGAATGGATGGATCTTGAGGTAGATTGATTCCCATTTTTCTGAACAACCACCATACTGATTTCCAAAGTGGTCTTACAAGTTCACACTCCACCAGCAATGGAGGAGTGTTCCTTCTTCTCCGCAACATCTCCAGCATAGGTTGTCATTGGTATTTTTGATTTTAGCCATTCTGACAGGTGTGAGATGGTATCTCAGAGTTGTTTTGAGTTGCATTTCTCTGATGGCCAATGATTTTGAGCACTTTCTTAAGTGTCTTTCAGCCATTTCAGATTCCTCTGTTGAAAAAATCTCTTTTTAGTTCTGCACCCCACTTTTTAATTTCATTGTTTGGTGTTTTGGTGGCTAGCTTCATGAGCTCCTTGTATATTTTGGAAATCAGTCCTCTGTCAGATGTGGGGCTGGTGAAGATCTTTTCCCATTCTGTGGGTGGTTGTTTTGTCCTACTGACTGTGTCCTTTGCCTTATAGAAGCTTCTCAGTTTCAAGAGGTCCCATTTATTGATTGCAGACCTCAGTGTCTGTGCTACTGGTGTGATGTTCAGGAATCGTTCTCCTGTGCCAATTTGTTCAAGGGTTATTCCCACTTTCTCTTCTAGAAGATTCAGTGTGGCTGGATTTATGGAGAGATCTTTGATCCATTTGCACTTAAGTTTCGTGCATGGTGACAGGTATGGATCAATCTGCAATTTTCTGCATGTCCGAATCCAATTGTGCCAGCACCATTTGTTGAAGATGCTATCTTTTTTCCATTGTATAGATTTAGCACCTTTGTCAAAAATAAGGTGTTCGTAGGTGAGTGGATTAATATCTGGGTCTTCAATGCGATTCCATTGGTCTATCTGTCTATTCTTGTGCCAATACCAAGCTGTTTTCAGAACTATGGCTCTATAGTAGAGCGTGAAGTCGGGATGGTGATGCCTACAAAAGATCTTTTATTGTAAAGAGTTGTTTTGGCTATCCTGGGTTTTTTATTTTTCCATATGAAGTTGAATATTGTTCTTTCAATGTCTGTGAAAAACTGTGTTGGGATTTTGATGGGGATTGCGTTGAATATGTAGATTGCTTTTGGTAGGATTGCCATTTTTACTATGTTAATTCTGCCTATCCAAGAGCATGGGAGATCTTTCCACTTTCTGGTATCTTATTTAATTTCTTTCTTTAAAGTCTCAAAGTTCTTATTGTACATATCTTTTACTTTTTTGGTTAGTGTTACCCCAAGATATTTTATGTTGCTTGTGGATATTGTGAAAGGTGATGTTTCCATGATTTCTTTCTCATTGAGTTTATCATCTGCATACAGTAGGACTACAGATTTTTTGGAGTTAATTTTGTATCCTGCTACCTTGCTGAAGGTGTTTATCAGCTGTAGGAGTTTCCTGGTAGAGTTTGTCGGGTCACTTTTGTAGACTATCATATCATTAGCAAATAGTGAAAGTTTGACTTAGTCCTTTCCAATTTGTATACCTTTGATCCCCTGTTCTTGTCTTATGGCACTAGCTAGAACTTCAAGTACAATATTGAAGAGGTATGGAGAGAGTGAACATCCTAGTCTTGTTCCTGATTTTAGAGGGAAAGCTTCGAGTTTCTCTCCATTTAGTTTGATGATGGCTATTGATCATGTGGTTTTTCTTTTTCAGTTTGTTTATATGGTGGATTACATTGATGGTTTTTCGTATGTTGAACCATCCTTGCATCCCTGGGATGTAGCCTCCTTGATTGTGGTGGATGATTTTTCTGATATGTTCTTGGATTTGATTAGCCAATATTTTATTGAGTATTTTAGCATCAATGTTCATGAGGGATATCGGTCTGTAGTTCTCTTTCTTAGTCTTATCTTTGTGTGGCTTGGGTATCAAAGTGATTGTAGCCTCATAGAAAGAGTTTGGCAATATCCCATCTGCTTCTATTGTGCGAAACAGTTTGAGGAGTACTAGTATCAGCTCTTGTTTGAATTTCTGGTAGAATGCTGCAGTGAAGCCATCTGGTCCTGGGCTTTTTTTGGTTGGGGGGCTTTTGATGACTGCTTCTATTTCATTAGGGGTTATGGGTCCATTTAAACTGTTTATCTGATCTTGATTTAATTTTGGTAAGTGATATTTATCCAGGAAACTGTCCATTTCCATTAGATTTTCAATTTTTGTGGAGTACAGATTTTCAAAGTATGACCTAAAGATTCTCTGGATTTCCTCAGTGTCTGTTGTTATATCCCCCGTTTCATTTCTGATTTTGTTAATTAGTGTGCTCTCTCTCTGCCTTTTGGTTAGTTTGGCTAGAGATTTGTCTATCTTGTTGATCTTCTCAAAGAACTCTTTGTTTCATTGATTCTTTGTAATGTTTTCCTAGTTTCTACTTTATTGATTTCGGCTCTCAGGTTGATTATTTCCTGGCGTCTACTTCTCCTTGGTGAGTTTGCTTCTTTTTGCTCTAGTGCTTTCAGTTGTCCTGTCAGTTCTCTAATGTGACTTTTCTCTAGTTTCTTCATGTGGGCACTTAGTGCTATGAACTTCCCTCTTAGCACTGCTTTCAGAGTGTCCCATAAGTTTGGGTATGTTGTGTCTGCATTCTCATTAGATTCTAGGAAGTCTTTAATTTGTTTTTTTTATTTCTTCCTCAACCCAGGAATGGTGCAATTGTGTGTTATTCATTTTCCAAAAGTTTGCAGGTTTTCTGCCATTTGTATTGTTGCTGAATTCTAGCTTTAATGCATGGTGGTCTGATAAGATACAGGGGGTTATTTCAATTCTTTTGTAACTATGGAGGTTTGCTTTGTTGCCTACTATGTGATCAATTTTAGAGAAGGTGCCATGTGGTGCTGAGAAGAAGGTATATTCTTTTGAGTTTGGATGGAATGTTCTATAGATATCCGTTAACCCCAGTTGGGTCATAACTTCTTTCATGTCCTTTGTTTCTTTGTTAAGTTTCTGTCTTGTGGTCCTGTCTAGTGGTGTAAGGGGGGTATTGAAGTCTCCTACTATAAGTGTGTGTGGTTTTATGTGTGGTTTGAGCTTTAGTAATGTTTCTTTCACAAATGTGGGTGCCTTCGTATTTGGAGCATAGATGTTCAGGATTGAGATTTCATCTTGATGGACTTTTCCTGTGATGAGTATGAAATGCCCTTCTTCATCTCTTTTGATTGATTTTAGTTTAAAGTGCAATTTGTGAGATATTAGGGTTGCTACACTGGCTTGTTTCTTGAGCCCATTTGATTGGAAAATCTTTCCCCATCCTTTTACTCTGAGGTATCACCTGTCTTTGAAGTTGAGGTGTGTTTCTTGTAAACAGCAGAAGGATGGATTCTGTCTTCGTATCCATTCTTTTAGCCTATATCTTTTTATGGGTAATTTAAGACTATTGACATTTAGGGATATTAATGTCCATTGTTCGTTGGTTCTTGTTTGTTTTGGATTTATTGTTGGTGGTGTCATTGTGTGTGTATTTTGCCCTCTTGGTTCTTTTTGTGTTTGGCAAAATTAGATTATCTATTGCCTGTGTTTTTGTGCATGTAGTTATGTTCCTTGGGTTGGAGTTTTCCTTCTAGAACCTTCTATAGTGCTGGATTTGTGGATATGTATTGTTTAAATCTGTTTTTGTCATGGAATATCTTGTTTTCTCCATCTATAATGATTGAAAGTTTTGCTGGGTACAGTAGTCTGGGTTGACATCCATGCTCCCTTAGTGCTTGTAGGGTATCTGTCCAAGACCTTCTGGCTTTCAGAGTTTCCATTGAGAAGTCAGGTGTGATTCTAATTGATTTGCCTTTATATGTTATTTGGCCTTTTACCTTTGCAGCTCTTAATATTTTCTCTTTATTCTGTAGATTTGGAGTTTTGATTATTATGTGTCAGGGGGACTTCTTTTTGTGGTCCAGTCTGTTTGGTGTCCTATAAGCTTCTTGTACTTTCATAGGCATATCTTTCTGTAGGTTGGGGAAGTTTTCTTCTATGATTTTGTTGAATATGTTTTCTGTACCTTTGAGCAGTGTTTCTTCACCTTCTTCTACACCTATTATTCTTAGGTTTGGTCTTTTCACAGTGTCCCATATTTCCTGGATATTTTGTATTAGGGATTTGTTTGACTTGAGGTTTTTTTTTTTGTTGATGAATGTATATCCTCTAGCACGTCTTCAATAGCTGAGATTCTCTCTTCTGTCTCTTGGATTCTATTAGTTATACTCACGTCTTTAGATCCTGATTGTTTATCCAGTCTTTCCATTTCCAGCATCGCCTCATTCTGTGTTTTCTTTATTGTGTCTAATTCAGCTTTCATGCTTTGAACTGTTTCAAGAGCTTCCCTCAATTGTTTGGTTGTTTTATTTTGGGTTTCTTTACCTTCTTTAAGATATTTGTTTATTTCTTGAATTTTTTGGTTTGTCTTTTTCTCCATTTCGTGTAATTTTTTGCTTGCTTTTTCTTCTATTTCTTTAAGGGATTTTCTTGTTTCCTCTTTGAAGGTCTCTATCATCTTGCTGAGATAATTTTTGAGGTCCATCTCTTCTTCATGCACTATGTTGGGCTTTTCAGGTCTTGCTGGAGTGGAGTCCCTAGATTCTGATGGTGTCATATTGGTCTGTTGTTGAGCAAGTTCTTATTCTGTCTTCTGCCCATATCTGTTTCCAGTGAGTGCAGGTAGGATCTCTCTATCTCCTCTTGTTACTCTGTAGTGTGTGAGGGCCAGGAATTCAATGTCTGAAGCTCTGGATGGTCTTGCCTCTCCTCGTAGTCTCCTCACTCTGAAGGAGTTAGGCCTCCATAGGGTTTGGGTGTGGGGGGGCAGGACCGGAAGTAAGAGTGGGGTGTTTCCAGGTTCTGGGGGTTCCTCACTGCCTGAGCAGGTCTACCCCAAGCAGGAGCAGGCCCAGGGAGATCGGGAGGGATGGGGCTTTGATAGGGAGTTGGGTAAGAGCGGTGGATCACTCACCTCCTGCCGGATTGGTCTCCGGGAATGGAAGGAAGCGGTACTTTATTCTTAATAGAGAAAATTCATGTGCCTGCAGCACAATGAGGAAAATGCCAATGGAATTGTCAAGGATATTTATGGTGTTTTGTGGGTACAGGAAAGAAAATAATTTAATTTTTTTCTAAACTAGGAAAATACAATTAATAAGAGAACAAATATGATTTTTGCTTTAAAATATAAAATAGGAAGATATGCATTACAAGTATGAGAGTCAAGTAATTTAACCCTTCCTATATGAGTATGCCTTTGGAAGAAGGCCATCAAATACTATAACAGATTATATATTTCATATAATTCATATTTAGGACAGACGAAATATTTAGGACAGCAGTATCTAAGTATTTGAGAAGTTTTTGCTTGTTCACACATGTTACAATAAATCTTTCTGCCAAAAGCTGCCTCAGCCCTACTGCCACATAGGCAGTCTCTGCCAGCTTCCTGTGTTCTGTCTGCCATTTGGATGGACTAAATAATACAAAGACTGCTATTATGTACAAATGCTGCTTGGCCAATGACTAGGATTCTTCATCTGCTAGCTCAGTCTTAATTATCTTAAATCTGTATATTTTATAAGATTTATCTAATCAGACACCTTCCATTGGTGTCCACCCTTGCCAGTGAAGGAAGAATGGAGGAGAAAAAGGGCCACTTCCTGGTTGTCCTTCCTTAAATATGAGTCTCCCTGCTATGTCACTTCCTGCCTGATCACCACTTCTTACTACATTTCCCAGAATCCTCCTTGACTCCCAGTCCTTCCTTACTTGCTGCCTCATTGGCCAAACAGTACTTTATTTATCATCCAGTAAGACAAACACATACACAGAAGCATTTTCCTCATCATCTCCTCTTTTCTGTATAAATAAAATGAAGGATAACTTATCTTTTACAATAACTGAAGAAAACTATAACCATAACTATCTGTCTTCAACTCTATCAAAGACCACAGAAGGATAATATATAAACTTGAGAAATGACAGAGACATCTCGCTACCTCTACAGTCACCCAAAGTTCCTCTGTACTGTTGGGGTATCCATCTTCAGCCTATAGGCCACAGTGTGCTGGCACACTTCTCCATTTCAACAAGAACCCTTCAGTACTGTCTTGTTTTGTAAGTTCACCAGTCATTTTCTTGTGGGTCCTCCATGTCCACTTTATACAGCAACAAACAGTCTAGGCAAGAGCAGTTTCTTGCCCAAAATGGCTAATCTTGCCATGTTGAAAGCAAAATCCATAACGAGTTTCTTCAATGCCCATCCTCCTTTCTGATGTAATTGGTGTGCCAGGAGTAGTTGTGTCTCACTGCCAAGAAAAAACCTAAAACATTTAAATGCCATATTTCTGTAGGTCTTTGAAAGGTTTGAAGAATACCTATCTATCTCAAATACATCTCTGTATATCTAGAAGGCCTAACTAATCTAATTATAAGTTCTGACTATCATAGGTGTCTATATAACCTATATTTAAGTATGCATATCATTTTAAAAGATCTATATAAACACAATACCTATACATATCCCAACATTGTTGTATGATACATAATGATACATTAAAGTTGTATCATTAAATGAAAATCCATACCAATGAAAATTATTCATTCCTACATCTTATTCCTGTTATGATAAATCTTTCCGCCAAAAGCCACCAAGCACCACCACCATGTGTGCAATTTATCTCAGCCGGCTGCCCAAGTTAGGGCCCAAATTAATACACAGAAACTTGTATTAGGTTCAAATGCTGCTTGGCCAATGACTAGGATTCTCATCTGTTAGCTCCATCTTAATTATCATAAATCTATGTATTTTATAAGACTTATCTTATAGAGGATGCTTTTGCTGGTGCCTTCTCTTGCCAGTGGCTTACATCCCATTGCTGGAGGATGCAAAGGGTAAAGGGACACTTCATGTTTCTCCTTGCTTAAATATGAGTCTCCTTGCTATGTCACTTCCTGCCTGGATCACCACTTCTCTACTACATTTCCCAGAATCCCTTTTGACTCCTCAGTCCTGTCTAACATGCTGTCTCATTGGCCAAACAGAACTTTATTCAACAATCAATAAGATAAGCATACCCAGAAGTACTTTCCCCATCATATTTCCTGTTTTTTTCTTTTAAAAAGAGATTGACTATGCTCATTATCATTTATAACTAACCCCATTTAAATGAAAACAAACATTTATAAACAATATTTGGGAATATGGGCATCATTCATTCTAAACTGCTTCCTGCTGATTGAGTGTGATGCCCAAAACCCTAACCCTATTAAAGTCCCTTGTATTTTTACCTGACTCAGTATTGGTAATTTCCCACAATACACGCATTCATTCATTCTTTCACTTCTTTGTTTATTTAAATCTTTATCAGCTGTTAGAATAAAGCTTGTGATCTATGGATCACAAGCACTAAAAATTATATAGCTTATTCTAGATCACATTCAGAAATCTGTTTGTTGAATTTTGTTTATTGCCAATGTGAGCCATGAGAAGAAATACTGAGTGAGACAGTATGAAAGAGAATTGACTCCATGGTGGAAAACACAGCAAACACTAATACTTTTAGTCCTGTTTCTAACTGGAGTGATGCTTCTTCTCAAACTGGATTACTATACTGAGGAATGAGCTGGCAAATGAGCACACCATCCACTCTGTACATTAAACCCATCCTTCAGCCAAGAGTTTTTTTGCCTCTGTTGGAAGAATCCAGCCTAGCTCATATCTGGCCCATCCAATAGGGAAAATATTTCTCCTGCTCATAATGAACTCAACTGTCCTATTGCAGATCACATTATCTAAACATTTTCCTGAGCTGATATTGTTACCAATCTCTTTCTTAAATGGGATTTAATTCAAAGGCTTTCATCTGACAAACTTGTATTCTAGAAGTAAATATTTTATATACAGTAATGGTGTCATGTCATGCAGCTGTCTATGCTATCTGTCCTAGAACAGAGTTTTGCCAGTCAGAGCATAATTTTGTTGTGGTATAAACTGGGGAAAGGTAATATAATACCAATTAAAGCGAAATAGTATAGAGGGAGTTTAATAATTCTTGTATTTCCACCATCTTGCTGAACTCCTATAAAACAACAAAGGTTAGCATAACAAGAAGACAAATTGGCTTTCTCTATCTCTTTTCCTGAGAGTCAGTTTGGTGGTTTGATGAATGCATACCTTTTGGCCTGGAATGAGTTAGTGCAATACTTCATTCTCTTTTCATTTATACCTCATTATAAACTTTTTAAAAAGTTACTTGTTCCCTTCATTTGCTGCTGAGGTTGTGGCTCTAGGGCAACAATGTCAGTTTTTATGACTCTTAGATGATTTTTGTAGCTTACCAGTGGATGAAAAGACACAATAATCTTCATGTGAGGACTCATATTATTTTTTTTGGTTCCCACTATTTCCCTTTTTCTGTAGGAATATTGTAATAGAAAACAAACTGGGAGAGTACTTAGGTCTTTTAAAGTGAATTAGTGATAGGATTTTGGATGGGAGAAAAAGAGGGCAGAGGTTCAAGACAAAGGTGTTGTGTAGAATGTCTTTCTGAGATGAGTTTTATTAATGCACAACATGCTTTGTGAGAGACATTCAAAGGAAGTATCTTAGTCATTGTTTTATTGTTGTCAAGAGAAAGCATGAATAAAGTGACTCTTATTAAAAGAAAAAAATTTAGTTGGAAGCTTGCTTAAAGTTTTAGACCATTAGTCCATGGTCATCAGGGTTAGAAGCAGACAAGCACAGTACTAGAGAGAGGGAGAGAGAGAGAGAGAGAGAGAGAGAGAGAGAGAGAGAGAGAGAGACAACAGAGAGGGAATGAACCTGGACTTGATATGGGGTTATGAAACCTCAAAGCCTACACCCAATGACACACTTCTTTCAACAAAGCCACACCTACTTCAACAGGGCCATACCTCCTAAACCTTCTAATCATTCCCAAATAGTTCTAATCCTTAGTGATTAGACTTGCTAATATATGAGCCTTTATGGGTCATTTTCATTAAATACACCAGCCAATTCAAAATGTAAAATGCATTTAGTCTAACTTGAAAAGTTCCCATAGTAATTCAATCTAAAGACTGTTTTAAAGTCGAAAGTCTCTTCTGAGACTCAAGGCAATTTCTTAAGTGTAATATCCCTAAAAAAATGAAAATCACACACTTCCAATATACAGCGTCATAGGTTATACATTATCCCACTCTTTCCAGCTTTGTTGACTGTAACATACTTCTCTCCTGCGCTGACTCCACATCATGTTAGAAGCTCCCTTGGGAGGTATCCCATGACTTTGCCATGTCCATCATCTTGGGATCTACAACACAATCCCTTCTTCACCTTCACAGATTCACACAATGACCTTCATGCAGGGACTGCCCTTTCAGGCACTCAGCTCCATAGTTGTCCTTGAGCATGGGGAAGATGCCGTGCCTTCTTTACTGTATTTTTTTCTCTAAACCAAGAATCATGTGGCTGAAGCTTCCATGGTTTGCTGCTTGCTATTGCTGGAACCTAGACCCTTCTTGAAATAACATAAGGTTTCTCTTATTGATGGTTTCCTTTCTTGCTTAACCATTCCTTTAATTCCTTTTTACAAAGTTGGAATCTTAACTGGGTGGGGAGAGGAGTTGGTCCTTTTATTCCACTCCATCAGACCTTTCTTTAATTTTTTTATTTCCTTGAGATTAGGAATTGGTTCTAAATTTATATTTCCTGTTATAGTATGGTAGAGAGACCTTGGCAGATGGGTCAAAACCATGGTGGCTTTGGGACAAACATGCCATTCAGACAGAACTTACATGGGGAGTTTTATTGGGAGAAGAGAGTTGGGGAAGGGAAAGAAGGGAAAGAAGAGAAGGCAGAGAGAGAGAGAGAGAGAGAGAGAGAGAGAGAGAGAGAGAGAGAGAGAGAAGAGAGAGGGTTCTGCCTGTCTCTTCAGAGGAGCAGTGGAAAGAGAGACCAAAAGTGGGAATAACTTGTCTCTCTCTCTTTTTTGAGGTTTTTGTAATTTATTTTTAAACTTTAGTTAATTTTTATTTAAATTAAAGACAATCTTATTTTACATACCATACCCAGGTCCCTCTCCAACTTATCATCCTATTCTCCCTACTCTCTTTCCATCCCACCCTCCATCCACTCTTCAGGGAGGATAAAGCCTCCCAATGGGGATCATCAAAGTTTTTCACATCATTTGAGGCAGGAACTAGGCCCTCCCCCATTGTCTCTTAAAAGGGACTTTCGTACCTGTGTATAGAACCAGGGTACTGCCTGCCATATGCACATGGATGACACACTCTGCCAGGTCCCCAAGTTGGGGGCCAGGTGTGCTTGTATGCTAACATTTCTTGATACACTTTTTCTTCTCTAACTGTCAATTTTGTATTTTACTTTGCCTTGTTAGTACTTTTTCATTGTAAATCTGTGCAACAGTGATCACTCATAAACAGAAGACACAATCATTAATAAACAGTCGTGAAAACTCAAGGGCAAAACGCAGCTACATTCTATGCCAAAATATCACAAGAATATTTGTATCCCAGCTGCTAATATTCATCCCCTCTAAAAACACTTTAGCTGGGTCCCCACAGTTCACATCACCCCTAGTGCTATAGTACTAAAAACATAAACACAGAGAAAGATAATGGGTTTCAATTTGAAGATCAGAAAAATAAAGTGGCAAGCCACTACAGAGTTTTCACCTCTACCAATGCTCAGACCAAAGGGGTGATCATGTGCTCTGAATGTATCTCTAAACTGCACTGCTATTCAGACTACCTGGGTTAAACTCACAGAGATCAATCTACCCTGTGTTTCTTGAGTCCTGGAATTAAGTTTGTGGGCCTCCCATCCCAGCATATATGGCTCACTACTGTGTCTGGCTTTGAATTCTGCTCTTAAGTGGCTTTATTATATGTATTCAATATATCATCACATAGTACTATTGTCTTTCATACTTCAATTAGAATAGCTTATTAAGTCCTACTTAAAGCACTCAACTACATTTCTAGTCCAAAGTCCCAAAGTCTTTTGTATTTTTCCAAACAACAACATGATCAAGTCAACACCCTGAATTCTCTAGTACACTTAACAATTTGCATCTTAGCTATTTTCTATTGTTGTGAAGAGACATCATGAGAAAAAAGCAACTTGGGGAGAAAAAGGTTTATTTCGCTTACACTTCCTTATCACAGCCCATCAATGTAGGGAGCTAGGATAGCAACTTAAAAAGTGAAGAAACCTGGATGTAGGAGCTGATGCAGAGACCATGGAGGGGAGCTGCTTATTGGATTGGTTCCCATAGCTTGCTCAGCTTACTTTTTTTTATAGAACCCAGAACCACCAACACAGGCATGGCACCACTTACAATAGAATGGGCCCTCCCCCATTAATCACTAATTTAGAAAGTTTCCTACAATCTTGCCTACAGCCCTTATGGAAGCATTTTTCTAATTGAACTTTCCTCCTTTTGGATGCCATTAGTGTGTGTCAGACACAAAATTATCCAGCACAATCTATAAGCATATATTTAGGTAAATGTGAGCAAATTTGCTCTCAAACTGAGGATTCTTATGAAGTTGCTGCCTCTAATAAAGTCTCTGTATTATTTTTACAGAGCAATAACTTTTTAATTATTTTGTTTAATGAACAGAGATGTAGTGGAGAAGCTAGCTGTAAGGAATACCTTACTTTTTCACTGGCTTTTATGATATAATCAAAGGTGTATTTGTGCAAGTTGCAAAGACATGTTACATTGAAGCAGAATAGAAAGAGTAATGTACAGAGACATGGGATAGAATGGAAGTCAAACACCCAGAATCTGGTCAAAGACTCTTGTCTGATGAATACTAAACATTTCAGCAAAATTTCTTGGAGGATTATATGTCTTTTAAAAAAATGTTAAAATAAGAAAACCAGGCAGTCTACCTCTACATCTTCTCCTATCTCTCTGTTCTCCCAGGTCCAATCCCCCATTCTCACCCCCAGATCTTTGGCAGAAACAACATTAACAGCTATCCCTGCAGGCCCCCACACCCTGCTTCCATCTCCCATGGATCTCACAGATCTTCCCCTTTTCTAACTTCTCTCCCCTCTTCATTGCTTTGTTCCAGACTTCAATGCTAGAAACTGTGCCCTGCTAATCCAGGGGGTTGATTCTCACAAAAAAAAAAAAGAAGCTGACAGCAGACTCACACCTCTCCCACTGCTTCTAAGATCCAATTCTCCCAGTTTCATACCAATTTCTGTCGCAGGAAATCTATCATGGTCTCCCATTCTTCTATGACACCACCTCCAAGGGATTACAAAGACCTTCTCCTCTAACCCTGTTTCCCCCAAATCAGACTAAAACTCCAGCTTCCAACACCAGCAGGCTTCATGAGAAGGAACCTATACCTAACACTGCTAGGAAAGCCAAGGTCCAGAGACTAGATAACCCAGAAATCTGGGGTAAAACAAAACACTGCTGTTCTTGAAAAAAATCAGTAAATGTTTCCTAATGATTCTTAACAGTTCTCATACATCAGCACCCTATCCAGTCTTCATCAGAGAGGCTTCCTCCAGAAGCAGAATGGGAAAGATGCAGATACATTCAAGCAGTTTCTAAGTTCTGAGTTCAAGGGAATATTCTTGAGGTTGTAGGAGGCATAGGCGTTGGAAGATACCAGGAGAACAATAGCCTCAAAATCAACTAAGTAACAGACTAAAGCACCATGCATAATGCCTACATGGGTCTGGATCAGGTCCTCTGCAAATATTATAACAATTAGCTTTGTGTTTTTATAGGATTCGTGATTATAAGGATAAGTGGGTCTCTGACTCTTGTCTCTTCTCTTGGACCACTTTACCTCCTGTTGGGTTGCTGTGTTAAAGTTTGATATGATAGTTTTTGCTTCATCTTATTATATTTTAAGTTGTCATGCATGGTTTTTTATCTCTTAGAAATCTGTTATTTTCTAATGAGAGACAGAGGATATGGAGGGGAGGGGAATAGGGGAAGAACAGGGAGAAGTAATGGGAGGAAAAACTATAAACAGGATACAGTGTTTGAGGAATTTTACAAAATATTAAAATAAGAGTAACCCAGGATTGAGGCCAAGATGTTTATGATTTCAAATAGACACAAATCCTCTGGGAATCTTTCTTTTTAAATAAATGCAACATACAAACTTTATTAACAAATTAACAGGTAAAATAAAACAGGCACTACTTATATTAAGAAAAAAAACTACAAGGAAATGTATCTTGAACAACTTAAAAGAACCTACTTACAGTTGCATTTAACTTGAGTTCTGTTCCTGTGAAGAATACAACTCATGCACAGGTATGGTTGAAAGATTGTACATTTTTCAAATATTCACTGAATACTAACTTATATACACATATACATTAAATTTGAAAAAGATTAGTGGATCCCAGCTGTACTTCTTTTTTTTTTTTTGGAAGAGGTCATCTAAAGAGAAGAATATGTGGCTCTGGCTCATGAATCATGTAATGAACCCAACCTAGACTCTGTTGGACACCAAGTCTCCTCTGCTTCTCTTCAGACATCAGATGAGTTTTTGGTATTGTTTGGAGTGTTCTCTTGGTAGCATGAGATGCCTGTTCTCTAAATGCTCATCAAAGTACTTGTCCCAGTAGTAGATCTGCTTGTGGGTCATCCTGCTGGCATGCAGAGGAGAAAGCAGGAGCATGAAATGGAGCACAGTAGGAGCACATCTGCCCAGGGCCAGTGCAATGACTTGAATGAGGCCAACCTCCTCTGGGAATCTTACAAACAAGACCATTAAACTTTTTTTTTACAGTAATATCTCACATTCCTGCAATTTATAGCTCTTATGTATTGTTGAGTTCAGGCTGTTTTCTGCTTTAAATTTCATAAACAGCAATTTTACAGAATGGAAATTGTCCTTGGGACCCTATTTTATTTACTTATTTTTTTTTTATAAAGGAAAACATTGAATTGGAGCTTGCTTACAGTTTCAGAGGTTTAGTCTATTATCATCAAGATGGGAAACAATGCAGCACACAGGCAGACATGGTACTGGAGAGACACCTTATAGTTCTACATCTTGATCAGCAGGCAGCAGGAAGAGGGTGAGAGATGCTGGGCCTGCTTTGAGCATTTGAAACCCAAAGTCCACCTTACTGACACACTCCCTCCAACAAGGCAACAACTACTCAAACAAGGCCACATGTCCTAATCCTTTTTAATGGTGTCCCTCTCTATGAGCCTGTTAGGGGCATTTTTGTTAAAACCAACACAGACAATCAAAGATCTATTTTGGCTTAAAGTTCCAGAGGGAAACAGTCCATCATGGTGTGGAAGGAATGGTGGTGGGAGCAAGAAACTGGCTGATCACATTCCATCAATGAGATTCCATTTTAAAGCAGCTTTTGAATCAGTTTTAAAGATGGAAGATGATTCTGCACATGGATAGGCACATGAATGGCAACTTCTGTCTGGTACCACTCTTGTAGCAGAAACTGATGGATGACTTATTCCAGGTAGTAAAAAAGCATGCAACTCTATTTATTGCAGTGAATTGGGTCAGTTCGAGTACAGAGTTTATTAAAACAATATTTTGATAAGATAGATTTAGAAAATATATTGGATATAAACTCCTTAACTGTTTAACTCCTTGACTGGTCCCATAACATTGTAAACACCTTGTATATTAATGGAGTTGGAGCCATTACCCTGTTGTCTATCTATATATGAAGGTGACGAGAGCACACAGGCAGAGAAATCCTAACTGTCCCAGGTAATTTAGCTCAACTCGTTCCTGGCTACTGATGAAGTCTACTCAAATTATCCATTGCAATTTTCCAATTCCCCTTTCTGAACCTGCCATTTATCTGTCCCATCAATCTGTAGTTTGTCTTGTACTTTTGCCTATATGCAGTTCTACTAAGATCTGTAATCCATTTATGACCTGGCAGGCTGAATCTATGGCCAGCAATCAGCACCCTCAGGTTTCCTCTATCTTCTACAGCTGGGTTTGGTTATCTTATTAATACAGACATTATTTATATTTCTCTCAGCTTTCCTACTTTACTGGACATCTGAAATCTTATCAAATATGCTCTAGCCTCTGAACTCATTTAGCCATTCTTTATCCTACACATGTATATGGAAAGACAGACATATACATAGGTTTACTGTGTTTTGTATAACACATGGTTTCAGAGTTAATACTAAAAATTAAAATTGGAATAAAAGAATCTGTGTTTTCCCTGTTTGTGGATAACAAGGTAAATGGGTCTATCTGGAAAAGTTCTGCTGTTGAAATCATCATACTTTGTGTTATTACTAATGGTGTTGTTGTTTTTATTATTGTAATTTAATGTATTCTATATTTGTATAAAGATAAAAACACGTTCATCTATGTTTCTGACATACCATGGTCACAACATTAATTAAATATTCTTCTGTCAGAACTGCTACAAACCACCTAAAATCTTATTTTAAACTCCTTAGTAACCTTTTGAAGATTATAGCTTTAAAAAATCACTATGAACAGCAGACCTATAGATTAATATAAATACAGATATTTAGGTAGCAATTTACTGGGCATAACACCTACATGTAACAAAACAGCAGTGACCTTCTTGATGATAATGAGTTCACTAGCCATGTGCTTTTGCATATATAAATGTTGGGAAGGTATGGTAACATGCTCCCTTGATTGAATACTGAGACATGCAACTATGGGCATAGGCAATCCTGATATACCTAACTTTCCCCATGTTTTATGGGGTTCGAGTGTATCTTTGCTATAGAGGTGGTTGCATACTCTCTATGATGAGTGATAGGACATTCAAATTGGGACAAGCCAGCTGAGTGAAGATATACAATCTGAGACTAGTCATTTTTACATCTTGGTATGAATTTGTATGCCTCTTCGATAAATTGCTTCACCACATATGAATATTCCCTGATATCATTGAAAGTCTAGAAAGTATATCAGGCTAATCGTTTAGAGCACATATGATATAGCACACAAGTAGGATGCAGTAGCAGTTGTGTTTGCTTGGTTGTGGGAAATAAAGCATTCTCCTAAGGCTCAGTTTTTTTTTTTTTTTCCCAGAAAGAACTTGAATAAGGAGGAATTATAATTGGGAAAAGACATGCAGATGCTAGCCACTGCACTAGATTCTGACTTGGCAGAAATATAGAAAAATAAAAACTAAAAATGAAGAATGAGATGAGGTGTTAGCTTAACATTTCTTTACAGTTAGCAGAATGCAAGGAAGGAACTAAAAGTTAGATTTGTGCTAGCAAGTACTGCTGGAAATATAAAAACTTGGAAGAAACAGACAATGAAGAGCCAGAGATGTGTATGAATGATGAAAATTAGCTTTCAGGACCAATCTTTAATTGGAAAAGGTGAAAATGCATAAATCAGCATGGTGATAATGTCCTTAACAATGGCCAATTGCCAGAAATTTTGGTAATCAGGAAATATTCAGAATTTCAATTTTGTAAATTAATGAAGACTTTTAAATAAGCAATCAAGGAACCTTTCCCATTCCAGCTTATAAAAATGTGAGACATGGAGTGGATTAAATCACCCAAATACAATAAAAATGGTAATATTAAGTCATATGGTCACCAATTTATCCTTAAGACAAAGGCTGCTTAACATGAGTCTAAGATATTGGAAGTCAACTGTGGTTAAGATTGCTGTCCAGTAGGATTTTTGCAGAGAAAAGAAAATTAATAAAAAGCTAAGTGATATGTGGCTTTATATCCTAATGTACTATGAGACATAAATGTTCATGCAATGCACAGGAAAATTCTTAAATTCTAAAGATAAGATGTAGGGAGTAACCCTAGCCCCGCCCAATAGTCCTGGGGCAGGTACCAGGTGGACCTGGGGACTCGCCCATAAGGGCGGGGTGAAGGAAAGCCGGCATGACGTAAGGGGGGCTTCTTAAAAGGCTGCACGTGGGGACCGCGCGCTCTTTGTTCTGGCTGAGCTGGCTGGGTTCTTAACCTAGCTCTGGCCTGTGTTTCACCCGGCTGTGCTTGGAATAAAGAGACTTTAATCCAATAATAAGAAATCCCACTTGACACATATGGATAGTATGTTTACTTTCACCCTTGTAAGAAACATTGTTGTGAAAAAGTGTATGCCTAACCCTTTTGGCAACCAAGCCTGGACAATGGAAAGTCCAGGATCCTGGCTCCTGTAGCATACAAGGTAGGCTAGAGCACAACATTGCTCTGTTCCCCAATAGGCATTGGTCAGACAAAGCAGTGCAAGCCAACAGTGCTGAGACCATAAAGTGATGGGAGGATAGGAAGCAACTGTGCAGTAGAAGCAACAACTCAAAATGAGGAAGCCAGATGGTTCATGGAAAATATCTGAATGATTGAGGGGTAAATAAGATATGTTCTTCCATCAATTTCCACTGCACCCAACATGACTCTTTTTATGGAATAATTATAGAGGAAATAAGACCTTTTGCAATCCCTTAGCTGCCTGAACCAACTGGCACTTCTTTGAATAGATAATGATAGGCCTACCGAGATCCTGTCCACCATCTGTACAAAGGTTTCATTGAATAATTCTGAACCAGAGTGTTTATAGCTATGGAGAAGCATCTGCAAGAACCATAAATAGCAGTTAAGGAGTTTCAACAAAGGTATCTGAATGTACAGTGAAGTCATAGACAGAAGACAGAGATTGTTGAATGAAATTATATTAACAGGTATTAGCCATCTTCTGACCAGTCTTCTAAGGAGGACCCTGCATATGTATAAATGATCAAAGCTATTGACAGTGCTCTTGGTTTTAAGCTATAAGTAGGTGGTATATTTCAGTTGCTGAATATGCAACACATTTTGGTGTAGGATATGAAATAAGGATGGGACTGGGCCAGAAGGCCCCTCACTAATGGTTGCTTTCATACTGAATGTAGATTAAGGAAAAGAGAAATAACTCATTATAGTTTGGTGAGCCTAATGACCTTTTATGGGACTTTAGACAGGAACTGGGTCATGACTACCATAATCACTGTTGAGACTAGCTGTGTTTTACTGCAAAGGAAAGCAAGGCTCTATGCAGCATCACTCTATGGACTCATCTTCACTTTATGATCCCCTGTTCATACCTTGAGTTTCTTTGTTGTATAATTTCCTCTTAGGAGATGAATGCAGACACTTGATCCATATTTTTAAGTAGTCTTTATATGATGTCTTAAAGTTCCTTCAACAGATGAATGTCCTGGGGGTGTTTTCCTTTCTGGGAGATAGACAAGGCCATTTACATTAACACTTAAGAGGAGACAGAATCATATACCCTTGCTATTTATTAGAAATCTCTAACTATTTGGAAGTGTGTGATGTTTATAGCAGTTTTGAGTGCTATGACTACACCTGGGGAAAGAGATAAAATTCAGATGCAACTTTTTAAACTAAATAATCATGTCATAGTGTATTAAATGTATTAAGTGTAGAAAATTATACATAAATGAAACTATAGAAACAGCCAGGATTTATCATAAAGAGATTACCATCTACAAATAGGTCTCAATAAAGTCCTGTTTTCTCTATCTTCACATCTTTTTATTTCTATGGGATTTTATCTACTCTATCATGTCATATGCTATTTTAAATACTAAAGAAGATAACTTTGAGGTTGTTCCCTTTTTTCACATGGTACTAAAATATGATACAAGTTATGGACCCTACTGCTCATTGTGAGATTATGATCCTCAATGGCCTTCAATTTGGCTAATCTCTAATTAACTACCCACCACCTACCACCAAAGACAAAGCCTACTCTTCACTTGCACTGTTTTACCATTTATGTATTTGGTGAACTTTGGTTTAGAATTTAAACTTTGCCAGAAACTTACTAGCACACAATTTGTGGCTTTGCAAATTGTTTTTTTCCTGGGAATTTTAGCTTGATACAAATCATGTCACATTTGCCCCTCTACCATCTGTGCTTGATTTTCTTAGCCCTTGATGAATGGAGATTGTGTGTTAGTCTAAGTTACTTACATTTTCCTATACCTCTTATGTTTCCTAATGGTCATGTTCCACCACATAGGTCAGAAAATTTACCACAGTCTTATATCAGTCTTCAATAAGGATACCCTTAGCTGGCTCAGTGAACTGGGCATCAAAGACTACATGTTTTATGTCCATGTGAAATGAAGTTCCCAGTAAAAATAAAAGCTACACCTATGTTAAATATTCTACATCACTAATTGCCTGGTTAGATTTCCCACTATCCTTGATTGAGAGCTGGATTGATGATGGCCTGGAGCCAAATTATCTTAGGCTGTCTTTTGGCAGCTTAATTTCTTTTCATCATTCACTTGTGTGTTCCACCAAACACCACTCTGGTAAATATTTTTGGAATGTATAAACATATTAGTAACTTCTACTGACAAACCTAAAGAATATTATCAGAGCATATGATATTCTAGTAGAGAGGTTTCCCTATTTCAGTGTTGACCCACCTGATTGTTTTTGTGATGGCGGGGGTGGGGGGTGGGGGTGGGTGGGGAGGTGGGGGTTTACAGTGACTAACAACTATACAAATCTGTTACCACATTGTAGCATAGTAGTTGAGATAAACTGAATCTGCATTCCCAGATCATGGTCATTCACATTAATTCCAGAATAAATATATATTTCTTTTGAGATAAAACCTGTATTTTGTTGTTGAAGTTGACACCCAATTCCTTCAGTAATGTTTATCTTTTCCCTATTGTTTCTCAGTCCATGATCTTCATGGAGGCTTCAGTGGGCAATGATGAAGTGTTTCCCTTTGTTGTTAATGGTGGTTTTGCTATGCTTTTAAAGATTTATTTATTTTTATTTTATGTATGGATGTTTTGCATCCATATATGCCTGTGAACCATATGAATGTATAGTGTCCTTGGAGGCCAGTAAAGGATGTCAAGTTCCTTGGAACTGGAGTTAGAGATAGTTGTGAGCTTCCATGTGAGTTCAGGAAAACAAACAATATGTGCTATTGACCACTGAATAATTGTTCCAGCCCCATCCAGATTTTTTCTAATAATATATATGAACCAGACCAGAAGGGATGTCTTTACCACAAATATTCTCAGATTATGTAGCCACTGTTTCTGGAAGAAGTGAATAGTTATATTACTCATGGATATATTATATCCATGTCCCTCACCCATACAGAATTCACCCCAGGATCCACAGCTACAGGGATAAGGGTGTAAGAAAGTCATTTATTTCTAATTTAAAACTTCTTCCCAAATCAAGAAATCCAGAGCAGAATATTCCTTGACTATTGTGACTTCCAGTGCAATGCCCCAGAAATATGTTGAATCATGGTGTTCTTTTCCTCTGCATTAAAGCTAAGAATTTAGATATATCGTATGTCACTTTGATCTCATTCTCTCCTTTCTCACTTTCTGCTTCCCCTTATGATTTCTAGGATTTTTGGATTCCAGAAGAATTTGTACTCTTTTTCAGCATGAGCTATATGATATGGCAAGAAGTATCTTCATCTGATATTCTACTGTACAAGCTTACATGGATTCAGAGGCTAATGGAGGCTAATATGGTAGATGCTACATACCTGTCCCTTTCCCACTCTATTTTTCTCCATTACATTAGCCAGTTCCTTCTAGAAAACTTCAATTGAGGGCCTTATAATGAAAACAGTGACACCATTGCCAACGTCCCAGATACTCTTAGAGACATTCTCCTATTCTTCAACAAATTTATGACATTCCCATACTAATACAGTGAATCATATCCATCATTCATGTGTACCACTTCAGACCTCAAAGAATAAAGTGGTCACCATAGGGTATACTTTCACTCTCAGTGACTCATACTCTAGATAGCTCCCCCTTAATTTCATACCTTTTCCACAGCAATGTCCATAGAAAAGCCCAAGAGAACATAGCATATACCACATGGGTATAGCAGACCATGGCTAAATAAGCTCTTCCAATACATTTTTAGTCTCAGATTTGTGTAAGGGTCAGGAAATTGAACCTATCCTTTGTTTTGTAATATTCTATTTTGGGTGCCCATTTGTTGTATTACTTTTCCTCAGGAGATACCATCATATATCTGTTAATATTTAGCCCAGTAGGTCATTAGTGACAAAATAAACTAAGATATCAACCATGTCCACTATGATGAACAAATGAGTTTATTAAGCATACTTATTTGGAATGTGAGTGAATGATAAGTTCTATCAATGTATGTAACCTCAGTACATTACTACAAATATCCACTCTGTCACAGATGGTATCTTCATGAAAGCTATATCATTGAGTCCTATCTTTAGTAAGTGTTTCAACCTTATATATTCTACCAGTTCCCCAAAACATGTGCAGCTGGGGGAAAGGATGAGTAGGGAAAGGTGGATAAAATCCTAGGAATATTATGTAACTCTACTCTCACTATGGTTAGAAAGTCTTTTTTTTTTTTTTTTTTTTTTTTTTTTTTTTCAGCGAGAAGTTTGGCTTTATTTCGTCCTTTTTTTTTTTGTTCGCGGGATACAGAGAACGATTAACTGTATACAGTATAGCCTATGTAAACGAAATCTCCCTAAAAGCCAGGGCCCTAAAATAGGCTCCAAGTTCCAGGAAGCACGCAGCTCACGAAATTCCCAGAGGTTGCAAGGGTAAAAGCAGCTCGCCCCCCACCACCACCCAGGGAGGTTTCATTTTTTTTTAATTCTTTTTTTAATTATTTTTTTATTTTATTAGTTCTAGTTAGGGAACAAGCTTATTTCAAGTCCCTTCTCCCTCTCCCTCCCCTCACCCCCAAACTTCCTCCCCCACCCCCAACCTACCCCCACCCCATCCACCCACCACTCCCCAGGCAGGGTAGGGCCCTCAACGGGGGCTCTGCAAAGTCCACCAAGTCTTCCTATGCTGGTCCTGGGCCCTTCCCCATGTGTCCAGGGCCAGAGTGTAACCCTTCACGTGGGATGGGCTCTCAAAGTCCCTTCTTGCACCAGGGAAAAATACTAATCCACCACCAGAGGCTCCCTGGAGTGCAGAGGCCTCCTTATTGACATCCATGTTCAGGGGTCTGGATCAGTCTTGTACTGGCCTCCCTGACAGCATCTGGGGTCGATGCTCTCCCTTGTTCAGGTCAACTGTTCCTGTGGGTTTCTCCAACCTGGTACAGACCCCTTCGCTCTTCATTCCTCCCTCTCTTCAACTAAATTCCCGATTTCAGCTCAGTGTATATCTGTGGATGTCTGTCTCTTCTTCCTTCAGCCACTGGGTGAGGGCTCTAAGATGGCATAAAGAGAAGTCATCAATCTCATTTTAGGGAAAGGGCTTTGGGTTATCCTTTCCACCATTGCCTGGATTGTCAGATCGTGTCATCCTTGTAGGTCTCTGGAGGTCTCCCTGGTTCCAGATCTCTTCACGGACCTATAGTGGCTCCCTCTGATATGGTATCTCTCATCCTACTCTCTTTCCTCTATTCTTCCCCAAAATCAATGTTTCTGCCCCTCCATTTCCTTTCCTCTTCTCCTCTTCTCTTGCTCTTATTGTAGCAGCTCCTTCCCCCCCTACCCTCATGCCCCCAATTAGTTTGGGAGTTCATGCCACTTCCATTCCTGGGGACCATTTATCCCTTAGAGTCTTTCATGTTTCCTAGTTTCTTTGGTGAAGAGCATTATAGACTGGTAATCCTTTGCTCTATGTCTAAAATTCATATATCAGTGAGTATATACCATGATTGTCTTTTTGTGATTGGGTTACCTCACTCAGGATGGTTTCCTCTAGTTCCATCCATTTGCCTGCGAATTTCAAGATTCCATTGCTTTTTTCTGCTGAGTAGTACTCTATTGGATAGATGTACCACATTTTCTCAATCCATTCTTCAGTTGAGGGGCATCTAGGTTGCTTCCAGGTTCTGGCTATTACAAACAATGCTGCTATGAACATGGTTGAACATATGTCCTTGTTGTATGTACATGCCCTATTTGGGTATATACCCAAGAGAGGAATGGCTGGATCTTGAGGTAGACTGATTCCCATTTTTCTGAGCAACCGCCATACTGATTTCCAGAGAGGTCTTACAAGTTCGCACTCCCACCAGCAATGGAGGAGTGTTCCTTTTTCTCCACATCCTCTCCAGCATAGATTGTCATTGGAATTTTTTATTTTAGCCATTCTGACAGGAGTGAGGTGGTATCTCAGAGTTGTTTTGAGTTGCATTTCTCTGATGGCCAATGATTTTGAGCACTTTCTTAAGTATCTTTCAGCCATTTCAGATTCCTCTGTTGAGAATTCCCTATTTAGTTCTGCACCTCACTTTTTAATTTCAATGTTTGGTGTTTTGGTGGCTAGCTTCTTGAGCTCCTTATATATTTTGGAAATCAGTCTTCTGTCAGATGTGGGATCGGTGAAGATCTTTTCCCATTCTGTGGGTGGTCATTTTGTCCTACTGACTGTTTCCTTTGCCTTGCAGAAGCTACTCAGTTTCAGGAGGTCCCATTTATTAATTGCAGACCCCAGTGTCTGTGCTACTGGCGTAATGTTCAGGAAGTGGTCTCCTGTGCCAATTTGTTCAAAGATAATTCCCACTTTCTCTTCTAGAAGATTCAGTGTGGCTGGATTTATGCTGAGATCTTTGATCCATTCACACTTAAGTTTTGTGCATGGTGACAGGTATGGATCTATCTGAAATTTTCTGCATGTCTGAATCCAATTGTACCAGCACCATTTGTTGAAGATGCTATCTTTTTCCATTGTATAGATTTAGCACCATTGTCAAAAATAAGGTATCCATGGGTGCGTGGGTCGATATCAGGGTTTTCAATTCGATTCCATTGGTCTCTCAGTCTATTTTTGTGCCAATACCAAGCTGTTTTTAGAACTATGGCTCTATAGTAGAGCTTAAAGTTAGGGATGGTGATGCCTCCGGAAGATCCTTTATTGTAAAGAGTTGTTTTGGCTATCCTGGGCTTTTTATTTTTCCATATAAAGTTGAGTATTGTTCTTTCAATGTCTGTGAAAAACGGTGTTGGGATTTTGATGGGGATTGCATTGAATCTGTAGATTGCTTTTGGCAGGATTGCCATTTTTACTTTGTTAATTCTACCTATCCAAGAGCATGGGAGATCTTTCCATTTTCTGGTATCTTCTTTAATTTCTTTCTTTGAAGTCTCAAAGTTCTTATTGTACATATCTTTTACTTTTTTGGTTAGTGTTACCCCCAGATATTTTATGTTGCTTGTGGATATTGTGAAAGGTGATGTTTCCCTGATTTCTTTCTCATTGGATTTATCATCTGTATATAGTAGGGCTACTGATTTTTTTGAGTTAATTTTGTATCCTGCTACCTTGCTGTATACAGTATAGATGTGTTTATCAGCCGTAGGAGTTCCCTGGTAGAGTTTTTCGGGTCACTAATGTAGACTATCATGTCGCCTGCAAATAGTGAATGTTTTACTTCATCCTTTCCAATTTGTATCCCTTTGATCCCCTTTCCTTGTCTTATTGCTATACCCAGAACTTCAAGTACAATATTGAAGACATATGGAGAGATTGGACAGCCTTGTCTTGTTCCTGATATTAGAGGAAACGCTTTGAGTTTCTCTCCATTTACTTTGATGTTGGCTATTGGTTTGGTGTATATTGCGTTGATCATGTTTAGATATGTTCCTGTTATTCCTGTTCTCTCCAAGATCTTTATCATGAAGGGATGGTGGATTTTGTCAAAGGCTTTTTCTGCATCTAGTGAGATGATCATGTGGTTTTTCTTTTTCAATTTGTTTATATAGTGGATTACATTGATGGATTTTGGTATGTTGAACCATCCTTGCATCCCTGGGATGAAGCCTACTTGATCATGGTGGATGATTTTTCTGATATGTTCTTGGATTCGGTTGGCCAATATTTTATTGAGTATTTTAGCATCGATGTTCATGAGGGATATCGGTCTGTAGTTCTCTTTCTTAGTCATATCTTTGTGTGGCTTGGGTATCAAAGTGATTGTAGCCTCATAGAAAGAGTTTGGCAATATCCCATCTGCTTCTATTGTGTGGAACAGTTTGAGGAGTACTGGAATTAGGTCTTGTTTGAATTTCTGGTAGAATTCTGCAGTGAAGCCATCTGGCCCTGGGCTTTTTTTTGGGTTGGGAGGCTTTTGATGACTGCTTCTATCTCATTAGGGGTTATAATTCTATTTAAACTGTTTAGCTGATCTTAATTTAATTTTGGTAAGTGATATTTACCCAGAAAGCTGTCCATTTCCTTTAGATTTTCCAATTTTGTGGAAAACAGGTTTTCAAAGTATGACCTAAAGATTCTCTGGATTTCCTCAGTGTCTGTTGTTATATCTCCCTTTTCATTTTTGATTTTGTTAATTAGCATGCTCTCTCTCTGTCTTTTGGTCAGTTTGGCTAGAGGTTTGTCTATCTTATTGATCTTCTCAAAGAACCAACTCTTTGTTTCATTGATTCTTTGTACTGTTTTACTAGTTTCTACTTTGTTGATTTCGGCTCTCAGTTTGATTATTTCCTGGCATCTACTCTTCCTTGGTGTGTTTGCTTCTTTTTGCTCTAAAGCTTTCAATTGTTCTGTCAATTCTCTAATGTGACTTTCCTCCAGTTTCTTCATGTGGGCACTTAGTGCTATGAACTTCCCTCTTAGCACTGCTTTCAGGGTGTCCCATAAGTTCAGGTATGTTGTGTCTACATTCTCATTAAATTCTAGGAAGTCTTTAATTTCTTTTTTTATTTCTTCCTCAACCCAGGAATGGTGCAATTGGGTGTTATTCATTTTCCACGCAAATGTAGGTTTTCTGCAATTCGTATTGCTGTTGAATTCTAGCTTTAATGAATGGTGGTCTGATAAGAAACAGGGGGTTATTTCAATACTTTTGTAACTGTGGAGGTTTGCTTTGCTGCCAACTATGTGGTCAATTTTTGAGAAGGTTCCACGTGGCACTGAGAAGAAGGTATATTCTTTTGTGTTTGGATGGAATGTTCTATAGATATCTATTAAACCCAGTTGTGTCATAACTTCTTTCAGATCCTTTGTTTCTTTGTTATGTTTCTGTCTAGTCGTTCTGTTCAATGGTGTAAGGGCTGTGTTGAAGTCTCCTACTATAAGTGTGTGTGGTTTTATGTGTGGTTTGAGCTTTAGTAATGTTTTTTTTACAAAAGTGGATGCTAGCGTATTAGGGGCATAGATGTTCAGGATTGAGACTTCATCTTGATGGACTTTTCCTGTGATGAGTATGAAATGCCCTTCTTCATCTCTTTTGATTGCTTTCAGTTTAAAGTCTAATTTGTTAGATATTAGGATTGCTACCCCAGCTTGTTTCTTGAGCCCATTTGATTGGAAAAGTTTTTCCCATCCTTTTACTCTGAGGTATCGCCTGTCTTTGAAGTTGAGGTGTGTTTCTTGTAAACAGCAGAAGGATGGATTCTGTGTTCGTATCCATTCTGTTAGCCTATATCTTTTTATGGGTAAGTTAAGACCATTGACATTTAGGGATATTAATGTCCATTTTTCATTGGTTCTTGTTTGTTTTGGATTTATTGTTGGTGGTGTCATTGTGTGTGGATTTTGCCCTCCTGTTTCTTTTTGTGTTTGGTGAAATTAGATTTACTACTGCCAGTGTTTTTGTGAGTGTAGTTATGTTCGTTGGGTTGGAATTTTCCTTCCAGAGCCTTCTGTAGTGCTGGATTTGTGGATATGTATTGTTTAAATCTGTTTTTGTCGTAGAATATCTTGTTTTCTCCATCTATAGTGATTGAAAGTTTTGCTGGGTACAGTAGTCTGGTCTGATATCCATGCTCCCTTAGTGCTTGTAGGGTATCTATCCAAGACCTTCTGGCTTTCATAGTTTCCATTCAGAAGTCGGGTGTGATTCTGATTGGTTTGCCTTTATATGTTACTTGGCCGTTTTCCTTTGCTGCTCTTAATATTTTCTCTTTATTCTGTATATCTGGAGTTTTGATTATTATGTGTCAGGGGGACTTCTTTTTGTGGTCCAGTCTGTTTGGTGTCCTGTAAGCTTCTTGTACTTTCATAGGCATATCCTTCTTATATTGGGGAAGTTTTCTTCTATGATTTTGTTGAATATGTTTTCTGTACCTTTGAGCAGTGTTTCTTCACCTTCTTCGACACCTATTATTCTTAGATTTGGCCTTTTACGGTGTCCCATATTTCCTGGATATTTTGTGTTAGGGTTTTGTTGGACTTGAGGTTTTCTTTGGTTGATGAATGTATATCCTCTAGCGAGTCTTCAGTAACTGAGATTCTCTCTTCCATCTCTTGAATCCTGTTGGATATACTTACATCTTTAGTTCCCGATCGTTTATCCAACCTTTCCATTTCCAACATGGTCTCATTCTGTGTTTTCTTTATTGTGTGTATTTCAGTTTTCATGGTTTGAACTATTTCAAAAGCTTCCTTCACTTGCTTGGATGTTTTTTCTTTGCTTTCTTTAGATTCTTTAAGAGATTTATTTATTTCTTGAATTTTTTGGTTTGTCTTTTCCTCCAATTCATTTAATTTTTTGTTTGCTTTTTCTTCTATTTCTTTAAGGGATTTCCTTTTTTCCTCTTTAAAGGTCTCTATCAACTTGCTGTGATAATTTTTGAGGTCCATCTCATCTTCATGCTCTGTGTTGGGCTTTTCAGCTCTTGCTGGATTGGAGTCCCTAGATTCTGGTGGTGTCATATTGGTCTTTCTGTTGTTGAGTGAAATCTTATTCTATCTTCTCCCCATATCTACTTTTAGTGGGTGCAGGTGGGTTCTCTCTATCTCCTCTTGTGGCCCAGTGGTGTGTGGGGCTAGGAAATCAATGTCCACAACTCTAGATGATCTCGACGCTCCTGGTAGTCTCCTCACTAGTTCCTAGTTCCTCGGTAGTTCGGCGGAATGGAAGAGTGGGGTGCTAGCAGATTTGGGGCGCAGGGAGCTTCTCCCTGCCTGGGCGTGTCTGGCCCAAGCCCACAGGCACAGGCAGGGGTGGGGGGATGGAGGTGGTCGCGGTGTTCTGGCCTGGGGTTGGGAGCAGGCAGGAACTCACTCACCTAGTTCTAGGTCAGTTGGTGTTGGCGGACTGGTTAGAAAGTCTTAATAGATCTATTATCTTTGCCTCATGCCAAGTTGTCACTGTATGTCCATGATGTGATTAAAGTTACCTCTGCTCCATAATGGTGACAGGATGGTGCATAGAGAAGAAAAATCAACATACAACACAAACAAACATGCAGCCAAACAAAGAGAAAGGTCCTGTCAGGAATGGCCACAGATTAAGTTAGCCATATTGATTAGGTTACCAGCTAATTCAGCATATTAGTTGGGAAGAGTCTTTATGAAGAATATCTAATGTTGAGGTCTGCCTCAATTGTTAACCAATGTAGGAAAAGTATCCCATTATGAGAAACATCATTCCCTATGTATAGAGTTCCATACTAAACAGCAGACAGCTAGTTGAACATGGGCAGGTACCACAGGTTCATTTGTTTCTCTCTGTTTTCTACTGCAAATGTAGTAACCACTTAAGATAGTGGAAAGCAAGTAAGCAATGATGCATGCATTAAATCAATCTGCTTTTGAGTGTGTATCTGATGCTTCAAGTTCCTTCTTTAACTTTCACATAAATATGGCCTGTAATCTGGAATTATTGAACAAATAAACCTATTTCTCTTGTTATTTTGGGTCAACATAATATATCAAAGCAATAGAAATGTAACTAGAACAGTAGACTTTAGAGCAAACATCACAACATAACATTCCCCGGAGAGACAAATATAAACCTATAAGACATAATGGCTCACATGCCAGGTTTTAGTCTGAATGTTATTTGTTCTTTAAGACCTCTATTTTAGAATGGGAAATGTTTATTATTGGATGATATGAGGATATGATTTTTCTTTTTATATTTAAAGGTTTCACAATTCTGGTTTGACTTGGATCATGGGGAAGATGACATTTTGAATGACATTGAAACTATTAAGAGTTGCTGAATATTTGATACTGACTAAACTCATTTTTTATAAGATCACTATGAGTCCTTATGGAATAGAGTTTTAATATAAGTTTTCAATATTAAATATGCCTCATAGGCTAATATGTTGTATATTTTGTCCTTAGATTGAGATGATTTACTGGGAGGTTGTAGAAACTTGTGTAAATGGGTTTATAGCTAGAGGAAGCTGGTCACATGGTGGGAGTGACTTTTTTTCAAGAAACCAAGTCCTGCCTCACTCTTCATTTATTGTATACTGTGAAATGTATAGTCCACTCTTTCATATACTCCCACTGGCATTATGTCTATTTCACCATTGACCATAAATCAATCTAAGCTGACCATTAGGAGATATTTGGATTCAATTAATGATAAAATACCTTTAAAAAGAGGCCTCATTGCTGAAATCACTCAAAATTTCAAGAAGCAAGACCAAATTTTCTTAAAGAATTAAAGTACATGAAAATAAATGACAGGGAGATAACTACTGCTTCATTTCCCCAATCTAGTTTTATGTGATTCCACAGCACAACAAGAAAAGAAATTGATTAGTTATTATGACTAATGAATGTCATAATGCAAACTTCTCAAAATACTGTCAAATAAATTTCAAGAGCATATCAAATATATTATTTGTCATTATCAGAAGAGATGATGCTCTATCTGCAAATCAATAAATGTAATATATCTCATGAAGAAAAGAAAGGACACAAGGCATATATGTTATTTCTCAGTAGATGCAGAAAAGTATAGAGAGTTCAATGTTTCTTTTTAGTTCAAATTAGGAACAAGCTTGCCTCATATGTCAATCCCTTCTCCTTCTCCCTCCCCTCAGACCCAAACTTCACCCCAGCACCACTCCTGCCTCCCACCTCATCCACCCTCCACTCCCCAAGCAGGTAGGGCCCTCAATGGGGGCTCACCAAATTATACCACATCATCCTGGGCCGGGCAACCCTCCCCCATGTGTCCAGGCTGAGAGAGCATTCCTTCCTGTGGGATGGGCTCTCAAAGTACAACAGGAAAAGATACTAATCCACTACCAGGGGCCCCCTAGAGTGCCAAGGCCTCCTCATTGACATCCATGTTCAGGGGTCTGGATCATTCCGGTACTGACCTCCCAGATAGCAGTCTGGGGTACATGTGTTCCCCTTTGTTCAGAACAGCTGTTTCTGTGAATTCCACCAGCCTGGTCCTGACCCCTTTGATCTTCATTCCTCCTTCTCTGCAATGAGGTAGCAATGTTCAGTTCAGTGTATATCTGTGGATGTTTGCCTCTGCTTCCATCAGCCACTGGAAAAGGGCTCTGGGATGGCATAAAAAGTAGTCATCAGTCTCATCATAGGGGAAGGGCATTTAGGCTATCCTCTGAACCATTGCCTAGATTGTCAGTTCCTGTCATCCTTGTAGATCTCTGGAAATGTCCCTATTGTCAGATGTCTCCTCCGACCTATAATGGCTCCCTCTGATAAGGTATCTCAAATCCTGCTCTCCTCTATTCTTCCCCCAACTCAACATTTCTGCTCCTCCATTTCCTCCTCTCCCCTCCTCTTTTCCCCCTATCATTATGCCAGGTCCCTCTCCCCTACCCTTACGCTCCCAATTAGCTCAGGAGATCCTGGCCATACCTATTCTCCCTAGTCAATGCATGTTTTCTTTAGAGTCTTTCTTGTTTCCTAGTTTCTTTGGTGAAGAGGATTGTAGTATGATAATCCTTTGTTTAGAAGTCTAAAGTTCATATATTAGTGAATACATACCACACTTGTTTTTTTGTGACTGGGTTACCTCACTCAGGATGGTTTCTTCCAGTTCCATCTATTTCCCTGCGAATTTGAAGATTCCATTGATTTTTTCAACTGAGTAGTACTTCAATGAATAAATGTACCACATTTTCTCTATCCATTCTTCAATTGAGGTGCATCTAGGTTGCTTCCAGGTTCTGGCTATTACAAACAACTCTGCTATGAACATGGTTGAACATAAGTCCTTGCTGTATGAACATGCTTTATTTGGGTATATGCCCAAGAGAGGAATTGCTGTATCTTGAGGTAGACTGATTCCCATTTTCCTGAGCAACTGCAATAGTAATTTTCAAAGTGGTCTTACAAGTTTGCACTCCCACCAGCAATGGAGGAGTGTTCCTATCTCTCCAAATCCTCTCCAGCATAGATTGTCATTGGTGTTTTTTTATTTTAACCATTCTGGCTGGTGTAAATTGGTATCTCATAATGTTTTGAGTTGCATATCTCTGATAGCCAAGGATTTTGAGCACTTTCTTAAGTGTCTTTCAGCCATTTCAGATTCCTCTGTTGAGAATTCTCTATTTAGTTCTGCACCACACTTTTTAATTTCATTGTTTGGTGTTTTGATTTCTAGCTTCTTGAGTTCTTTGTATATTTTGGAAAACATCCCTCTGTCATATGTGGGGTTGGTAAAGATCTTTTCCCATTCTGTGGGCTGTCACTTTATCTTACTGACTGTGTCCTATGCCTTACAGAAGCTCCTAGATTCATGAGGTCATATTTATTAATCGTTGATCTCAGTGTGTATGCTACTAGTGTAAAGTTTAGGAAGCTGTCTCCTGTGCCAATTTGTTCAAGGGTATATACCACTTTCTCTTCTAGAAGATTCAGTGTGGCTGGATTTACATTGAGATCTTTGATCCATTTGGACATAAATTTTGTGCATGGTGATAGATATGGATCTATCTGCAATCCTCTGCAAGTCTGAACCCAGTTGTACCTGCACCATTTGTTGAAGATATGCCTTTTTCCCCATAGATTTAGCTTCTTTGTCAAAAATCAGGTATTCATACATGTGTGGGTTAATATCAGGGGTTTCAATTCAATTCCATTGGTCTGCCAATTTTTGTGCCTATACCAAGCTGTTTTCAGAAATAGGGCTCTATAATAGAGCTTGAAGTCAAGGATGGTGATGCCTCCAGAAGATCCTATATTGTACAGAGTTGTTTTGGCTATCCTGGGTTTTTTGTTTTTCCATATAAAGTTGAGTATTGTTCTATCAAGGTCTGTGAAGAACTGTGTAGGTATTTTCATGTGGATTGCGTTGAATCTGTAGATTGCAATTGGCAAGATTGCCATTTTTACTATCCAAGTGCATGGGAGATGCAGTATAAACCATAAAATGATAGTTTACATTAGTTTTTTGGGTCACAAAACTCTACCAGGGAACTCCTACAGCTGATAAACACCTTCAGCAAGGTAGCAGGATACAAAATTGACTCAAAAAAATCAGTAGCCCTACTATATACAGATGATAAATCCAATGAGAAAGAAATCAGGGAAATCACCTTTCACAATATCCACAAGCAACATAAAATATCAACATAAAATAAAACATCACTTCATGATAAAGATCTTGGAGAGAACAGGAACAACAGGAACATATCTAAACTTGATAAATGCAGTATAAACAAAACCAACAGCCAACATCAAACTAATTGGAGAGAAATTCAAAGTGAATTCTCTAGAATCAGGAAAAAGACAACGCTGTCCACTCTCTCCATATCTCTTCAATAATGTATTTGAAGTTGTAGCTAGAGCAATAAGACAAGAAAAGGAGAAAAAGGGAATACAAATTGGAAAGAAAGAAGTCAAACTTTCAATATTTACAGAAGATATAATATTCTACATAAGTGACCCGAAAAACCCTACCAGGGAACTCCTATATCTGATAAACACCTTTAGCAAAGTAGCAGGATACAAATTAACTAGAAGAGTCAGTAAGCCAACTATATACAGATGATAAATCATATGAGAAAGAAATCAGAGTAACATCATGCTTCACAATATCCACAAGCAACAAAAAATATCTGGGGGTAACACTAACCAAAAAAGTAAAAGATATGTACAATAAGAACTTTGAGACTTCAAAGAAAGAAATTAAAGAAGATACCAGAAAATGGAAAGATCTCCCATGCTCTTGGATAGGTAGAATTAACAAAGTAAAAATGGCAATCCTGCCAAAAGCAATCTACAGATTCAATGCAATCCCCATCAAAATCCCAACACCGTTTTTCACAGACATTGAAAGAACAATACTCAACTTTATATGGAAAAATAAAAAGCCCAGGATAGCCAAAACAACTCTTTACAATAAAGGATCTTCCGGAGGCATCACCATCCCTAACTTTAAGCTCTACTATAGAGCCATAGTTCTAAAAACAGCTTGGTATTGGCACAAAAATAGACTGAGAGACCAATGGAATCGAATTGAAAACCCTGATATCGACCCACGCACCTATGGATACCTTATTTTTGACAATGGTGCTAAATCTATACAATGGAAAAAGATAGCATCTTCAACAAATGGTGCTGGTACAATTGGATTCAGACATGCAGAAAATTTCAGATAGATCCATACCTGTCACCATGCACAAAACTTAAGTGTGAATGGATCAAAGATCTCAGCATAAATCCAGCCACACTGAATCTTCTAGAAGAGAAAGTGGGAATTATCTTTGAACAAATTGGCACAGGAGACCACTTCCTGAACATTACGCCAGTAGCACAGACACTGGGGTCTGCAATTAATAAATGGGACCTCCTGAAACTGAGTAGCTTCTGCAAGGCAAAGGAAACAGTCAGTAGGACAAAATGACCACCCACAGAATGGGAAAAGATCTTCACCGATCCCACATCTGACAGAAGACTGATTTCCAAAATATATAAGGAGCTCAAGAAGCTAGCCACCAAAACACCAAACATTGAAATTAAAAAGTGAGGTGCAGAACTAAATAGGGAATTCTCAACAGAGGAATCTGAAATGGCTGAAAGATACTTAAGAAAGTGCTCAAAATCATTGGCCATCAGAGAAATGCAACTCAAAACAACTCTGAGATACCACCTCACTCCTGTCAGAATGGCTAAAATAAAAAATTCCAATGACAATCTATGCTGGAGAGGATGTGGAGAAAAAGGAACACTCCTCCATTGCTGGTGGGAGTGCGAACTTGTAAGACCTCTCTGGAAATCAGTATGGCGGTTGCTCAGAAAAATGGGAATCAGTCTACCTCAAGATCCAGCCATTCCTCTCTTGGGTATATACCCAAATAGGGCATGTACATACAACAAGGACATATGTTCAACCATGTTCATAGCAGCATTGTTTGTAATAGCCAGAACCTGGAAGCAACCTAGATGCCCCTCAACTGAAGAATGGATTGAGAAAATGTGGTACATCTATACAATAGAGTACTACTCAGCAGAAAAAAGCAATGGAATCTTGAAATTCGCAGGCAAATGGATGGAACTAGAGGAAACCATCCTGAGTGAGGTAACCCAATCACAAAAAGACAATCATGGTATATACTCACTGATATATGAATTTTAGACATAGAGCAAAGGATTACCAGTCTATAATGCTCTTCACCAAAGAAACTAGGAAACATGAAAGACTCTAAGGGATAAATGGTCCCCAGGAATGGAAGTGGCATGAACTCCCAAACTAATTGGGGGCATGAGGGTAGGGGGGGAAGGAGCTGCTACAATAAGAGCAAGAGAAGAGGAGAAGAGGAAAGGAAATGGAGGGGCAGAAACATTGATTTTGGGGAAGAATAGAGGAAAGAGAGTAGGATGAGAGATACCATATCAGAGGGAGCCACTATAGGTCCGTGAAGAGATCTGGAACCAGGGAGACCTCCAGAGACCTACAAGGATGACACGATCTGACAATCCAGGCAATGGTGGAAAGGATAACCCAAAGCCCTTTCCCTAAAATGAGATTGATGACTTCTCTTTATGCCATCTTAGAGCCCTCACCCAGTGGCTGAAGGAAGAAGAGACAGACATCCACAGATATACACTGAGCTGAAATCGGGAATTTAGTTGAAGAGAGGGAGGAATGAAGAGCGAAGGGGTCTGTACCAGGTTGGAGAAACCCACAGGAACAGTTGACCTGAACAAGGGAGAGCATCGACCCCAGATGCTGTCAGGGAGGCCAGTACAAGACTGATCCAGACCCCTGAACATGGATGTCAATAAGGAGGCCTCTGCACTCCAGGGAGCCTCTGGTGGTGGATTAGTATTTTTCCCTGGTGCAAGAAGGGACTTTGAGATCCCATCCCACATGAAGGGTTACGCTCTGGCCCTGGACACATGGGGAAAGGCCCAGGACCAGCATAGGAAGACTTGGTGGACTTTGCAGAGCCCCCGTTGAGGGCCCTACCCTGCCTGGGGAGTGGTGGGTGGATGGGGTGGGGGTAGGCTGGGGGTGGGGGAGAAGGGTTGGGAGTGAGGAGAGGGAGAGGGAGAAGGGACTTGAAATAAGCTTGTTCCCTAACTAGAACTAATAAAATAAAATAAAATAAAATAAAATAAAATAAAATAAAATAAAAACAGATTGTAGGTTGAGAGTTTTGTAGCTGGGTTAGAGTCTAGGTTTCTATTTCTGTGGCCAGTAGAACATGTTCTTACACCAAAGAGACTAGAATGTAGGGGTGAAGTCTCCAGCCTACCTCTGTTAAATGACCTGTGTGGATATTGTCCTTGGTACTAAGTTCCCATTATCAGTTTTCAGAGAGCTACCTTCTGCCCTACCATCAGTCTGGGTTGTTTAGGGATCTCCACATGACCCCTTGGTCAGTAACTCGACGGAATGCATCACAGTCCCACCATAGGAAGCCTTCATTGGCTACCAAAGATGGCCAATTCAGATTATATCTTTTGGTACTAAGAATCCTCACTAAGGTTACCCTCACATATTCCAGAAAGTTTCCACTGCAATAGGTTTCTACACCATTGGCCCTATCTTCCCCAATTTTGTATCTGCCCATACTTCTTCCTTCACTTCATGCACCCAACTAATACTTCCCATTCGTGTACCACCTGTGTCATGGCCCGGCTTGTCTCAGCTTTAACCCATGACAGCCATGAGGTTCTACCTGAGTAGGGGTGTGTGGACCTGGAAGCTTTGAGTAACCCAACAGCAATAAAGACCAAACACAGGCATCTTGTCATCTTCAGAGAGCTCTCAGTTCCATGTTGTGGAACTGGAGCTATTTGTTTATTAGCCATCTTTTCTGGTGTCTCTTAACCATCCTGCTCATACTACAAGGCAACCATTTCTCTCTTTGTCCCCTAGCTGCTCTCTCCTTCTCTCACAGCTCACCCCTTCACTCCTAACCTTCTGTCCTCATACATTACTCACAAATCTCTAGCTCCTCAGCCCAGGTGAGGGCCTATTCAGATGCTTAGGTATATACAGATGCAAATAAGAGGCATATTACCCTGAGGCTATGGTAAACAAAAGCAGCCCTGCTGACATTAACAATACAATAGTGGGCCAGAGTTTCCTAGCACCACCTCTGTTGACAGCCAGAGTCTGGGACCTGATATTCGGTCCCCCACACACCTGACACCAGTATATGCAGAAAATCTATTATATTTCTTCTTCTAGGCCTATGAGTTCTGGCTATCACCTCCTGCATGCTCTCCCTCCATCCCATCTCCTCCACTGCGTGATACTCACACACTGGTGGCCTGCAAAATCTATTATATTTCCTCCTCTCAGACATAGACATGACCATACCAAATCCCTCATCTGTTTTTTGACCTCCCTGGGTCTGTGGATTGTAGCTTGTCTATCATTTACTTAGAAAGACCCCCGCCCTTAGCTTTTTCTTTTAAGTTTCCCCGCATGCAGCTGGCGGAGCACATGGGGAATACATCCTCCCCTGCACTCCCCGACCCTTGATCCCCACAGCTGCCGGCACTTCCCCGCCTCCAGCCCCGGCCCCCACCGGATCGCTCCATCCCAAGGTCAGCCATCTGGACGTGGCAAAAGATAAAGGCTGATTCACCTGACTATTATGGTGCCTTTTTCCCCTATAAAAGGACTCCCCTTCCGGGGCTTAGGGCTTAGCCTAACAAAGCTAAGTCCCCGGGTACCAGCGCTACTAATAAAGCCTCTTGCCTTTGCATCCAAAGTTCGTGGTTTCGCTGATTCCTGGGTGCGGGTCTCCTTCTACAAAAGTACGGCTTCGCGGGTCTTTCAACTTAACATCTAATAGGGATACTTAATAGAAGAATCTAAAATGGCTGAAACACACTTAAGAAATTGCTCAACATCCTTAGCCATCAGGGAAATGCAAGTCAAAACAACTCTGAGATAACATCTTGCTCCTGTCAGAATGGCTAAAATCAAAAACACCAATGACAGTTTATGCTGGAGAAGATGTGGAGGAAGGGGAACACTTCTCCCCTGCTGGTGGGAGTGCCAACTTGTACAGCCACTTTGGAAATCAGTGTGGTGGTTGCTCAGAAAAAAATTGGGAATCAATCTACCTAAAGATCCAGCAGTTCCACTCTTGGGCATATACCAAAAGAATACACATTCATACAAGGACATCTGTTCAACTATGTTCATAGCAGCGATGTTTGTAATAGTCAGAACATGAAGGCAGCTTTGATGCCCCTCAACCAAAGAATGGATGGAGAAAAAATGTTGTATATTTATACAATGTAGTATTACTCACCTGGGATAAAAAAAAAAAAAAAAAAAAAAAAAAAAACCAATAACATCTTGAAATTCACAGGAAAATGGATGGAACTGGAAGAAACCATCATGAGTGAGGTAACCAGTGAAGTAACACAGTCACAGAAAGACAGACATCGTATATACTCACTCATATATAGACATTCTACATAGAGCAAAGGACAACCAACATACAGTCCACACCCCAGAGAAGCTAGGAAACAAGGAGGACCCTAAGAGAGACATACATGGTCCACTGCAGAAGGGGAAAGGAACAAGATATCCTGAGCAAATTGGCAGCGTGAAGGGAGGGGGGTGAGGGTAGAAAAAGGGGAGGATAAAAGAGGAGCCAGGAGGAAAACATGAGGGATCAGGAAGACTGAGTCAGGGGAAGAATATAGGAGAGCAAAAAAGAGATACCTCAATAGAGGGAGCTATTATAGGTTTAAAGAGAATTCTGGCACTGTGAAAATGTCCAGGCATCCATAAGGATTACACCAAATAAGATTCTAAGCAATAGTGGAGAGGCTACCTTAAATGCTCTTCCCATATAATGAGATTGATATCTAGTTTTAATCCCATAGCTGTTTTGAACAGAAGCAGAGACCCACAGCTAAGCACTGAGCCATACTCTTGGAATCCAGTTGTAGACAGCAAGAATTGATGAGCAAAGAGGTCAAGACCATACTGGAGAAACCCAAAGAAATAGCAGACCTGACCAAATGAGAGCACATAGACCCCAGTATTAAAGCTGGGGAACCAGCATTGGACCAACCAAAGCCCTCTTAATGTATGTGCCACTTAGGAGGCCTGGGCAGTCTACAGGACCTCTGACTGTGAAACCACTGTTTATCCCTGTTGCACAAATGGACTTTGGGAACCCATTCCCCAAGTAGGGATACTCTCTTCACCCAGATACATGGAGGAAGGCCTAGGCATGTCTCCAAATGATGTGACAGCCTTTGATTGCTCCCCATTGAAGGCCTCATCCTCCTTGGGGATTGGATGAGGATAGAATGGGGGGTCATTAGGGTTATGGGAGGATGGAAGGGAGAGGAAACTTGGATTGATATGTAAAATATGATTGTTTCCCAACTAAATAAAAAAATGTGTTTAAAGTGTAAAGATTTCCTACAACCTCCACCCCCCAAAAAATTCTCTTTTTATAGATGTACCTCATTTTAATCAGATTATTTGATTTTTTGATATGTAATTTCTTGGGCTTTTTATTTACTTTAGATATTAGACCTCTATCAGATGTAGAGTTGGTAAAAATCTTTTCTCATTCTGTAGGCTGCCTATTTGTCTGGTTGATAGGTTGCCCTTTGCCTAAGAGATGCTTTTCAGTTTCATGAAGTCATATTTATTAATTGTTGATCTTTAGTGCCTATGCTATTAGTATCATGTACAGAAACTTGTATCCCATGCTAATGTGCTCAATGTTTGTACCCACTTTATATTCTATGAGGTTCATGCATCTCATTTTATATTGAGGTCTTTGATTCAGTTGGCCTTGAGTTTGTGCAGGGTGGATAAAAATGTAGCTATTTTCATTTTTCTACATTCAGTCATCCAGTTTGACCAACGCCATTTGATGAATATTCTGTCTTTTTTCCAGGATGTATTTCTGAATTCTTTATAAAAAATCTAATGTCCATATATGGGCTAATTTATTTCTGAATTTTCAGTTCAATTCTGTTGATCATTGTGTCTGTTCTTATGTCAGCATCATGTGGTTTTTATTACTATATCTCTGTAATAGCACTTCAATTCAGGGATAGTGATACCTCCAACAGTTCTTTAATAATTATGATTATTCAAATTTTGATGGGGATTTCACTGAATCTGTAGACTGCTCTGCCATTGTTACTATGTGAATCCTATTCATTCATGAACCCAGGAGGTCTTTCCATCTTCTGTTGTCTTCTTCAATTTTTTCTTGGAAGACTTGATGTTTGAATCATAAAAATAGTTCTCTTCTTTGGCAAGAGCTATCCCAAGATATATTATTTTAGGCTGTCATGAAAGGTTCTTTCCCTGACTTCTTTCTCAATTTGTTATTTGTACATTGAAGGGCTATTGATATTTTCTATTTACCATTATATTCCAGTCACTTTATTGAGAGTATGTATTTATCAACTGTAGGATTTTGTTAGTGGAATTTTTAGAGTCACTAGTATATATTATTCTATTATCTACAAGTAATGATACTTTGAAATAGTTCTTTCCATTTTTTTCTTCCCTTGGTCTCCTTTAGTTGTCTTACTGCTCAAGTTAAATTTTCAAGTACTATGTTGAATAGAGCTGTAGAGTGGATAGCCCTATCTTGTTAATGATTTTACTGGAATTTCATTAAGTTTCTTCCTATTTAGTTTGAGGTCTCCTCTAGGCTTGTTGTAAATAACCTTTTCCATGTTTAGGTATGTTCCTTGAATAAATAATCTCTCCAGGACTTTTGTCATGAAGGGATGCTAGATTTTGTCAAAGGTGACTAATGAGTTGATCATGTGTTTTTGTTTTTTTCAGTTTATTTATATAGTGGGTCACATGAACTGATTTCTGAATGTTAAAATATCATTGTATGTCTGGGAAAAATTCTACTTGATGATAGTACATGATCTTTTGGATACTACCTTAGATTTACTTCACAAATATTTTATTGAATATTTTATCATCTATGCTCATAAGGTAAATTGGTCTGTAATTCTCTTTATTTGTTGAGTCTTTATGCAGTTTGGGTATTGGAGAAATTGTGGCCTCATAAGATGAATTAAGGGTAATTGTAGCCTCATAAGATGAGCTGGGCAACGATCCTTCTGTTTCTATTTTGTGAAATAATATAAGGAGTTTTAACTCTTCTTTGACTGTCTAATTCTGTTCTGAAACTGACCCAAGGCATTTTTGGTTGAAATACTTTTAATGTCTTTTTATTTCACTGGGGCTTATAAGTCTATTTATATTGTTTATCTCTTCTTGATTTAACTTTGGTGAGGAGTGCCTATTGAGTAAATTATTCATTTCTTTTAGATTTTGCAATTTTCTTTAGTACAGGATTTTAAAATATGTTCTTATGATTCTCTGTATTCCCTTGGTATGTGTTGCTATGTATTCTTTTTATTTCTGATTTAATTAATTTGGATATTCTCACTGTATCTTTTACTTAGTTTGTATAAGTTTTCATCTATCCTATGTATTTTCTCGAAGAACCAGCTCTTTGTTTCTTTAGTTCTTTGTATTGTTCTCTTTGTTTCTATCTTATTGATTTCAGGCCACATTTTGATTATTTTTTGCTGACTGTTCCTCTTGGGTGTGCTTTATTCTTTTTGTTCAGGAGACTTCAGCTGTCCTATTAAGTTGCTAATATGAAAACTTTGCAATTTTTTATGTATACACTTAATGCTATGAACTATCTGTCACTTTCATTATGTCCCATGCATCTGGGTAGGTTGTGTCTTCATTTTCATTGAATTCTAGAAAGTGTTTAATTTCACTATTTATTTTGATCCCTCTTTCAATCACTAAAGAGTTGTGCAGTTTCCATGAATTTGTAAGCATTATGTTGTTTCTGCTGTTTTTGATATCCAGTTTTAATATATCTTGATATAATAGGATGCAGGGCATTGTCTCAATTTTCTTTGACTACATAGATGAATCACCAACATCTGCCTTCAGTGTCTTTAGTTACTGTCTTGAGATTCATTGTTTAGATGTGGAGAAAACCACTAAATAGTCTGACCTTTAGAAATTAGCAAATTAAATGTAGAGTCTGTTCATTGGAATCCCCTTCCCAAATTTTGTACCCTTGATTATATGATATGTTGATCAAAATCAAGCTAATTCTGAAATTGTTGCTTCTGCTTAAATCCAATATATGCTCATGTCAGATAAGGATAATCTTAAAGTTATAGTTCATAGTAAGAATGCATATGTCAGATAGGTGGTGGTGGCAAATGGCTTTAATCCCAGAACTCAGGAAGCAAAGGCAGGTGGGTCTCTGTGTGCATGAGGGCAGCCTGGTCTACTGAGGTAGTTGCAGGACAGCCAAGGCTACACAAAGAAATTCTGTCTCAAAAAATGAAAATACACTTTAAAGAACAAATAATTAGATATTAAAATGTAAAGAATGAAAATAAGATTATATATTTCATTTTTTATTTATTTTCAATTATCCTTCAAGTACCATAAATAAGACAGACATAGTGGTTCAGACCTTTATTATTCCAACCTCTTGAGAGTCAGAGGAAGACAGATGTCTGTGAGCTTAAAGCCAGCAAGTACAAGGCAAGCCTGATCCACACAGTCAATTTCAGGAGGGCTACACTGTGAGACTGGGTCTCTTAAAAATGTCAACTATCATAAATAAAAACAGTGAATAAACAGAAAATATGGCATAATATACTCTTTAATGTATATTCACCTGGTTTTCTCTCTTTAGCATATGTTAAACTTAGATACAGCTTCGAAATCTGAGATTAATTGCTTATTTTGCTATTTCATACCGAATTTATAGGTATGATTTCTTTCTCCTATGGTTTTCTGAAAATCATTAACTTCTTTCAGGCTGTTATTCAGTCATATCAGAAAGCCAAATCACACTAAGTTAAATTTCCAGTGGAGGTAATCCTCTCTCTTTTGTCTGAGTAGCAAATTGGAAAGGAAAAAAAAAAAACCTATAACCTAACAGCATGAAGATTAAGAGTAATGAAAATTTGTCAGACAATGCAGAAAATGACAAATGTTGGTTTTCAGAGGTTTGGTTCCCATTAACTTTAATATAAATTACTTGAGACAAATGGCAACATTTGGTATGCTTATCACCGTAAATTGGGAAGTTCTGAATGTCTTTACTCTGATCTATTTTATGTACTGGGGGTGGGAGCAGAAAGAGGCTTTGTCTACTTAGTAAGTTCTCCATTTCTAAAAGCAGTGTTTTCAGAGCTGGAGAGATGGCTTAGTGGTTAAGAGCAGGTACCACTCTTCCAAAGGACTGAGTCACCTTCCCATTACCCATGTGGAGCAGCTCAAAATCACCTTCAATTCCAGCTCCAGGGAACCTGGTGCCTTCTTTTGGCCACTGTATACCCAGCAATATATAGGAATCTTTGAAGCTGGGTTTTATTTGCTCTTATAATGCACTGTGAATGTTACACATAAAACATTTTATCACTGCATCTGAAGGAAAATATAAAATCCCATCTTTTCAAAATCTGAAGTTTAACTTTAATTAATAAGAAGAATAAATCTTCAAATTATTAATCACTTGTCAAATGATCTGCTATAAAAGTCTCAAATGCATTCTTACTATTTTCATTGCAACCATGATGTTATGAACAGGAAAATATTCTTATTTTTTGAACCAATAGGACATACAAGTAAAAATGTCTATCTATTGTATTTAATTTGTGCTTCAAACAACACATATCTATAAGCACTCATGTAGGCCAGCTTTTAAGTAAAGTATTTCTTGATTTCTACTTACAGTAGGAGACTTCAACACCCTGCTTTCACCACTAGACAGGAACACCAGACAGAAACTTAACAAAGAATCAAAGGATCTAACAGAAGTTATGACCCAACTGGGTTTAACAGATATGTATAGAATATATTATCCCAACAAAGAAGAATATACCTTCTTCTCAGTGCCAAATGGAACCTTCTCTAAAATTGACCACATAGTTGGCAAACTTCCACAGATACAAAAGAATTGATATAATCCCTGTGTCTTATCAGATCACCATGATTTACAGTTAAAATTCAACAGCAATACAAATTGCAGAGAACTTAAAAACTCATGGAAATTGAAAAAAAATTACCGCATTCATGGGTTGATGAAGAAATAAAAAAGGAAATTAAAGACTTCCTAGAATTTGATGAGAATAGTAGACACAACATACTCCAACATATGGGAGACTCTGAAAGCAGTGACAAGCGGAAGGTTCATAGCACTTAGTGCAAACATGAAGAAACTGGAGAATAGTCACACTAGAGAGTTGACAGAACAACTGAATGCTTTAGAGCAAAAAGTAGAAAACTCACCATGGAGGAGTAGACACCAGGAAATAATCAAACTGAGGGATGAAATCAATAAAGTAGAAACTAGGAAAATATTACAAAGAATCAATGAAACAGAGTTGGTTCTTTGAGAAGATCAACAAGATAGACAAACCTCTATCCAAATTAAGCAAAAGGAAGAGAGAGAACATGCTAACTAACAAAATCAGAAACAAAAAGGGGGGTATAACAACAGACACTGAGAAAAGCCAGAGGATGTACTCCACAAAATCTGAAAATCTAAAGGAAATTGGCAATTTTCTGGAGAGTTATAACGTACCAAAATTAAACCAAGAACAAATAAGCATTTTCAATCAGCCTATAATATCTAATGCAATAGAAGCAATCATCAAAAGCCCCCCAACCAAGAGCAAAGCCCAGGGCCTGATGGCTTCACTGCAGAATTCTACCAGAAATTCAATCAAGAGCTAATACAAGTACTCCTCAAATTGTTCCACACAATAGAAGCATAAGGGATATTGCCAAACTCTTTTTACGTGGCTACAAACACTTTGGTACTCAAGGCACACAAAGATACAACTAAAAAAGAGAACTACAGACCAATATCCCTCATGAACATCGATGCTAAAATACTCAATAAAATATTGGCAAATCAAATTCAAAACATATGAGAAAAGTCATTCACTATGATCAAGTAGGCTTCATCCCAGGGTTGAAAGGATGGTTCAACATACAAAAATCCATCAATGTAATCCACGATACAGACTGAAAAACTAAAACCATATGATCATCTCACTAGATGCTGAAAAAGCCTTTGACAAAATCCAACATCACTTCATGATAAAGATCTTGGAGAGAACAGGAACAACAGGAACATATCTAAACATGATAAATGCAGTATAAACCATACATGGATAGTCACTAATGTAGACTATCATGTCGTCTGCAAATAGTGAAAGTTTTACTTCATCCTTTCCAATTTGTATCCCTTTGATTTCCTTTTCTTCTCTTATTGCTATAGCCAGAAGTTCAAGTACAATATTGAAGAGATATGGAAAGAGTGGACAGCCTTGTCTTGTTCCTGATTTTAGAGGAAACCTTTGAGTTTCTCTCCATTTACTTTGATGTTGGCTATTGGTTTGGTGTATATTGCATTTATCATGTTTAGATAAGTTCCTGTTATTCCTGTTCTCTCCAAGATCTTTATCATGAAGGGATGTTGGATTTTGTCAAAGGCTTTTTCTGCATCTAGTGAGATGATCATGTGGTTTTTCTTTTTCAGTTTGTTTATATAGTGGATTACATTGATGGATTTTGGTATGTTGAACCATCCTTGCATCCCTGGGATGAAGCCTACTTGATCATGGTGGATGATTTTTCTGATATGTTCTTGGATTCGATTGGCCAATATTTTATTGAGTATTTTAGCATGAGGGATATCGGTCTGTAGTTCTCTTTCTTAGTCAGATCTTTGTGTGGCTTGGGTATCAAGGTGATTGTAGCCTCGTAGAAAGAGTTTGGCAATATCCCATCTGCTTCTATGTGCGGAACAGTTTGAGGAGTACTGGAATTAGCTATTGTTTGAATTTCTGGTAGAATTCTGCAGTGAAGCCATCTGGCCCTGGGCTTTTTTTGGTTGGGAGGCTTTTGATGACTGCTTCTATCTCATTAGGGGTTATAGGTCGATTTAAACTGTTTATCTGGTCTTGATTTAATTTTGAAGTGATATTTACCCAGAAAGCTGTCCATTTCCTTTAGATTTTCCAATTTTGTGGAATACAGGTTTTCAAAGTATGACCTAAAGATTCTCTGGATTTTCTCAGTGTCTGTTGTTATATCCCATTTTCATTTCTGATTTTGTTAATTAGCATGCTCTCTCTCTGCCTTTTGGTTAGTTTGGCTAGAGGTTTGTCTATCTTATTGATCTTCTCAAAGAACCAACTCTTTGTTTCATTGATTCTTTGTACTGTTTTCCTAGTTTCTACTTTGTTGATTTCGGCTCTCAGGTTGATTATTTTCTGGCGTCTATTCCTCCTTGGTGTGTTTGCTTCTTTTTGCTCTAAAGCTTTCAGTTGTTCTGTCAATTCTCTAATGTGACTTTCCTCCAGTTTCTTCATGTGGGCACTTAGTGCTATGAACTTCCCTCTTAGCACTGCTTTCAGGGTTTCCCATAAGTTCCGGTATGTTGTGTCTACATTCTCATTAAATTCTAGGAAGTCTTTAATTTGTTTTTTTTTATTTCTTCCTCAATCCAGGAATAGTGCAATTGGGTGTTATTCATTTTCCACGCAAATGTAGGTTTTCTGCAATTCATATTGCTGTTGAATTCTAGCTTTAATGCATGGTGGTCTGATAAGATACAGGGGGTTATTTCAATACTTTTGTAACTGTGGAGGTTTGCTTTGCTGCCAACTATGTGGTCAATTTTTGAGAAGGTTCCATGTGGCGCTGAGAAGAAGGTATATTCTTTTGTGTTTGGATGGAATGTTCTATAGATATCTGTTAAACCCAGTTGTGTCATAACTTCTGTCAGATCCTTTGTTTCTTTTTTAAGTTTCTGTCTAGTGGTTCTGTCCAGTGGTGTAAGGGGGGTGTTGAAGTCTCCTACTATAAGTATGTGTGGTTTTATGTGTGGTTTGAGCTTTAGTAATGTTTCTTTTACAAATGTGGGTGCTTTCGTATTAGGGGCATAGATATTCAGGATTGAGACTTCATCTTGTTGGACTTTTCCTGTGATGAGTATGAAATGCCCTTCTTCATCTCTTTTGATTGCTTTCAGTTTAATGTCTAATTTGTTAGATATTAGGATTGCTCTACTAGCTTTTTTCTTGAGCCCATTTTATTGGAAAAGTTTTCCCATCCTTTTACTCTGAGTTATCGCCTGTCTTTGAAGTTGAGGTGAGTTTCTTGTAAACAGCAGAAGGATGGATTCTGTCTTCATATCCATTCTGTTAGCCTATGTATTTTTATGGGTAAGTTAAGACCTTTGACATTTAGGGATATTAATGTCCATTGTTCATTGGTTCTTCTTTGTTTTGGATTTATTGTTGGTGGTGTCATTTTGTGTGGATTTTGCTCTCCTGTTTCTTTTTGTGTTTGGTGAAATTAGATTATCTATTGCCAGTGTTTTTGTGAGTGTAGTTATGTTTATTGGGTTGGAGTTTTCCTTCCAGAACCTTCTGTAGTGCTGGATTTGTGGATATGTATTGTTTAAATCTGTTTTTGTCATGGAATATCTTGTTTTCTCCATCTATAGTGATTGAAAGTTTTGCTGGGTACAGTAGTCTGGGTTGACATCCGTGCTCCCTTAGTGCTTGTAGGGTATCTATCCAAGACCTTCTGGCTTTCATAGTTTCCATTCAGAAGTCGGGTGTGATTCTGATTGGTTTGCCTTTATATGTTACTTGCCCGTTTTCCTTTGCTGCTCTTAATATTTTCTCTTTATTCTGTATATCTGGAGTTTTGATTATTATGTGTCAGGGGGACTTCTTTTTGTGGTCCAGTCTGTTTGGTGTCCTGTAAGCTTCTTGTACTTTCATAGGCATATCCTTCTGTAGGTTGGGGAAGTTTTCTTCTATGATTTTGTTGAATATGTTTTCTGTACCTTTGAGCAGTGTTTCTTCACCTTCTTCTACACCTATTATTCTTAGGTTTGGCCTTTTTACAGTGTCCTATATTTCCTGGATATTTTGTGTTAGGGATTTGTTGGACTTGAGGTTTTCTTTGGTTGATGAATGTATATCCTCTAGCGAGTCTTCAGTAGCTGAGATTATCTCTTCCATCTCTTGAATTCTGTTGAATATACTTACATCTTTAGTTCCTAATCGTTTATCCAGCATTTCCATTTCCAGCATGGTCTCATTCTGTATTTTCTTTATTGTGTCTATTTCAGATTTCATGCTTTGAACTATTTCAAGAGCTTCCTTCACTTGCTTGGATATTTTTTCTTGTCTTTCTTTAGATTCTTTAAGAGATTTATTTATTTCTTGAATTTTTTAGTTTGTCTTTTCCTCCAATTCATTTAATTTTTTGTTTGCTTTTTCTTCTATTTCTTTAAGGGATTTTCTTGTTTCCTCTTTAAAGGTCTCTATCAACTTGCTGAGATAATTTTTGAGGTCCATCTCATTTTCATGCTCTGTGTTGGGCTTTTCAGATCTTGCTGGAGTGGAGTCCCTAGATTCTGGTGGTGTCATATTCGTCTTTCTGTTGTTGAGTGAAATCTTATTCTGTCTTCTCCCCATATCTTCTTTTAGTGGGTGCAGGTGGAGTCTCTCTATCTCCTCTTGTGACCCAGTGGTGTGTGGGGGCCATGAATTCAATGTCCACAACTCTGGATGGTCTTGACGTTCCTGGTAGTCTCCTCACTAGTTCCTAGTTCCTCATTCAGTTGGCAGAATGGAAGAGTGGGATGCTAGCAGATTTGGGGCGCAGGGAGCTCCTTCCTGCCTGGGCGTGTCTGGCCCAAGCCCTGCAGGCGCAGGTGGGGGTGGGGGTGGTCAGGGTGTATGCTGTTTTGGGCTGGAGTCCGGAACTGGCAGAGACTCACTCACCTAGTTCCTGGGTTGGTTGGCGGAATCCCTACAAACTGTTTTGCTTGCAAGATGTGTTGGGGAATCATGGCACAGAACTCCTGGGAGTGGCCACCCAGTGTTTGGTTTAAGGATGCCCCTGCCACCAGAGGGAGCTCATGACATACACTTCCCTGATAGTCAGGCCCCAGACATTGAATGGCCCAGAGACCAGGGAAGAACAAAACATGTTGGGAAATACAAAACAGATTCATGCTAGGCTTTGGTGGTGCACACCTTTATTACCAGCACTTGGGAGGCAGAGGCAGGTGGATCTCTTGAGTTGGAGAGCAGCATGGTCTACAAGAGCTAGTTCCAGGATGCTTCATCCAAAAGCCACAGAGAGATCCTTTCTTGAAAAACCAATATATATATATATATTATTATATATTATATATTATATATATATATATATATATATATAATAATAATTCCTAATGATATTCTTCTATAACTCCTAGATCAATGACTTGCCCAGTCATCATCAAAGAGGTTTGCTTTGGCAGGAGATGGCAATGGATGAAGACACCCACAGCCAGACATTATATGTAGAGATTTTTTACCTTGAAATCTCCATTTTGTTCCTCCTCTTCAGGGATCTGGAAGCCCTGTGGAAGAGGGGAGGCAAGATTAAGAGGCAGAGGGGTTGGAGGACACCAGGAAAACATTGTCCACCCAATCAAATAAGCAGGGCTCATATATCTCTCCCAGAAACTGAATTGGCAAGTATGAGGCCTGCATGGATTTGTATTGTTCTGCTAATATGTCATGCCTGCTTGCTTGGTTTTTTTGTAGTAATCTCTCTTTTTTTATTTGAATTACAAACAAGATTGAATTACATGACAATTCCAGTTCCCTTCTCCCTCTCTTCCTCCCCTACTACTCCCCCAACTAAAACCCTACCTATCACATATCCTTTCTTCTAATTGACACCTGACTCAAACTTTCTGCTCCCTCATGACCTCTGCATCCTTCCTTTTCTTCCCTTCTCATTCTCGTAGGTCCCTCCCCCCTCTTCCCATTTTCTCAATTTGCTCAGGGGATGGTGACCCTTTCCCCTTCTCCAGGGGACAAAGTTTGTCTCTTTTAGGGTCCTCCTTGTTTACTAGTTTCTCTTGCAGTATGGATTGTAGGATGGTAATCCTTACTCTATGTCTAAACAACACATATGACTGAGTTCATATGATGTTTGTCTTTTTGTGATTGGGTTAACTCGCTCAGAATGGTTTCTTGGGGTTCCATCCATTTTGCTGCAGATTTCAAGATTCCATTGTTTTCTTGTACCACATTTACTCTATCCATTCTTTGGTTGAGGGGCATCTAGGCTGCTTCCAGTTTCTGGCTATTACAAATAGTGCTGCTATGAACATCATTGAACAGATGTCTTTGTTGTATGAATGTGCTTCTTTTGGGTATATGCCACCTAGGAGTGGAATTGCTGGATCTTGTGGTAGACTGATTGCCATTTACTTGAGGAGTTGCCATACTGATTTCCAAAGTGGCTGTACAAGTTGGCACTCCCATCAGCAGTGGAGAAGTGTTCCCCTTTCTCCACATCCTCTCCAGCATAAACTGTCATTGGTGTTTTTGATTTTAGCCATTCTGACAGGAGTAAGATGTTATCTCAGAGTTGTTTTGATTTGCATTTCCCTGATGGCTAAGGATTTTGAACACTTTCTTATGTGTCTTTCAGCCATTTTAGATTCCTCTATTGAGAATTGTCTACTTAGTTCTTTACTCTTGATTTTAATTGGATTGTTTGGTGTTTTGGAGACTAGTTTCTTGAGTTCTTTGTATATTTTGGAAATCAGCCCTCTGTCAGCTATGGGGTTGGTGAATATCTTTTCCCATTCTGTGGGCTGTCGTTTTGTCTTGCTGACTGTCTCCTTTGCCTTACAGAAGCTTCTCAGTTTCAGGATGTCCCATTTATTAATTGTTGATCTTGGTGTCTGTGCTATTGGTGTTAGGTTCAGGAAGCAATCTGCTGTACTAATTAATTCAAGGGTAATTCCCACATTGTCTTCTAATATGTTCAGTGTGGCTGGGTTAATGTTGAGGTCTTTGATCCATTTTGACTTAAGTTTTGTGCAGGGCAAAAGGCTTGGGTCTATCTGTAGTCTGGATGCACATGTGTGCATCCAGTTATGCCAGCATCTTTGTTGAAGATGTTGAAAACTCAATATGACACCACAGGCGACTAGGAACCATACACAAGCAAGACCTGAACATCACAATGCAGATGAACCATCAGAAAATGACCTTGAAAACATCTTCAGAAAAATGATAGAGGGCCTTGAAGAGGACATGAGAAAATCCCTTTGTGGTACTCTGAACAGTGGGGGCAGGTGTATATCTGACTCCTTTGTGGACACTCGGGATTCTTTTCCTCCTATTTGGTTGCCTTGTCTAGACTTAATATGAGGACTTTTACCTCATCTTAGTGTATCTTGTTTTTTTCTGTTTGGCTGTCATCCCCTGAAGGCCTTCTCTTTCCTGATATGGGAGGTGGGTCTGGGAGAGATGGGAGGTAGGCAGGGAGCAGGGAGGAGTACAGGGAAGGAAAACTGTGGTTGGCATGTATTGCATGAGAGAAGAATCTACTTTCAGTAAAAAACGGGGGGAGGAGAGAGTTAAGTCATGATTATTACACTTTTTCCTTTAAAGACAAAACCACACAGGTCTGATTAAAATCAAGCATTTCTTATAATAATAAAAATGAGAATGGTTTTTGCCTGTAATCTTTCAGTCTCTCTCTATATATTATAATGATATATTATAATGAATGAAAATTAAATATCATTACAGCCAGGCAGATATGGTGTTTAAATTTCTTACAGTTACCATAATTGATTCAAAAAATTAACTTTATTCACTGAGAATTTGCTGACAAAGAAACCTATATTCATAAATAATAATGTGAACAAAAAAGGGAAAACAAAATAAAAAGCTGTACATTATGTTTCATGGCAATAGATGGAATAGAAAAAAAACTTATGCTTAAATAAATACAAGAAAGAAAATATATAGAATCGGTCCACTTATTTATGTAAGAATTATTTTTATGTGTGTGTTTATGAGTGTTTTGCCCTCTTGTATGGAAACCCACTTCATATGTTCTTGGATCTCATGAAATCCAGATGTGTGTGCTGAAACCCTGCATCTGGAACTGCCATGAGGGTTCTGGCAAGTAAACCCAGGATCTTCTGGGCAAGCAGTCAGTATTCTCAACTGCTGAGTCATTGCTTCAACCATGGGGATAGATACAGCTGTAACTAGAACAAATATAACGAGGAAACAAAGTCCTTCCTCATACCAAATGCCTATCACTGGGAAGGATGTAATACACATACACAAGTCCACACCTCATAGAAGGGAAGATTGTGGAAGGAAATGAATCCTGGAAAGCAGGAATGAAAACTGTGGATAAAGGTTTGTTTTTATGTCTTAAGGAACATTGTTACACATCACAAATACCATTCTAAATACTGGGTGGCATCCTATAGAATAATTTAAAATCTGTAATACTGTGAAGGTTATACTAGCCTGATAACAAAGCTCTAAGTTTTACTAGATTGGCGAACTCCTGAATGATCTGCATAGCCTGCTTAGGTCAAAAATGATACAGATATAAAAAAGATTTGACTTGTGACTACTATTCTTCCTCAAATGGTAACAACAAAATCTTTCCTCTAAGCAAGAAATCAGAGAAACCATTTGAAGCAGACTTAAGTATCTCATTCTTGGAAATATCAAATGCAAATTTGAGATAACTATAATTACATGCTTCTAAAGTGGCTGCAAATGTAGATAACACACAGGACATCTCGGGAATTTCATTATAGGGAATCACACTATAAGATGGAGTCAAGTGAAAATTGAAAATTGAAGAAACACAAAAATTATAATGAAAATCACTTCATTCAGCTCATCAGTATTTTTAACATGGTTGTGAAAAGAACTGGTAGATTTATAGTTGGGCCAATACAAGTTGTTTAAAAGTAAATAGAAATAAAAAGAAAACATCCAGACCAGAAACCTTCAAACATCTCTACAGAAACAATGTATATTGTAACTAATATGCCTTTGGAGACTGAGAAGGAGAAAAAACAAAAATGGCAGAAAAAATATTGCAATAGGGAGAGTTGGGCATTTTATAAAAAATGAAAGAAGTGAAAGCTCAGATTCAAGAAATAATCATTTTGTTCTAAGAACAACACAAAGAGTTTTTATCCCCAAACAAATATGCTTGGGCACATTAAAGCCATACTATGAAAAATCAAAGATTTAAAGAAAAAACCCTACATCTTTAAAGATAAAAAACAGGTGAAATGAAATAATACCTAGAAAGGAAGAAAGATCAGAATAACCGTGGACTCATACCGAAATTATTCAAGCCATAAGATAATGATATATGATGTGTTTGATGTATGGAAACAGAATAAAAACTATCAGCATAGAATTCTATATACACCAGAAAACATCATTTTAAAATATAGAATAAATGAAGATATTTTCATGGTACTTCAAAACTATTAAGTTTCTTCATAGAGGACTTACACACACACACACACACACACACACACACACACACCACACACACACACAGAGAGAGAGAGAGAGAGAGAGAGAGAGAGAGAGAGAGAGAGAGGAGAGTTCCAAAATTGGTAAATTAAATAGCTGTAAATCTGTAGTCTAAGGAATTGGCTTGATGATAAAGTGCCTGCCATTTAGTAAAAAAATCTGTGTTCAACTCTTCAGAAACTACATAAATGTTGGCACATCAGTGCCACTATAATCTCAATACTTCTATGTCAAGGAGAGTGGGGAGATAGGAGAATACCTAGAAACCCACCTACCTTTACTAGCAAAATGATAACAAAAAAGAGAGATTGTATCTTCAACAACATTAAAGATAACACCCAAGGTAGACTTTGCCTCTACATACATGTGAACATGAATACACATGTGTATGCACAGTACCAAGTACACACTTATTTTTTATTCACATCCAGGGAGATTTTAAAAGATACAAAGATTTCTTATTTAGAAGTGTTAACACCACTTTACTATCTGAAGTAAATATAGTACCAATATTTTATGTAGAGTTTATGACATGTCAAAAACACATTGTAAAAAAAAATTACAAATGTTTACAGTGAGAAATTTTTAAAAAATGATGTACAGAAAGTGTCCTTAATTATATTCCATGTATTGCTTTTAAAAATAATTTTATAGAAATATGTTAATCTATTAGTTGGAAAAAGCTTTACTAAGGGAATTTCTGAGGTCTTATGTCTTAATAAATTTGTGCTGTAAATAAATATTCATTAAGGTCAGATATATAAATTGAGAAATTATTGACTGTTATGTACCATTATGATTCAATGTCTTACACTATTTCCACCCATGATTCTCCCCATTCTTGATAACATCCAAAATTAGCATGTTAAATGACAATAACCGCTGGTAGAAACCAGTCACTTATCTCTGTAAACATATCTAAAATACTTGTGAGCTGAAGATGACATAAAGGGGAGAAGAGATAAACATTCTTGTGCACTAATTATTTATGTCTTAAAGAGCAATTATTGTGGTGATATATTGTGTATGATTCCTTAAAGTCACTGGAGATCAAGATAGCAAAGCAGCCATGCTAGTTAGCCATAGATGTCAGGCACATACCTTTAATCTGAGGATTTAGGATTAAGAGGTAGACAGATCTCTGACTATACAAAATTTATCCAGTCCTAAAAGAAACAACTCACAAAAAGGTGATCTTAGCACCTGGGACCACATGGCTTTAATCCCAGCACTAGGAAGGTAGAGACAAGACTGATATGGCTGGGCAGAGAAGGGAATAAAAGGAGGATGGAACAGGAACTGAGCCCCTTTTGCCTCTGAGGATTTGTGGAGACAGATTGCCATTTCAGCTGAGTAGAGGTAACATCTACTGGCTTGGCTGTTTTGCTTCTCTGATCTTCTGCTTGAACCCCAATGTCAGTCTGTGGGTCTTATATTTATCCTGTTACACACTAGAAAAGGAGCAGTTAGCACTTGTTTAGTGTTTTGGCCCAGCAGGTGTGAAATGGACATGTTTATAGGAGAAAACATATTTTTTTAATAAAATAGACATCATCTTTGGTACTTTGGTAGCAATGTTAGATAGGAATATAGTATGTAAATTATATATGATATTGTATATCATAAAACATTATGATGATTACCATTCCATGAATTTTAATAATCATTGTTTAAATTCTAATTTGAGATTTAAACTACTAAATAGTAATACATTCTTAGGGAACAACAAGTTAAAGCATACTAACTTTAATTTCTAAACTTGAATAATAATGCTTTTATATCAAGTCTTATAAGAGAAATTAAAAGTAGCACTTACATAAATATATGTTTTTAATATGTGTTCCAAAACCCTAGTCAAAATTAAACTGTTATTTTAAGTGGTCATGATAATTAATCTTCTATTAAGGTGTAAATCAGGAAAACCAGCAGATAATTCCCTCCAAATTATTCACCTTTGATAGGGAAAATATAAGTCATCTGTTTTCTAATTGTATCATGAATAAAGTCCCTTTTCTTCTGTGCAAATATTTAAATGTAGTGCACTGCTTCAAATATTCCTGCTACGCCCAAGACAGAATCAAACTTCTCTATCAAGTTATCCTTAATCCTGTAGGTACATTTTTGGTCTTATCTCCTTCAGTCCTTAGCTTGTTAAAAGGGTTAAACAAATATGGTAACTGTGATTCAAGGTCATATATTTAGTTATGTATTTGTCCCCTTCACAGTCATAAGGCAATCTGAATGTTTCAAACACTTGTGATTTCTTTATCAGATTTCAAAGAACTTTTCAAATGCTTCAATGAAACTTAAAATATACAGAGTAATAATTTAAAGATCATTCTTGTGTGAATATCCTTTGCCACAGTATGGATGTCTGGCAGAACAAGTAATTTTCATGAAATTTATAATAATAGGGTAAAAGCTTGAGATCATTTTAATGTGTTCTGTAGCCAGGAAAATTATCCTTTGTAGATATAACATAATTTACTATAATTTAACAAGTTATTCTTTCTTTAGGTCTTCTCTTTGTTGTAGTTATATTTTTAAATGCCAAGAAAGCTTTCTGTGGCATACATTAATGTATTATCTCCTGATGCATAAAAATTATAAAAATGAATGTATACTTTGTTTCTTATAAATATAATCATAGCAAGACTTTAAGTGATATCTATTGTTATTCCTGCCAAATGTGCAAGGAGAGTATGAATGAAATAAGTATTGTGTAATTGAAAAGAAATGTCAGCAATAAACAGATAGACAGGGGCAATCTTTTAGCATTTTGTAAAAGGCAATTAACATGATAAGTGAACAGAAAATCTAATAACTAATGTTTGTGGCTATGAATTGTTAAATATTCCTTTACTTTCCTTGATTGGAATTGAAGTGAGATGTGTCCTGATTTAATTATTAGTAATAAATTAATAAACCAAATACATTCTTCACTACATTTATATTTAGGGAATTTCAATTCTTGATACTTCTCAAATTTATATTTGATTGAGTATAATAGTCTACAAGCATAGTAAAAGATACCCAGTTAAATTTGTATTTCAAAATCACAAGCACTTTTTAAAGAAAGTATTTATGTTTCAATGTTACATAAAACATGATAAAAACATTCATTTGACAATTCACACATAGCTTTTGTTTGGTTGATATTGGATTTTGCCTAAATATTCTAATTATGTGGAAATCCCTTATGACTGAATATCAAGAAGATTAGCACATGACAATTTCTAGATGCAAAGTGAAAATGCTAAAAGTGATAGACTTATAGATATCTCTTATACACTAAACAAAATGACTAAAGAACCAGCAAGATAGCAGATTATAGTATTAAGGTCTCCCCTGAAAAGTATGATATCTACTCACAGGTTCTCTGTTGGAAGGTTTTTGTTGAAGGGTAGAGGCTGCTGTCACCCCATGTCCTGGAAGCTTCTCTGGATAGCTCAACAACATGGGGCACCACCACTAGCAGAACTTCCTGCCTCTACTTGAACTTACCTAGAGACTGTCCCTGGGCCTGGAGGAATGACCTCATCTGAAAAATGTCTCTAGAGCAGATGCCTGCTATAGTTACCTACTGCCACATACAAAGCCTTGATAAAGGAACATGCCACTTAAATGTAAATCAGGGTTTGTCACCAGGCTGCCTAATCCTATCTACTCCTTTTACTCTGGAATGAAATTGAGCTGATGCAGTGAATTCTTAAATCCTATTCCCTCCCTCTGTTTCTTCCACCCTTATGAATCAATGAAGCCAAATATCTGGAAGAAGGTGCAAAGCCACAGTTCTCTTCTTTCAAACAGTGTAAAGTGTAGATTTTGTCTTTTGAGGCATGTCTTAAATTCAAGCAGAAAGTATCTGATTACTACCATTATATTCTGTCATTATTGCAGTACTGGGGCTGCCTTGACAGTCTTGGAGTAAATATAGCACTCAGCGTTCACAGCTGAGTATGACAGACAAATAGTAGTGTCCTCCTGCAGTATGCATAGGACCTTCAACCACTATGAAAGTTATCAGACAGGGATGACACTTCTATGTGAGTATTAAATTTTCTGGTTTCTATCATTCAAGTATGTGGTATTTTCAGCAATAGAGTGTTACCATTGAGGCCTGAAGGATAGCAAGAGCATATGCAATACCCTGTGCTAAGTAGTCATATGCCCAACTCATAATCAGCTAGCATTATATTCATAGATAGTGTATCACTTAATCCTGATCAAAGAAGTTTGTTTATTTAGCTGTCAGTTAACACAGAAACCTACAACTAGGTCAAGGTGCAGAGCATAAGAGATTGGAATGGTGAAGCATAGATGAGATAGTTGCATCACACCTTATCCTCCTCAGTCCTAGAAATCACTGTACATAGGGTGGAAGAAAGGTAGTAAGAGCTAGAGGCCGTGGATCACAATGAGGAAGCAGTGTTGTCAGGAAAAAGCAGGGAAGTGCTACATATGATCTCACAGGGCTTGCTTGTGATAGCAAGAAAGGGAACTGTAAGATTAAGACAGGAAGTACCCCAGCATCTGTAAAGGAATTCAGCAGGAAATGAATTCCCTCCACTAACTCAAGAGCTATCCATAATTGATAACTGCTGGGAAGGGAGACTTAGGGTTTTGTTTTCTTTTGTTTTTCCCAGAGTGTGGCCCCTGGAATTCTACATAGACAATCGAATTTGTCTAAGAGTAGATGGACTAGATGTTTTTATTTTCTGTTTTTAAATAAATAAAAGAGGGACACAAAGTTGCATTAATAGGTAAGGCAGGTAGATCTGGGAGGAATGGTGGAGGGGTGAATATGATCAAAATGCACTGTCCAAAATTCTCAAAGAACTAATAAAATTGCAAAGAAAAAAGAAGCAAAAAAATAAATAAAAGAGCAAATGAAGATACCTACAAGCAAACAGGAATGCAGAAAAAAATCAATGGTCCATTTTTATCTTATCGATTTCTACTCTTCTCCAAATGATATCGGAGTGTTCATCTGTGCTTGTTATTCTTTCACTCAGCAGCAATAGATTTGTGCTCAGCATCAACCATGCTGCACTCTGCTTGTGGGCCTGCAGAGCTCCTAAGACTGAAGACACTGTGGACCTAAGTGTAGTCTCTATGTTTATGAAGTTTCCATGCCAACAGTAGGAAGACAGATCCAGATTCACACTTATGCTTTTATGGACATAGTTACAGGTCCAGAAGTCAAAACTAGAATTCCTGGGTTAAACCCTTGACTCTGCCTCTTGGTGTCACTTTAAACAAGTTGTGGAAATTTTTTTCTTCATGATTCTTCTTGTGACATTTTATAAATATTGTTGCTAAAAACTGGAATTTCTTACTTAAAATTCCATTGTTATTCAGGACAAATGATATTTATTCATCATATTTTTTCTCTTGTTAGGAATTTGGCCAGTCCCAGTAAAACTTAATTTGCTAAAGTGTACAATGCAAGTCAGGTACCAGGAACAGTAATTAAATTTAGTTTTGTAATGGCAATATCATTAGAAATTAATGCTTTATTAAAACTAAAATAACTAATGCATTATAGGTAAAAAGCCCTAAAGTTCTTCATTCATCTAAGTAATTAGTACAAATACTTAGAAATGCATTGTCCATGTGCACTCCTTATAACTCTGGTTACTATCTGCCACACTTTCCTGGAGGCCAACAGTTTTTGTAATATGAATGTAAAATTTGAATTCATGTCTGTGAGTATTTTAACGTATTCCCATTATGAGGTTGAAACTACATATTAACAAAATAAGTGCCATAATGTAAAAAATAATGGCACATCATTATCCAAAATCTAGACTTTTGGAGATATGTGTTGGGGACTTGTGTGTAGTTTTAATAAATAATAATAAATGCAAGTTAATGAATGAAATTCGAGATTTTGATATTTTTTGAAATTTACTGTAAATAGTTTCTAAGTAACTTTCAAAATAAAAGGAGAGCAGAGAAAACTTTATACACTGTACTAATTGGACTAGAAACATATTGAAACTGGGATGTTATTTGGTAGTTGTGATCTATCCTAAACTTTTCAAATGTAGATCATTACAAGAGGACCCTAGCTCTTTTCAGAAATATTTTCCCCCTAAGTCAATTTATTTCACAGAGGCAATTGAATCCAGGTGCTAAAGAGTTTACTGCTATGATATGATAGCAAGAGTTCCTGCCACTCATGGATTACAATTTACATAACTAAAATAACTCTAGTGTGCAAGTAACTTTATGTCATTTTCAAAAAGAGCAATTAGCTTTGAGGAACTGCACCCATGCTATTACCTCTTCATTCCATTCTACTACAAGTAGAAGAAGCACTTCCTGATTGGTGACTAAGACAAGACATCTTTGTAGCTGTGCTGGCACACATCAGTTGTTCAGTTTATACATTGGGCAAAGCTTGCCATTGTTACCTTCTTGTCTGTCATTGACAAATGGGCACAAATTAAAATTAAAATTAAAGAGAATATATGGATGAAATTGTCTACCGAAAATAAAAAAAAAAGAAAAAAACCCTGAAAATTAATTTAGTGACAAATGCAAATAAAACTTCTGGAGGAAAAAAACTAATGTGGGAATGTTGACATTGTTCCCATTTGAAAAGACCAGGTCTGTACCCAGAAGGACTTAGTGAAGGTGAACTTACTGACATAAAGGAAGAAAGAGACCATGATGAAAAGGATGGGAATGCCTCAGAGGAGTGCATGCTGGCAGCAACTTTCCATCAAAGCCACACAGGGATTTCACAACACTGAAAGCTCAAAGGACAAAATATTTGAAGCTAAACAATATTTTAAAATGTATATGACAATTTGTTATCCCATAGAAATAATGATAGTTTCAGAGATACTATATGATGAAAAGAAGGCAAGCCCAGTTCAAAGAGCTTTTAAATTAAACACTAATTTTCTACATACCAGAAAACAGTGGCATTTGTCTTACCTTCATTAATGTCAATAGGTTAAGTTCAGTTTTACCAAATATCATTTCCAAGATACCTGTCCAAACAACTTTATCTGTTTTAAATAGTCATTGTAGTTTGTTAATCAGAGGTTATAGGTATTAATTGCTGCATTCTCCATGGATTTAATATTATGATTACCTTGTAAATTTTGTGATGTATGCTACCACAAAGATAGGGCTTTCTTCATAAGAATGCAGTAATGTTTCTGAAATACCAAGTTATGTGGGCAGCGCTGTCCAGGCACGATCCCTTAACATGTGAAACTTTTTCCTGTAGCTTAAACAGCAAAAATCCACATTCAAAAAACTGCATGTTTTATCAATATATTGTTGTCAATATGTGGGAAATGAAGTGTTATACTCTCAAACAAAACCCAAAGCCAGTTTAAAATCTAGCTGTAGTAAAATGCATCATAGTTATCTTCTGATTATCATCATCAGATATTGAGCCTTAATGAGTACTTGATATTGAGTCCAGATACCAATTGTTTGGGAAATGCACTTTAAAAAAATAAACTTCTAGTTAATATAACATTCCATTCTGCTGATCACACTTGAAGCCCCCAAAAGAAAAAGAAATAGTTCTAATAGTTTATTGACTATGATGCTCTAATTTTTATAAAGTTGTATGATGATGTGGTGCTGTCTTTTGGAAAAGTGTCGTGTGTGTGTGTGTGTGTGTGTGTGTGTGTGTGTGTGTGTGTGTGTGTGTGTGCGCGTGTGTGCGTGCGTGCGTGTGTGTTTGTGTGTGTGAGAGAGAGGTGGGGGAGAGTGTGTGGGAATACCAACTACAGTGCAATACTGGAGGTCAAAGGACAACTCCTGGATTTGGTTTTCTCCTCTACTATGGTTTCCAGGGATCTAACTCTGGATGTCAAGCCTGTTCAAGTGCTTTTACCTTTTGGACTGTCTTCTCAGCCTCAAGGCTGTCTTATAATAGAGATTTTATTTGCATTGTTTAGACTTTAATAGGCCATAGGCTATTTTTATGTCTTCCCTGAGTAGAGAAACTACCATGTAATAAAATCAACACCAAAAATAAATGATTTGACTGGAATGTTCTTTTTCGATTTTAACCTTGCAAGTTTTTTTTCCTAGTTATTTTTTATTTAAAATAGTTGATGTTTTCAAGAATCACTTACCCTGTTGTTTCTTTTGAAGTATTTGTGGTGCTACATTTCTTTGTACAGTCTCAGAAGAACCAGAAACATGTCCTAAATTGCAGAGCTGGCCTGATCCTAGTGTTTTCTAGGGAGGTTTCAGAAACATCACTTACTCTGGTTTGCTTCTCCAGAACCCAGCCATATAGGTTTGAAAATGTGTTCTATTGTTTTCCTTGAGGCTTTCTTTAAAGTCATTAATGCTTCTTTTTTAAGATATAGTGTGATAATCAATTTTTGGTCTTTGTTTCTTACACTAGAGGAGTTAAATAACAGTTGAAAAGATATGCTACTGTGAACTCAGGATTTGAGACAGTTCAGACAATTGGAACTTCACAGAGGTATCCAACTAGCTTTTGTAACCTAGAGTTTGAAAGAGAAATTCTATTTTCCTTTGTTGTGAAAACTGTGCTAACATTTCTTTGATGTTTATTTTTCTTGAAACAAAAGTATTGGTTTAAATATTCTATTGGGTATTTTTGATTTAATTTTATTTAAAAATTATTTTATTCAAAAATGTTTATGTCTATGTGTGTGTGTGTGTGTGCACATGAAATCAGAGGTCAGCCTCAAGTGCTACTCCTCTCCTTGATTTTTCTCAGAGACTTACTATCCTAGTATGCTACATCTTTAGGCTAAGATGGTTGATTGAGAATGCCTGGAGAATTCCTGTCTCTGGCTCCTGGTACACATGTCACCACCTTTTATATTTAGTGTAGATTCTGTAAATTTAACTTAGTTTGTTGAGCTTGTACAGCTACCTCCGTTACTGGAGTCTAGTCCCTTTACACTGAGGTTTTCAAGATATAGGATGTTGCATTTTCATTCTAACACTTTAATTGAAAGCAGTAAAATATATGATTGATAGATAATTCTAAGACAAGTTTTTAATCTGTTGCTTAATTTAAGCTGTTTATGAAAACGCATTTAGGTGAAACATTCAGAGAAGTATATTTCAAGCATAATTGCATGTCATGTATGTATTACTGCAGGTATGTATTATTTTATGATAATCTCACTTTAATTGACTATGAATGATTAATCAAAGGCAACAAAGCTGTAATAGTTATTTTATGTAGTTGTGACATGACAGAATTGACTTACAGGATGGGATTATATATTTGCTCATAGTTCAAATAGAGTATGTCTATAATAGCAGGTAGTTCACATTAGGTCAACTAGGAGGTAAAGAAAGAGGGAATGCAGAAGGCAACCAGAAAAATGTATGCTCCTCCAAAATGGCACCACATATATCTATATGTGTGTATAGATTTATCTCCTCCTCATTTGCCTCCAACTTCCCTCATATCCTCTATAATCATACAATTTCCTTTCTCTCTCTCTCTCTCTCTCTCTCTCTCTCTCTATATATATATATATATATATATATATATATATATATCCGTCCATCTACCTATCATCTATCTGTCTAGCATCTATCATCTATGTATGTTGTCTGTCTTAGGGTTTATATTGCTGTGAAGAGACACCATTATCACAGCAACACTTGTAAATGAAAACATTTAAATTAGGTGACAGCTTATGGATTTAGAGGTTAGGTCCATTATCATCATGGCAGCAAGCATTTCAGTGTGCAGGCAGATGTGGAGGTGGAGTAGCTGAGAGTCCTACATCTTGCAGGCAACAGGAAGTCGACCCAGACACTGGGCAGTATCATGAGCATAGCTCACGGCTCACCCTCACAGTAACACACTTCCTCCAACAAGATCATACCCATTTATACAAAGTCATACTTCCTAATAGTGACACTCCTTGTGAGATTATGAGAGACAATTGAATTCAAACTACCACATTGTCTATCTGTCTGCCTATCTATCTATCTATCTATCTATCTATCTATCTATCATTTATCTATCTATCAATTAAGTCTGGATGTGCTGCCCATATATACATGGATGTGGGCCATGTATTTGACTATGGAAAACCTACCAGTTACTGTCATGTCCTCAATAAAAATGATACTCTGTTGCTCAGAAACCATCTACTGTCAATAGCTCCTCTGTACAAAGTGAGGCCTGGGGATCATTTTGCCCATCCACACTAGGATTTTGGCTGGCTTTATCTGTAGTTGTTCTGTAAAGGAAAATGGCTCCTGTGATGTCATAAACATAGTGTCCATGCTATGTTCAAAAGATAGTATGTCAAAATATTCCTTTCTATCTGCAGCTTTTGAAAATCAATCAATCAATTAATTACCAACCTGATAACATTTACCCTTCCTCCTCTCCTCTCAGTCCCTCCCATAACCTCCCCTTTTCAGAAGAGGGCAGGCCTCCCATGGCATATCAAGATGCAGAAAGACTAGGCACATCCTCGCTTGTTAAGAATGTATGTGGCAACCCAGTAGCAACTTTTACAGTCTCTGTACTTCCTCTTGCATTGTATTCTATGAGTCTTGGTGGTGGCAGAGTCAACACAGCATCTTGTTCAAGACTGAACACTCAGTTTCTTATTCTCAGTCTCCATTGGCTGTTGCCCACTGCAAAAAGAAGCTTCTCTGACGAACTTGGAGATAAGTTCAGATATCAATTATTTGCCAAAAGGACAAATAATTGATATACACAATTGGCTATATCATTAATCAATTATTTAATTTAAAACATACTCAATGGTATTCTTATTTGATAATGGTTCAGGGTCCAGACTATAGAGACATATATCTGCTCATTGGATGCCAAGGACCAATGATAAGGGTGATTATAGGGTGGATTCTCCCCTTGTTAATTTTTTGTTCTTTCAGGCATTGCCATGCTTGATAAAACAGGCTTGTCTAAAATTTGTAATTTTCATGCCTTTGTCTCCCAAGTGCTAGCATTATGGGAAAGAATAAACATAATGAGTCTGTCTTTGTTGTTTGTATGCATGTGATCTTAGTGCTGACCACTCCTTGGAAGATGCAAATTTTCCACTTCTTGCTGTAGTCAGTAGCTGCCTGTAGTTAATTGCCTTGGGGTGGGACACTGATAAATTAGCATATCCAACAATATCACCATCATTCCAGTCTTATTTAAGTAGCCATTTCTAGGAAATACTATTTTACAGCAAGTTTCCTCATATTCTGACTATCAATATTGCTAAAAATGTCAAAATGTTTATTGTTATATAACAACAGAAAGAAATGAAACCCACAAATGCAAACTCTTTAGGGTGACAATGCTTAAAAGACACTTAAAATAAATACATAAAGTGTTATGATTTTTTCATCTATTTGGACAAAGATATGTAAATGGTTATTGTTTCTACAAGGAAAGTTTCTAATTATGTATTTTAGATATGTTTTACTAAGTGTTTTGCAATGGGATGGCCTGTATAAATTGCACCTTAGTTCAAATTCCACATGCTCAGATAAAAGTGATTAGTGTGTACCATACTGAACTGATTCTGAAACATAACCTTTCCTAAATGTATAGAGACATAACAGTATTTGCACATATTTATTAAAGAATGTGTACTAATTCTTTGGTCTCTCAGTTTCAGTAAATGCCTAGCCAGAAATGAATTACAGTGCTTTCTTTTAGTTGTCCATACATCTCACTATGTCTTAAACACAGTTTCTTTTCTCCTGATGTCTGTATTACAAAGTGATCCCAAACTACTCTGTTATCTTAAGATACTTTTCTTATTGTTATGAATCAGCAACATATGTGATTGTGAAGGAATACATGATTTAAACAGGAGTCATCACTTTTAAATTTGTCAGCAGTTGATGATGAATGGGAAATGCATTACTATTGGTCACAGTTATTTGGAGAAATGGAAAATGATTGAAACTCAGCAGCATAATCATGACTGTCAGTGAGTGGTTTAATAATTTTCTTACTCTCAGTGTTCTAACACATGTGATTTCGGTGCATAGATACACCAAGCAATTTTCATAGTTACACTAAACCATTGTTAGTACCAGCTATTGCACCAACAAGAATTCACACACACACACACACATACTCACACACACACATACACACACACACACACACACACACACACACACACACACACACATATATATATATATATATATATATATATAATATATATACTGATATATATATATATATACTGATGGCTCAGCAGTTTAGATCACTGGCTGCTATGCTCTTAGATGACATGGGTTCAATTCTCAACTCCCACATAGTTGCTCACAATTTTTTGCAGCCCCTATTTCTGGGGATCTGATCCTGTCTTTTTTCTGGCCTCCTTAGGCATAGGGCATAAAAACTTGGTACAGACATACATGCAAGGAAAACTTCCGGCCCCATAAAATAAAATTTTAAGTAAAAATTAGTTAGTTACATAAACCTATTATAAAATGACCTGCAACTATCAGAAAATAACCAAATTCACTAAAGATTTTCTAACAATTAAAATGACAATGTAAACAGCAATATTCAGAAACACGTTATTGAAGAAATATCATCTGTCTTGAAGAAATGAAAACAGTGGAGATAATGCATCCTCCAAATCACAAAAATAACTAGGATAAATATTTTATTTGAAAAATTAACATGCATGTCTAGAAAATGGAGAAAAAAGATACCTGAGGAAAAGTTGTCACAAGAATATAATTCAACTGCAACATTTCTCCCTCCCTTTGTGAGGTCTCCATACAACTCATGGGATATATATTGGTGGATGACCTAAAATTTCTCCTCAAGAGGTTTCTCATGTTCAAATCATATCTTGATCAACTTGGATGGTATCATAATCTGTTTTTCTCCTGTAGAAACAAAGGCAACACCCCTAGTCCAACATAACACATATCCTTGTTTCCACACTGAGGTCAACACATCATTGAAGTACACTGGCTAAGTTAGCTCAGAAGTTTTTCTCTATTGTCCAATGTCTTTCTGTGGCTGTTTTTCCTTTCTCATTAGCATTAAGAAATTTTAAGGTTAGGAAAGCATTATTTAACCTGTTTGGGGGTCATGGTTCCCCCTGCCTATTGTAGAACTTTTCCTTTAAAGAGCGATTATATCTCTCAACAAGAAGTTGGACAGTTCTCAAGCAGTTGTTCAGGTAGGGGAATGGGCCATAGCTACACAGGTGATGACTCCAGCTTCTTCCTCAGTACTCTGACCTTTGACAAAAGCCTGGTGGGTTTTAACTTGTACAAGCTTCGTCCCTCTTCTGGGTAACTCATCCAGGCTGGTCAGTTGCTTCAAGGATGGTCCTCAATATGCTTAGGTGATGTTTTGATCCTATCAGGAACACTTAGTTTGAACTGACCAAGTTAGGGCAAATGCAGCACATCCCATGACACCAAAAACACTTAAAACCCCAAAGCCATCAAGGGAAAAATGGACTTCCAATTTACCGTTCCTCTTTACCTTTTGGAGAGTATTTCTCTCTTTGTAGCTTGATTTTGTGTATGCATGTGTCTGCATAGGTGTTGCTCTGAGGCACATGGCATCTCTGGAGTTAAAAACAATGTTGCTTTCCCTGTGTCTGAAATATTTCTGCTTTTTAATTACCAAATTGATGGAAAGAATGAACTTGACTAAGTCCACTCTGGAAGGCAACACTACTAGGTGAAGTTTGGTTCAAGGACTAGCAATTTGTGAAAGGAATGTAAGGCTGGTGAAAGAGGTGTTTAGGAACAAAATTCTAGAAGTTATGTCAGTATTTGTTCTTAAGTTCATGCTCACTTTTTATCTTCTGTATTGTGAACCCAATTACCACTTAAAAGTGTTTATAGGATAAAGCAACGATTTTCTTCTTTGCTTAGATCAGTGTTGAAAAATGAGCTTTGGAGAAAATGTAACTAAATGTCTTACACATAAGATACCAAATTCTATGAAAATCAGTATAACAGACAGGAGGGAGGAAAGAGACAAGAGTCAGACCTTCAGCTGATGGGACTGGGCTGACCAGTACACACAGCTAGAGGTAGCTTCTCTCCCATGGGAAATTTACAGGTCTGTCAAGGCCAAAGGTTGTGGGAATCCTTTATAGTTACAGGGCTAATGGGTAAGAAATGAGGATCATGTTGCTCAACATGAGAAAGGCTCCCCAAGACACATTATTATTATTATTATTATTATTATTATTATTATTATTATTATTATTTCTACAAATATGAAGCAAGGTCATCTGTAAAACCTGTATGAATCCTGTAGCATGACCTAGGAACTCTATTGCTTATGTTCCGTCATACTCCTGCTGTCTCGTCAGCTTAAAATGGAATTTCGTAACACTGTTACTAGATTTTTAGGGGATCCATGCATGGTCTCCAGATGATACTAAGAAAACTGAGAAGCCCTCTTGTGGTTCTTAGATTCCGGAAAAAAAAATATCAAGAATAGGCTAACACAAGAGACTGAGGAAATTTTTTATAAAGGTTCAAAGAAAAAACAGATAGAGTAGCCAGACAAGGCATAGAAAGTGTCATGATATGGCTTAAAGTCACATTGTCTCCCCAAGGTCTTTTATGACTTTAATCCCTATATCATAAGTTACTATGTTTAACCCAAATTAAATCTATGCTTAACCCAATTTAAACTTTAGTAATTCTATACATATGTCACTATATGGTAACTCATGGATATAAATTTTTATATTTGTGGATAAAATGTATAATAAATTCAATTTATTTTTAAAAGGTTTGTTTTACTGTTCTTCCTTCCTTGGAAAACAATCTTTTAAAAATATTTTCACTATCTCAACTCAAGGCTTTTTAATGTTGTAATTATCTAATCAATCCATCCATGAATATTTAAAAATAATATTAAACTAAAGAGAGTATCTAATGACATAGTTTTAATTTGTTTCTTACAGTTACTGAGTTTCATATTCATAGTTTAAAAGTTATAAATATAAATTTTCTAGTAACATGCTTTTTAAAAGGGAAGAATTAGACAGTATTATTTCATTATATTTTTGTCTCCTCCCATCAGAATCTGTGTAGCCTGGATGAGAAAAAAACAGTATATGAGAAAAAGTGGAAATTTTAGCTTCTCAATCAAAGATTACAGTTTTTCTATTCATAGTCCAAAAGAGAAGGAAATGAATATTCTGCATGTTCATTATGGCTATACCATTAAGTACACTTGCCGTTTTTTAGAGTATGAAAGCAAATATCTCTTATCACAAATCCCCATTTTAGCTAATTCCATATACTCATGTATATGCACAAAGACCTTTCTTAACTGTTTCTAGCTGAGGAGAGTCATTGTCAGTAGTTGGTAGTTATGATTCTGATAAGGGGGAGACAGAGACCCTCTAGTAATTTGTCACCAATTAAGAGAGTTTTCTCTTGATATATTGACTATGATGGACCATAAAATTGTGGTCATTTCTGGAAAACCTTTGCAAGCCAATCATTAGAGGACTACAAACAGATTAATTAGTTGCCCGGTAAAACTGAGAGTTTGTCCAGGAACGTAGAGAAAGGGGCAGAGTGAAGCAGGAGGGACAAAGTTGGCTGATAAGAGTAAGTGGTTGGGGGCTGCAGACATGGCTCAGAGATTAAGAGCATTGAGTGTTCTTCCAGAGGTCCTGAGTTCAATTCCCAGCAACTGCATGGTGGCTCACAACCATCAGTAATGAGATCTGGTGCCGTGTTCTGGCACGCAGGTATACATGCAAGCAGAACACTGTATACATAATAAATAAATAAATCTTAAAAAGAGAAGAGTGTGTGATTATAGAGTTAATTCAGGATGACAATGACTGATTACACTACCAGAGTACCACATTAAAGTGAACTGGCAGAAGGAGCTATGAAGGAAAGGAACAGTAGAAAAGAGTTGGAGTAATGAAAACAATTGTGTTTGTGGTGAAAAGGATGGTGGCCTCTTAAGAGGCTTTAGGTGATCTTACATGAAACATGTTGCTAGAAGTTCAGCAAATACAATACTTAAAATACATGATTAAAGCATAAGTATGGGGATGATAAGGAGAAAATGTAGTTGAGGAGCCCATAGACAGTTTGAATTATCTGTCTGGACCATGTGCCTTTGGGCCCTTCTCAAACCAGTTAGAATTGGTTGGTGAAGAAGAGCACCACTCAAGGAGGAGGGCCAAATCCTACCCTTCCAAATAGTCAGATCAGTCATGGAGTATTGCAGCAGCAAAGGAGTAGAGCTGGTCTTGAATATTAAACTGATCGGAAATTTCTTTAAGTTACTTTTTTGGTTTTGATTTCTTTCTCTTTTCTTTTTCTTCTTTGAGAGACAGTGAGAAAAATAGATTAATTAATGTGAAGAAGGTTTCCGTACAGCTGTTTTTTTTTTTATTTTTCTGAGTCCTGAAAACAATATTTAGAGTGACAGAAAGAGGGAAGAGTTGGTGGGCCCCTGGCTAATTAGTTCCCCTTTCAGAGGTTGCCCAACCTGCCCTCAGGGCTTTATGGCAACAGACTTTTTTTTAATTGCTTCATGAGAGCAAAATGTGCAATAGTTAGAGTGCCTCATAGGAGGGCCCATCCAAGGGGCCACAATAAAACTTAACACATGGAAAAGATAAAAAACATAAGTCATGAGTTAATAACAACCTTGTAGGGAATATTAAGAGGCAATGGTAACGAGGAAAAGTTTTACATGGAAATTAACATAAGTTTTGGTCGGTAAGTTGAAATGCAATTGTACAACTGGCTGGACTATGTCCCAGAATTCTAATTACAGAAAGATAAGGTAGCTGTAATTAGCTGTTTGTTGCATTGGACTCCTGCATAAGTCCTGAAAGCATTGTTTAAAAAAAAAGTGGGTTATTTTGAGCATCTATTTGCCAATTTTAAAAAGAAAAAAATTATAAGATTGTTTAGCAAACATATCAGAGCACTACTTGGGAAGAGAATAATTAATGAATAATTACTCAAAACTATAAGTGTGATGACAAAATCTCTGGCAGACTCCTTTAATAAGAGAACATGGGTGGTAAGGGTATGGATCCTGTAATTAGATTTACTAAGAGGAAGAATTGAAATTCAGGGTAAAGGACAAGAACAATTGCACTAGCGAACAGGGTCCCATACCAGACAGGAGGTAGCTTAGGTACGAAGTTCCCCTGTTCACAGTAACTTGCTTTGTCTGTGTGGGAGTTATTGAGTGCAGAGAAATTGCTATTTATCTCTCTGTTGTTTGAGATATTAGAAATGTGGATATTGTTAGTATTTTGGCATCTGTACTGGTCTGTCCTTAGGGTTCTGACAGTATACATCCTCAGCTGAAGCACTAAGAGCACCACCTGGCCACATTCATTACATTCCCTTTTGAAAGGATACTACCTACCTCCCATCCTCTCTTTCTTTCCCTCTCTTTCTCTCTCTCTCTCTCTCTCTCTCTCTCTCTCTCTCTCTCTCTCTCTCTCTTTCCTTCCTCTCTCCTACTGCTCTGTCCCTGGAGGCTGGTTTCCCCCATCCCCTTTCCCTTTTTTTTTTTTTTAAGATTCCTTTTCCAATAACGATGATGATGATGATGATGATGATAGAAACCCTCTGCTCGATCTCTGTTACATGGTGTCTTTGTCTGTCAAGCCACATTTTTTAAAATTACAACAGGTATGCACTCTTAGATCCATCACTGAACAAGAGAATCTGGCCCGTCTTGTGAGACAAGACAGGGATTCCTGTAATTTTTCTTCCTTATAGAGATGGTAGAGCTTTCTCTAGTTTGGTCAACAAAACCAGAGCTGGCAAGGGCTGCAATGCCAGAGACAGGAGCAGCTGCTTTCTAACAGGTCTCATTTCCCTGTGTATCCTTATCCTCTAATTATAATTGTTTAAATGAAGATATTTTAGTATAAAACATAGCTAGAGTCCATTGGAGAGACCAGGGAATTCCTTTTCCTGGTCCTTTTAAATCACAGTTTTTATGTGACCTGTCTTTCCCAAAAGCTAAAGCTTAATCAGCTTAGAAAAACAAATGTAATTATGCATTTATCTTTATATCAGTTTAGTTTAGCACAAATAGACCATTATAACCTTAGAAATATATAAACCTTAGTCATTAGACATATGCTATTTGTAAATCCTCTTTTCCATAGATTTGTATAAACTACTCAGACCTTCTAAAACTTGGCTTCAAGCTTTTGTGTCTTTGTCCTCATCTGTTGTTGTTGTTATTACTATTATTATCATTATTATGATAAAATCACAATACTTTTTTTCTATTTTCCTAATCAAGCATTAGGAATGTCATAGCTTTTAAATCCATAACCCCAATGATCTTCAGATATTGAGATAAAAAAAAAAAGTTTATAATTCAACAAGAGCTTCAAACATGTCTATGACCTTATGTGAGAGAACATTTTTGTAAACAACAACCAAGAAAGAGAGGAGGTATTAGAGCCTTAAACATGTCTAATTATATTTAGCCATTTTAATATTTATATATAAATCATTTTGACAAAAAATGAAGTGTCATGAGATAAGCAATAGTAACCTCCATTTCAAATATTTACCCCCCCCCAGCTGTTTTTAAGCATATAATGTCTTTTTTCTAGTCTGCCTACTCATCTCCTTCTCACTGTTACAGAGTCAGGACTGAGGATTTAGCAGGAAATTTTAGATATCCATGCTTCTGTCTAAAGTAGGCAGATCAAATCATCTCCACAGCCAGCTTTTCAGTAAACAAAATAGTGTGTATGATTTCCCAGTATTATCCATCTACAAAAGACATCCAAATCTCTGTAAGACTGAACCCTGTGATCTACACATCCATCACTAGTTTCTGTGTGCTTCAGATTGGGGCAGACAATCTGAAATGGTTAACAAGAGGTCTCTTTTAAGGACATCACATTGCCAATAATTTAACTACTTGGAACCTAGTGGCCATTAAATGGAAAACTATAAAAATACAAATAAAAGTATCCAAGCTTGGTGGGACAGAAACAGAGACAAACCATAGACTTAAAGCAAAGGAATCCCAAGAGCAGACAGGATTCCTATCTCAGCAATGGAAAGCAGACTTGAATAGCATGTCACAATGGCGGGCATTCTGATTTTAACATGGTTTCAAGTAGGAACTGAGTGGTTGGGATGAGAAGGTTTAATGAGCTTGGAGTTATATGTAGGGAAAAGTCTGGGACTATTCTCTATTCTATTTTATGATGTTTTCTGAATCAGTTTAGACTTTGAAATTGAAAGTTCTGAATTTTGGAAAGCAGTAGTCATTGTTCAGTGTATATTTAGGCCAGATTTTGATGAAGAGCCAAACAAGTGTGACTAGTCTGAGCTCTTCCTAATGGATCTCTTTTACATTAGTCCTTTCCTTTGGAAAGGAAAATTTGGGATCTATGATTGGTGCTGCATCAATGTAAAACCAGAGGTTAGAGCTATTTAGCCATATCCCGCAGGTTTCAATTTGACCCAATGTACAAGAAAAGTAGGATGGGTGTCCCCAGGCTCATATGTTTCTAGTGGTCAACTGACCATTGGTAGAATGACAGAAAGCCCTGGGGCTTTCATCTTAGTGAGTCACATAGCTTGTGGAAAGCCCAGAACATTTTTACCAATGAAGTTTCTAGATGAGTCAGAGGAGGGCTTCTAGAGCCCCTGAGACCTAAATAGCATGGCCCTAAGTTAGTTACCTTGTCCCAACATATTTGATGTGGTAGCTGGGATCTGGTCAAGTAGGGAATTAACATCCAATTTTGGAAGTCAGAGAGTATCAGAGCAAAGCAGAAGGGAGTGAGGGAGAGAAGGGCAGAGACAGAGAGTGAAAGTAATGGGTGTCTGAAAGAGATGGATGCTCCTGCAGGTACACTTTGGTCCTAAGGCTTGTGAGCAAATATAAACAAGGGAGGTCAGTGTGGAGGACTTGGGTCCTTTGATTACCTTAGTGGGTTTTGACACCAAATGTTAGATTTATAAGTCCATATGAAGAGACAGAAAGCATAAAGAGACAAGCAGTCTGATCTTCAGCAGATGGGACTGCGCTAATTGACACATACAGTGAAGTAGAGCCTCTAAAATTTGAGAGGTGTGCAATGGGAAAGAGCTGCATGTGCCTCTTTATAGCATTGAGGAGAGAGGCTTGGAATGAGAAAATTGTTGCAGTCATAGTCTATTGTGTATTTCTCCTGCACACTCTCCTTCCTGAAATTGTTTGCCCAAGGCAAGACAAATTATCTTTTCTGGCATGACCAATAACAACTGAGTAAGGTCATCTGTAATCTTGTACAAATCCTGCTTTACAAGCAAGAAACTCTTATCACTTGATTCTGTGGCTTTTGTTTTTACTTTCTAGTTACAACGACACCAAGAGACTAAGCAAAAAGAAAGGACTGATACCAGCTATTCCAATTTCTTTTATATATTATTGGGGTTTTTGTTTATTTGTTTGTTTTCTTTGGATTTTAGTTAATGTGGTGGTTTGAAAGAAAATGGCACAAAAGGGAGTGTCACTATTAGGAGCTGTGGCCTTGCTAGAGGAAATATGTCATTGTGGGGGTAGGCTTTGAGATCTCTTTTGCTCTGGTTTAGCTCAATGTGACAGACAGTCCATTTCCTTTTGCCTTCTGATCAGGATGCAGCCAGCATCATGACTGCCTGCATGCCACTGTGCATCTCACTGAACTGAACCTCTGAACTGTAAACCGTCACCTCAATTAAATATTTTCCTTTTTAAGAGTGTCGTGCTCATGGTTATCATTTCATAACAATAAAAACCCTAAGGCATGTACTAAATTATAAAGTAATAATAAATAATAGAAATAATATAATAATATCTAAAGGACTGTTAATGGTTTATGGAGATGACAGATAGGTTCCTCTGCTTAATACCCAAAAATTCATAACTCCCAGACTGTTAGTTTTAACAAGGCTTCCTTAGTAGAGAAGTCCTAGATGTTGTAAACATCAGTTTGATGGTGTCTGTATTATTGCTTTTCTGTACCTGTTATGAACAGCTAACACTAATAACTTTTGACTTATTTTTACCTCACATTTATTTTGACATTATTCAAGTACTTTTTTTTCCTTTCTACTGCTATGTGGCATCTTTTAGATGGCTATCTGGAGGAGTACCCATAAGTAAATTCACTTTTAAGAAGCCAGGTTAGTGTAATCAACTCAATTCTAAATGGTTGTTCATGTTACCACTTTAGAGAATCCTCTTTGTTCAGGTTGGTCATGGAGACACTGGCCAGTAACATCTAATAGGTAACCACAACTTTCTACAAAGAGTAATGTAAACACAGAACAGGATTTTCCTCAATGTTTCTAAGCAAGCCATGGTCAAACAAGACCTTGACTTACCCTCATATAGATGGAACAAATGGTCAAAGAAGAGCTAACATCACTACAGTTTTCTTTAAAGCCCAAGTGATCTTGGAGGACCAAATTCTCAACCAGGCTTAATAGTAAAAATAAGGTGATTCATTTTGTTAACAGCTTGATCTCAAACACTGAAAGAAATGTACACCCAATGACCAAAATGTTTGGTCTGTTTCCTGCACAGTACATGAGAGCACATTTCCAGACATTAGGCTTAAATCCATAGAAATGATGTTTAGAAAACTATTTATCACTAATGATATTCTTCTTGATAAGTAAAAGTTAAATGATGGGTTTCTTTTCTGTTCCTGCCTAGAAAATATCTGAGAGGGACATTACCCTCATTCTAACCTCTCACTATCAAGGTCCTTAAAGTCAAGCCAGTGTCCACCAATTTGAAGAACAGCTTGGAACTGAAAGGAGTTGATAAGGAATGGATGGATGCTCTTGTGAACTCAAGAAGAGATTATGGACATTGATTTGGACATTTCGAGAATATTGTCTGTTCTGGCTTTTTCCCCAGATTTGAGGAGAAAGACCATGACCCAAATAATGGCCAAAGTAATTAAAGCAAGCAATTAATTAAAGCAAGATTGTTTGTATTCATGTACAGGGACTGTCTGTCCCTAAAGGCAGAGTTCAAGAGAGCAGCACTGGTCATGCTTAAGACAACGGTTTTTATAGTTCAGCAGTATGGGGTGTCCAAATGGGGGATTTGGCAGGCAAATAAGCAGCTACAGAAGCAGAAAACAGGTGAAACAATTTGCCATAAAATCTCCTGAAACAAAGATATGGTTTCAAGGTGGTTATAACAAAGTAATTATAACAAGGTGGTAATACAAGCTGGTTATAACAACAGGTATTCATATCACCAGGTCATCATCATGATAACCTTTTAAAACAAAGGCATGTTTTCTGTTCCTGAAACAGGTAGTACAGAATAATTTGTAGTTAAAGCTACAGCTGGCACATAGCCCAATCCCTGAGAAAGAGAGATTTTTGTCATAAACAGGGGCAAAACAACTTGTCTTTACTATAAGATGATTTTTAAGGCTAAAATGGAGGCAGGCTGGCTTATCACACTCTCCCCAGGACTTATAATGCTGATAACTCTTGCCTTTCTTTTTCTTTCACATCTCCTTCAAGACACAAATCAAGGATTTTCTTTTATTCTTACACTGAGATGATACACAAATCAAATTACTGATATACCTAGATGATATACAAATCAAACTACTGGTGCATTTTTTGGATTCTCTAAAAATCCACCAGAGGGGTACCTTGACTGCCATGCCTGCCATATTGAGCTGGCAGAAGCCAGATCAATTATACTACCATTTTCATAAAGGCAATTAAGCATAACTCTTGGATCAAGCAAGGGGTTGTTAATGAAAACAGAAAGCAAATGTTGGTTAGGCAGTTCAGCATAAAAGATTTCAAAAACTAGCAAACAAATAAAAAGTCATCAGTGATCAGTTGGCTGAAAGCTAGAAATATTTTTGAGGATCCTTGCAGGTTGATAAATATCAGAGGCTAGAGATCCCAAAAAGAGTTTGGAGGTCCTCAATTTTTGATCTGTACCATAAACAATTCTAATGTTACCTCCAAAGACGGGGGAATAGTCAAGAGACAGTAAAGGTCTGTTTTAATATATTTCATTCTTTTTAAGATAATAGAATATCAGACCAGAAATTGCTGGCAGCTCCTCTCTGCCTTCCTCTTCTCAGCATTCTCCTAGTCTGATAGCCCCACCTATTCTTCATGCCTGGCTACTGGCCAATCAGCATTTATTCATCAGCCAGTAAGATAAACATATAATCACAGTATACAGAAGGACATTCCCCATCTAGAAATAAAACCTCACATTCTCATTGGGTAGGGTCAATTGTCCACTGAAGTGGTCACCCCTAGCAAGACAGTCTCACCTTAAGCCATGCTTAATTAAGCCATGGCTTATAACAATAATTTACTGTTCCCAGAGACCTCAAAAATGTTAGCATATGTTAACTGAGTTTGAAGGAAAAAGTACATAATAAAGGATGAGGGTGCTGGGACAAAGTGTTTTGTTTTAATTTTTCTATCAAATATGGCTAGCCTGACAAAGCCCCATATTCCCTATACTTTCACCATCTTATGACGTGTATTTTCACAACCCATAGACATCTTTGAGTTCTAGTACACTCTTCTTCATGTCTGATAATCTTGTGCAGTCCAATTACAAAGTCAAGTTGCCACCAACAGGATGATAACCAGTCAAAGACAAAGGTCACCTTGGCCCTATATGTTTAATAACCTAGTTTGGGCTCTGGCATACCCTCTGTGCAAAACAAGGATTCTTATGTGACACCAAGATTATTCTATCTCAATATAATTCTTTGCTGTATTTGGGTGCCTAATTTCCTATAGGATGACAAACAAAACATTATTTTGGGGATATTGTTGCCATGGAAAAGGATATGTAAAGTCAGGACTGAAAGGTTATTGACCTAAAAGCCTCAATAGGCAGAGAACCTCCAGAGAGTGAAATTTGACTGGCCTCATAACACTCTTGGCTGGAGAGTACTAATTCGATCAACATACCAACATCCACTGGTATTTATCACTTTGAGACTGCAGAGAATTACCTGCAAAGGGACTCTGCTATCCCCCCAATAACCTTTTCTGCCTAATAAAAGTTCCAGGTCCTCTGCATCCCTGCACATAATCACCACTAAATCTAAAGAGACTGCTGCCTTTCGAATATTCTGATGAAATATCAATTGCGCTTCTGTAGAAATTAGTCATCTTTTGTTTATTTCCACATTGCCTCTGTCAATCCTGCTATAACAAGGACCATTGCCAGTTCGGAAAACCCAGAAAAATATATGTATAATCTATCTTATCCTAGTCTAAAGAAGGAGTATTTGCATATTTTTCCAAGAATCCCTTAAATTTTGTGAGATGATGGCCAGGCTAAAATGGATAGTAATAAGAAGGATGCTGCCAAATATTTAATAAAATTCAAAAAGTTGGGGAACATGCTGAACATAAAGGAAGCAAAACATTAAGTTACTCAATTTACTTGAAGTTTCAGGAGATGAGGCTGATGGAATTTTGCTCTTTAATCTGAGTTTTCAGCAGGCTGCACACACCATTTCTCACCTTACAATATTCAATGGAATACCAATCAGCATAAAAGATGGAAACATTTTTTTTTTTTACTGTTTGTATCATGTACTTGTAGACACACTCCATGAGAAGAACATTTTAAATCAGCCCCAGATGAGAGGAGTCTAGGCCAAGTTCCTCTCCCCTCACCATCTCCCCCACACCCCAGCTTCCTTAATCAGAGGAACACTGAGAACACTAAGTACATAACACATCTGAATAGCAATAAAAAAGAAAATACGGAACTACTGAATTTAATCCAGCCCCAGCTCCCATTCCAAGCTCTATTTGGCTAGTTAGTCTTAAAAAACAATAGAGAGAAAAAGAAAATGAAAGAAAGTGGGTGTTTACCTCAGGTTAGAAGTTGCAATTTGGTTCGAATCCACAAAGGAGATGTGGGCTAATGCAGTGAGAGGTGGCAGTTGGAGGCATTGTGACAGCATTGAGAAGCTAGAACTGACAGCATGACATTGAGGGACTCAGCAACTCCCAAGCATATGCAAGCATGTACTGCTGTTTTAGCACAAAAAGAGAATAGAGTTCATAATGAGGAGATGACTCATGGAGGAAATGCTGCATTATTCTGTGTCCTTAGTGAAGGAAGGAAAGGAAATGTACTCAAAACCAAAATGTTGAAATGATTCATCAGGGAAATGATGGGATAAACTTAATGGAACCAGAGTATTCACTGACATGAAAATGTGGCTTCATCATAAAAAGCCTTTCATAGCTCTTCCCCCCATTTTTTATTTAAATTAGAAAGATTGTTTTACATGTCAATCCCAGTTCCCTCTCCCTCCCCTCTTCCCCTGTTCCCCACTAACACCATACCTATCCCATACCCTTTCTGCTCCCCAGGGAGGGTGAGCCCTTTCATAGGGGGAGTCTTCAGAATCTGTCATATCCTTTGGGATAGGGCCTAGGCCCTCCCCCATATGTCTAGGCCAAGAGAGTATCCCTCTATGTGAAATGGGTTACTAAATCCTTTCCTAGGCTAGGGATAAAGACTGATCTACTACAAGAGGTCCCATAGATTTCTGAGGCTTCCTCACTGACACCCACAGTCATGGGGTGTGGATCAGTTCCATGCTGTTTTCCCAGTGATCAGTCTAGGGGCCAAGAACTCCCCCTTGTTCAGGTCAGCTGTTTCTGTGGGTTTCACAGCCTAGTCTTGTCGACTTTGCTTATCACTCCTCCATCTCTACAACTGGATTCCAGTTCAGTTCAGTGTTTAGTTGCGGGTGTCTGCTTCTACTTCCATCAGCTGCTGGAAGAAGGCTCTAGAATGGCATATAAGTTAGTAGTCAATCTCATTATTGGGGTGGGGGCGAGGTATTTAAGGTAGCCTTTCCACTGTTGCTTATATTGTTAGTTGGTGTCATCCTTGTAGATCTCTGGACATTTAAATAGTGCTCTGAAGATCTAATTCTAGAACAGTTTGGAGCACACACACACACACACACACACACACACACACACACACACACACACACACCAAATTCTAATCTTCCAAAATCTGTCTTGCAATTCTAGCTTCATTTCTTAATCTATGAGTCTGGGAAATCCCACACACACATCCAGGCTGAACATTCACTTCCATAACTGCTTCAATTGTGTTAGCTATTTTTGTAGACCAGACAAGAACCTGGTAGGGAAAGTGAGGTCACAAGTAATAAAAGAACAGTGATGATTTTTTTCAGGACTAGTATTTTTGAAATTGATCATAAATTACTTTTTTATATTTTATTATCTTTCTCTGTTTTTTATCTAAATTAAAAACAATCTTATTTTACACACCAATCCCATTTCCCTCTTGCTTCCATCTTTCCATGTCCCCAATCCACCCCCATCTGATCTCCCATTCCCTCCCCAGGAGGTGTGAGGACTCCCATGGGAGATCATGAAAACCTTGACATCATTTGGGGCAGGGCCTAGGGTCTCCCCTATGTATGTAGGCAGAGAGAGTATCCCTCCATATGGAATGGGCTCCCAAAGTCAGTGCACTAGGGATAAATAGTGGTTCCACTGCCAGAGGATCCATAGACTGCTCTGGCTTTTCAACTGACACCCACATTCAGGGAGCCTGTTTTGGTCCTATGGTGGTTCCTGAGCTGTCAGACAAGGTTCCATCATGTGCTCCTACTTGTTCATGTCAGATGTATCTATGGGTTTCCCCAGCATGGTCTTGACCCCTTTGCTCATACCTTTTCCCTGACTACAACTGGATTCCAGGAGTTTGGGTAAATTACTTTTTTAAAGTCCAAAATTTAGCAAAATTTCTGACTTAAAAAAACAACTTAAAAAAGTGTGTGAAGCTATAGTTTCATGTAGCTATAAGGTGGAATGGATTCTGGGAACAGAACCCCTATCTTCTGATAATGCTCTTTACAGTTAAGGTTGCTCTTCAGTCCCAGGAATTAACTTTTAAAAGGTATTTGCTCACCTACCATGCAGTATAGAACACAGGTGCCCTATTTTTAAATATACTTAACCAAAAGGAACATGTAAAAAGAGATTCAGTAAAACTTAAACACAGTAGGATCTCCAGCGTGAAACACCTCAAAGTTTTCATTCTGAGCATTCCTTAGAAAATAGATCTGAAATAATTTACTTTCTTAAGAAGTTGCATTTTACTGCAGTTAAGATAGCAGAGAATATATGTAGGAGGAGCTAGGGAAGAGATAGATGTTGATGCATAGTCTTGAGAAGTTATGCACAGCAGGACACTGAGGAAATAAAAAAAAAACTCTTCACATATGTTTGATAACAAGTTTAGAAATGCAGTTTCCAAAGAAGCCCCAGTTCATCATAGTCTTTAACAACAATTTACCTGTTAATTTTAAGGAATTCTCATGAAGATAGATGGGTCATCCTTATCTCCCCTCTCCCAGCTTCTCACGGAAGCATTTTGATCATATTGAAAACTGAAGATAAGATTAAGCAACAGTCGGGCAGTGGTGGCACAGGCTTTTACTCCCAACACTTGGGTGGGAGAAGCAGGTGGATCTTCGAGTTCAATGCCTGCCTGGTGTGTAAAATGAGTTTCACTACAGCCATTGCTACTTGAGAAACTATGTCTGGAAAAAGCAAGAACCAAAAACCAACCAACCATACAAAAAAAAAAAAAAAGATTAAGAAACATTGGAAAAATCTATGTCCAAGCTAAAGACACCTGTCATGGTGCAGTTCAAGTTGGCTGACAGGCATTCCATGCCAAACTTTGTGTCTAACAGCATGCACACTGAGCTTTGGAATGAGGGAGGAAGATGTTTCAGCTTCTACTTGAATTTCTGACCTTTCTTGCTATTGTTACCATCTGTCTCATTTTAACCATTGTGACATTTTTTTCTTCTTTAAAATTCATAAAAATCAGAAGTGGTCCTGCAAAGTAAGTCTGTGTGATATCATTAAGATGCTTTCTGGACAGACTAGGTCAGTCATCATGCAGAAGGTTCTATAATAATGAGGTAGGTACTGTGTATCCCCTGATGTTCACCATGATATATGTCGCTACAGAGAACTTAAGACATGGCCAGGATGATTAAGGGATGAATTTTAAAAAATACTGTTTGGTATGTCATTTAGCTTTTTAGTAAAGTCAGTGAATAAACTTTGTGAGTAAGATATTAAACAATATAAGGTTTTTAAATTTCAAAATCAAGTGAATAGAAAGGTTTAGGTTTCAAAACATGAGAAGTCCTAATACTATGTTCCCAGGAAAGTCTGTGAAACTTTCCCCTGTGTAAATAAATGAAAAAATAAATAAAAGAGTATCAAGTGCTATAAAGTACTCTCCCTCTTTCTAATGATGGAAAACTAAGCACTAATTTCAAAGCACAGGGCAGAGGAAGGATTTGGGTTGAGCACTGATGCATCAGATGTGACAATTACATAAGAGCATGACCCACCTGGGACTTTACAATGCAAGCCTCCTCTTCTCCAGTTTTCATGAAGGCAACACACAAAAGAATTAGGGAGAAAGAGAAAACACTTATAATAGTCATCCTTATGCATTCAGGTAGGCATAAGGGATATTGAAACAAGAGAGCAAAGAGAAAAGATGTATGCCTTCCTTCTTCCTAGAAAAAGGATGTAAAAATGTACTCATTGTTGTTATTAAAGTAATTATTAGTATTGCTTTTAAAAATGTCTTTTGATAATTTCATATATGAGTATTTTACTTAGTTCATTTCCCCTCTCCCACTCACATCTTCATCTCCCTCAGGGCCCCCAAATTTATGATAGCTTCTTCTCGAGATCATTACTCTTATATATGTAGCTCATGTGATGGTTTAAATGAGAATGGCCCATATAGGCTCATGTGGTTGAATACTTGGTCCCCAGTTGCAGGAACTGTTTAGTAATAATTAGGTGGAATGGCCTTGGTGGAGGAATTGTGCCACAGGAGGTGAGCTTTGAAATTTCAAAGGCTCTGCCTGGTGCCCTTGGATCAGGATGTAAGCTCTTGCCTATTACCCCAGCAACATGCCTGCCTGTCTCTTCACCAATAATGATCATGGTCTCTAATTATCTAGCACGATGAGTTCCAATAAAATTTTTCTTTTATACATTGCTATGGTCATTGTGCCTCTTTACTGAAATAGAAAAGTAAACACAACAGTATAGAAATAACATATTGAGTGACAAAAAATATAGAAATCATACTGAATTTATTATCTTATATATATATCAATTATGGCTAATTCATATGTACAAATTTATAAATTCATCAAGATTCCTAAACATATACATGCATACTACTTATTAATCTTATCATGTACTTAATAATTATTATATTTAAACTTACTAAAATCATAATAACAATTTTATGATAATGAATGACCTGTAAGACAAAAACATATTGAATATACAGCAGAAGATCTTAAGAACACATTAAGGGATGACATATTCTGGAGAGTTAGAGACAGAAAGATATCTAGCTCCCTGGCTAACCAATGTAGCCTAAATAGCTAGCCTTAGTCACTGAATGATTTTCAGTAAACAACATGGAAGTGTTTGAGGAACACACTATGCTGTCTTTTGACCTCTATATACATTTGTACATGTACACATCCATACATACACATACAAGCACATCCTCTGATACATGTGCATATGCTCACATATGCTCATAGAAACATATTTGCTCACATGTTAATCTGTAAACACACACACACACACATCACTTGATAATAAGGCAAATAATGATGTGCTTGAAATGAGCATCCCATTCTTTTGTAGGTTGATTCAATATTTTTCTTATTTTGAATATATTCTCTACCTCCTCTTGCTACTTGTTTTCAAAGTGAGTTACCATTTAATTAAGAAGTGGTATAAACTAAACTTACTCTTACAAAATATATACATAAATAGTCATAGTTTAGTTACCCTTTAATCAAATTTTTTTCTTGACAATTTCATTGGATCACTTAGTAAAGTCAGAATAAAAGACCAATGGAGTTAATTATGATACTTTTTTCTTGATCTGTTTCATAGTAAATAGTTGTGTGAATTAGGAGGGGATAGAGCTAATAAAGGTGATAATTTTCAAAGTAATTTATATCAGAAAATATAAATTGTCTTAGAAAACAGATAAGCAGAAAATGAAAAGGCAAGAGCAATACAGTGAAAGTCTTCATGTGGCAAAGACAGCAAATTCACGAAGCTGGGGCATTGCATGATAACTCTTGTATGTGACCTATTTTATTCTTGGTGATGGTTCAGGATAAAGTCTTTTTCTGACAGAAAATTCAATATGGTCTGCAACTGGTACAAAAATAAATTGTTAAAAATACTTATAAAGTATTAAATTCATTAAAGCATGTTTTAAAGGTATGTCTAAATGAATAATCTCTATTTACTACTAGAAGCAAAAATCCCGACTAAATATAAAAACACTATTTTTAAACTTGTACATTGTCAAACCTGAAAATGAATTATTAATAGAGATATTTGGCAAAGCTGATATATCTTATTGAATGGAAAATGTAATAAGGTATTCAGCAGTGCTGTAAGATTCCTAGCTGTTGCTCCAAACGATGTGACAGACTTTGAAGATCCCTCATGGGAGGCCTCACCCTCCCTGGGCAGCAGAAAAGGACTGGGATAAGGGCCAGTGGGGGTAGGGGAGGAGGGGAAGAAGAAAAAACTGGGATTGACCTGAAAAACAAGATTGTTTATAATTTAAATAAAAAAGAAAGGAAAAAATAACCCTAGCTGTCCTCAATAATCCGTATATCTTTCATTTCCCTCTTTATATTGAACAGCAAATGTTTTTTCTATATAAAATGAAAAAGATAGTATAAAATATAGAAAACTGTGTATTGTAGATGAGCAACACTGATGGCCTACATGGCTGTATCTTGAATTCTAACATGTACTATGATATATAGCAAATAAAACAAATTCAACAGAAGTTTTAGTTATTCAAGGTCACAATAATGTTCTAGAAATCGGCTAAGTCTTTGTGCATATTTTTTTATTAGTTCAAATTAGGGAACAAGCTTGTTTCAGATGTAAGTCCCTTCTCCCTCTCCCTCCTCTCACCCTCACTCCCATCCCTCCTCCCACACCCCCAACCTACAACCAACACCATACACCCACCACTCCCCAGGCAGGGTAGGGCCCTCAACTGGACCTCTGCAAAGTCCACCAAATCTTCCTGTATTGGGCCTGGGCCCTTCCCCATGTGTCCAGGGCCAAAGTGTATCCCTTCACATGGAATGGGCTCTCAAAGTCCCTTCTTACACCACTACCAGAGGCTCCCTGGAGTGCAGAGGCCTTCTTATTGACATCATGTTCAGGGGTCTGGATCAGTCTTGTACTAGCCTCCCAGCCAGCATCTGGGGTCGATGTGCTCTACCATGTTCAGGCCAACTATTTCTGTGGGTTTCTCCAACCTGGTACAGACCCTTCAATCTTCATTTCTTCCTCACTTTAACTAAATTCCAGATTTCAGCTCAGTGTATATCTGTGGATTTCTGTCTCTGCTTCCATCAGCCACTGGATGAGGGCTCTAAGATGGCATAAAGAGTAGTCATCAATTTCATTTTAGGGGAAGGGCTTTTTGGTTATCCTCTCCACAATTGCCTGGATTGTCAAATCGTGTCATCCTTGTAGGTCTCTGGAGATCTCCCTGGTTCCAGATCTCTTCTCGGACCTATAGTGGCTCCCTCTAATATGGTATCTCTCATTCCGCTCTCTCTCCTCTATTCTTCCCCCAACTCAATATTTCTGCTCCTCCATTTCCTCTCCTCTCCACCTCTTCTCGTGCTCTTATTGTGGCAGCTCCCTCTCCCCTACCCTCATGCTCCTAATTAGCTCAGGAGGTCATGCCACTTCCCATTCCCAGGGTCCATTTTCCCTTAGAGTCCTTTATGTTTCCTAGTTTCTTTGGTGAAGAGGATTATAGGCTGTTAATCCTTTGCTGTATGTCTAAAATTCATATATGAGTAATTACATACCATGTTTGTTTTTTTGTTACTGGGTTACCTCACTCAGGATGGTTTCTTCTAGTTCCATCCATTTGCCTGGGAATTTCAAGATTCCATTGCTTTTTTCTGCTGAGTAGTACTCTATTGTATAGATGTACCACATTTTCTCAATCCATTCTTCAGTTGAGGGGCATCTAGGTTGCTTCCAGTTTCTGGCTATTACAAACAATGCTGCTATGAACATGGTTGAACATATGTCCTTGTTGTATGAACATGCACTATTTGGGTATATACCCAAGAGAGGAATGGCTGGATCTTGAGGTAGACTGATTCCCATTTTTCTGAGCAACCACCATACTGATTTCCAGAGTGGTCTTACTAGTTCGCACTCCCACCAGCAATGGAGGAGTGTTCCTTTTTCTCCACATCCTCTCCAGCATAGATTATCATTGGTATTTTTGATTTTAGGCATTCTGACTGGTGTGAGGTGGTATCTCAGAGTTGTTTTGAGTTGCATTTCTCTGATGGCCAATGATTTTGAGCACTTTCTTAAGTGTCTTTCAGCCATTACAGATTCCTCTGTTGAGAATTCTTTATTTAGTTCTGCACCCCACTTTTTAATTTCATTGTTTGGTGTTTTGGTGGCTAGCTTCTTGAGCTCTTTATATATTTTGGAAATCATCCCTCTGTCAGATGTGGGGTTGGTGAAATCTTTGCTATTCTGTGGGTTGTCGTTTTATCTTACTGACTGTGTCTTTTGCTTAACAGAAGCTTCTCAGTTTCAGGAGGTCCCAGTTATTAATTGTAGATACCAATGTCTGTGCTACTGATATAATGTTCAGGAAGCAGTCTCCTGTGCCAATTGGTTCAAGGGTATCTCCCACTTTCTCTTCTAAATATTCAGTGTGGCTGGAATTATGTTGAGATCTTTGATACATTTGGACTTAAATTTTGTTCATGGTGACATATGTGGATCTATCTGCATGCCCGAATCCATTTGGGCTAGCAACATTTGTTGAAGATGCTATATTTTTCCTTTGTATAGATATAGCATCCTTGTCAAAAATAAGGTGTTCATAGGTGTGTGAGTTAATATCAGGGTTTTCAATTTGATTCTGTTGGTCTATCTGTCTGTTTTTCAGCCCACATAAAGCTGTTTTCAGAACTATGGCTGTTTAATAGAGCTTGAAGTCAGGGATGTTGATTCCTCCAGAAGTTCCTTTATTTTACAGAGATTTTTTGGCTATCCTGGGTTTTTTGTTTTTCCCTATAAAGATTAGTGTTGTTCTTTCAAAGTCTGTGAAGAAATGTGTTGGGATTTTTGTGGGGATTCTATTGAATCTGCAAATTACTTTTGGAAAGATTGCCATTTTTAATTTGTTGATTCTACCTATCCAAGAGAATGGGAGATATTTCCATTTTCTGGTATCTTTTTTAACTTCTTTCTTTAAAGACTCAAAGTTCTTACTGTACAGGACTTTCACTCTTTTGGTTAGAGTTACCCCAAGATATTTTATGTTGCATGTGGATATTGTGAAGGGTGATGTTTCTCTGATTTCTTTCTCATTAGATTTATCATCTGTATATTAGGGCTACTTATTTTTTTGAATTAATTTTGTATCCTGCTACATTGCTGAATGTGTTTATCAGATGTAGGAGTTCTCTGGTAGAGTTTTTCAGGTCACTTATGTAGACTATCATATCATCTGCAAATATTGAAAGTTTGACTTCTTCCTTTCCAAATTGTATCCCTTTGATCTCCTTTTCTTGACTTATTGCTCTAGCTAGAACTTCAAGTACAATATTGAAGAGATATGGAAAGAGTGGACAGCCTTGTCTTGTTCCTGATGTTAGAGGAATCTCTTTGTGTTTCTCTCCAATTAGTTTGATGTTGGCTCTTGATTTGTTGTATATTGCTTTTATCATGTTTAGATATGTTCCTATTATTTCTATCCTCTCCAAGATCTTCATCATGAAGGGATGTTGGCTTTTGTCAAAGGCTTTTTCAGCATCAAGTGAGATTATCATGTGGTTTTTCTTTTTCAGTTTGTTTATATGGTGGATTGCATTGGTGGATTTTCATATGTTGACCCACCCTTACATCCCTGGGATGAAGTCTACTTGATCAGAGTGGATGATTTTTCTGATGTAATCTTGCATTCGATTCGCCAATATTTTGTTGATGTTCATGAGGAATATTGGTCTGTAGTTCTCTTTTTTAATTATATCTTTGTGTGGCTTGACTATCAAAGTGACTGTAACCTCGAAAAAGAGTTTGGCAATGTCCCTTCTGCTTCTATTGTGTGGACAATTTGAGGAGTACCGGTATTATCTCCTGCTTGAATTTCTGGTAGATTTTTGCAGTGAAGCCATCTTGCCCTGGGCTTTTTTTGTTTGGGATGCTTTTGATTATTGCTTATTGGTTATAGCTTGATTTAAACTGCTAATCTGTTCTTGGCTTAATTTTGGTATGTTCTATATATCCAGAAAATTGTCCATTTCATTTTGATTTTTGAATTTTGTGGAGTACAGGTTTTCAAAGTATGATCTGATGATTCTCTGGATTTCCTCAGTGTCCATTTTTATATCCCCCTTATTTGTTTCTGATATTGTTAATTAGCATGCTTTCTCTCTGACTTTTGGTTAGTTTGGATAGAGGTTTGTCTATCTTTTTGATCTTCACAAAGAACCAAGTCTTAGTTTCATTTTTTCTTTGTACTAATTTCTAATTTATTGATTTCAGCCCTCAGTTTGATTATTTCCTGGTGTCTACTCCTCTGTGGTGAGTTTGCTTGTTTTGCTCTAAAACTTTCAGTTGTTCTGTCAATTCTCTAGTGTGACTTTTCTCCAGTTTCTTCACGTGGGCACTTAGTGCTATGGACTTTCCTGTTGGCACTGCTTTCAGAGTGTCCCATATGTTTTCCTATGATGTGTCTATATTCTCATTAAATTCTAGGAAGTCTTTAATTTCTTTTTTTTATTTTTTCCTCAACCCTGGAATGGTGCAATTGTGTCTTATTGATTTTCCAGGAGTCTATAGGTTTTGTGCAATTTGTATTGCTGTTGAATTCTAGCTTTAAAGCATGGTGATCTGATAAGATACAGGGGCTTATTTCAATTCTCTTGTATATGTGGAGGATTGCTTTATTGCCAACTATGTGGTAAATTTTAGAGAAGATTTCATGTGACACTGAGAAGAAGGTATATTCTTTTTTGTTTGGATGGGATGTTCTATAGATATCTGTTAAACCCACAACTTCTGTTAGATCCTTTGTTTCTTTTTTAAGTTTCTGTCTGTTGGTCTTGTCTAGTGGTGACAGTGGTGTGTTGAAGTCTCCTACTATAATGTTTGTGGTTTGAGCTTTAGTAATGTTTCTTTTACAAATGTGGGTACCTTCATATTTGGGGCAAAGATGTTCAGGATTGAGACTTTATCTTAATGGACTTTTCCGGTAATGAGTATGAAATGCCCTAATTCATCTCTTTTGATTGATTTTAGTTTGAAGTCTAATTTCTTAGATATTAGCATTGCTACACCAGATTGTTTCTTGGGCCCATTTGATTGGAAAATCTTTTCCAATCAAGCCTTTACTCTGAGTTAACACCTGTCTTTGAAGTTGAGGTGTGTTTCTTATATCCAGTAGAAGGATGGATTCTGTCTTGGAATCCATTCTGTTAGCCTATATCTTTTTATGAGCAGGTTAAAGCCATTGAGATTGAGGGATAATAATGTCCATTGAAGGTTCTTGTTTGTTTTGTACTTATTGTTGGTGGTGTCATTGTGCGTGTATTTTGCCCTCCTGTTCTTTTCGTGTTTGGTAAATTTGGATTATCTGTTGGCTATGTTTTTGTGAGTGTAGTTATCATTGCTGGGTTGGAGCTTTCCTTCCAGAACTCTCTGTAGTGCTGGGTTTGTGGATATGTATTGTTTAATTCTGGTTTTTTCATGGAATATCTTGTTTACCCCATCTATAATGATTGAAAGTTTTGCTGGGTACAGTCTTGGTTGGCTTCCACGCTCCCTTTATTTTTGTAGGATATCTATCCAGGACTTTCAGGCTTTCAAAGTTTCCATTGAGAAATCAGGTGTGATTATGATAGGTCTGCCATTATATGTTACTTGGATATTTTCCTTTGCTGCTCTTAATAATTTGTCTTTATTCTGTCAGTTTAGTGTTTTGATTATTATGTGTCAAGGGTACTTCTTTTTAAGGTCCAGTCTCTTTGGTGTTCTGTAAGCTGCTTGAACATTCATAGGCATATCCTTCTTTAGGTTTCTGAAATTTTGTGCTATGATTTTTGATTTTATTCAATATGTTTTCTGTACCATTGAGCTGTATTTCTTCACCCTCTTCTATACCTATTATTCTTAGGTTCGGCCTTTTCGGGGTGTCCCATATTTCCTGGATATTTTGTGTTAGGGAATTGCTGCACTTGAGATTTTCTTTGGTTAATGACTGTATATCCTCTAGCGAGTCTTCAACAATTGAGATTCTCTCTTCTATCTCTTGTATTCTATTGGTTATCCACAAATCTTTGGTTCCTGATCCTTTATCCAGCCTTTTTATTTCCAGCATCCCCTTATTCTGTGTTTTCTTTATTGTGTCTACTTCTGCTTTCATACCTTGAACTGTTTCAAGTGCTTCCTTCATTGTTTGGTTATTTTTTTCTTGGCTTTCTTTTGTTTCTTTAAGAGATTTGTTTACTTCTTGAATTTTTTTGGTTTATCTTTTCCTCCTTTTCATTGAATTTTTAGCTTGTTTTTACTTCTGTTTCTTTAAGGGATTTTCTTGTTTCCTCTTTAAAGGTCTCTATCATCTTCCTAATGTAATTTTTGAGGTCCATGTCTTCTTCATGCTCTGTGTTGGGCTTTTTAGATCTTGCTGGTGTGGTGTCCCTAGATTCTGGTGGTATCATATTGGTTTTTCTGTTGTTGAGTGTATTCTTACTCTGTCTTCTTCCCATCCCTTCTTCCAGCAAGTGAAGTTTGGGTCTCTCTCTCTCTCTCTCTCTCTCTCTCTCTCTCTCTCTCTCATGGCTGGCAGAGGGTTCAGCCTCTGGTGGCAGCTGGATGGCTGAGTGATGTGGGTGGACAAGGGTGGTGTGTGTCCAGACTCAGCATGGGCCTTCCCTGTCTGGGCAGGTCCACTCTTGTCCAGGTGGGCTCAGGCAGAAGCAAGCAGGGGTTGATTGGTGAGGTTGGGGAGGAGAGCAATACTCATACTCACCTGTGTCTCTGGCGCCTACCTTAGGACAGAGGGCAGAGTGTAGATAGGGTTGAGGTGTGTCCAGACTTAGGGCCTTTCAGTCTGGGCAGGTTCATTCTTGTCTGGGGGGTCAGGTAGAAATGATCAGGGGTTGATGGGGGAGGTTGAGGGTGCAGAGCAGCACCCAGACTCACCTGAGGCACAGGTGCCTGCCTCAGGACAAAGGCCAGAGTGTAGACAGGGATGAGTTGTGTCCAGACTCAGGGTGGGCCTTACAGTCTGGGCAGGTCCACTCTTGTCCAGGTCTCTGAGTTTTATTATTTCTTGCTATATCCCCTCCCTTTTGTGTGTATTATCTCTTGTTTTTCTAGATTTTCAGTTGTTCTATTAAGTTATTAGTATAAGATAGCTCCAATTTCTTTATATATACATTTTATACTATGAATTTTCCACTTAGGATCTATTTTATTGTTTCAATTAGGTTAGGTTATGTTGTGCTTTCATTTTCATCCAGTTGTGGGAAAATTTTTGCTTCTTTCTTAATCTCAGTCTTACCCCATTTTTCATTCATTTGTGAGTTCTTCAGTTTCCATGAGTTTGTAGTTTTCTGTTATTATTAATACTTTTTAAAGGAATCCTGAGAAATTGCTGTAATCCATGGTTGTTTGAAAGGATGAAGATGTTTTATTTCAGTTTTCTTCTATCTGTTAAGGCTTGTTTTGTGTTTGAGTATGTGGAGAAAGTTCCATGAAATGCTGAGAAGATGATATATTATTTTGTGTTTGGGTGAAATGTTCTTTAACACCAGTTATGTCTACTTGGTTTATGACATCATTTAATTCCAGTACTTCTCTGCTTAGTTTTTCTGGATGACCTATTTATTGCAGAGAGTAGGGTGGTGAAGTCACCTACTGTTTGTGAGGGTCAGTATTTGATGTAAACTCTAGTAGCATTTCTTATATGAACTCAAGGACCCTTGTTTTTGTCACAAATATGATTAGAACAGCAATATTAGAGTATATAATGCTATATCCTATCTGCTCTGACTAATTTTTATTTCAAACCTATTTTGCGCAATCGGTTAGCGCGGTACTTATAGATCATATGATGGAATATGTTATATCTTATTTTCTCAGTATTTTGTGATTAGACATTTGGCTGCGTATAGTAGTCTGAGATGGCATCTGTTCTCATTTGGGCTTTGTAGAAGATCTGTCCAGGGCTTTCTCACCTTTTGAGTTCCAATTGAGTAGTCTGATATCTGATATCATTGTAATAGATGTGCCTTTCAATGTTACTTGCTCTTCTCTCTTGCAGCTTTTAATATCCTGTCTTTGTTCTGTACAGTTAGTGTTTTGAATATTGCCTATCATGTGCCAAGGGATATTTCTATCTACTAAATTTCTATCTACTATCTATCTATTAAACAAGTTCAGTCTACTTGTTATTCTTTATGCTTCTTAATTAGTACCACTTTCTTTAGGTTAGTGAAATTTCTATGATAGTTTTATAAATAATTTCTGTGTTTTGACTTGAATCTCTTCTTCTGTTTCTATTATTATTCTTAAATGATTTCTTTTCATAATTTCTCAGATTTCCTAGATGTTTTCTTTCAGGAGTTCATTTTTAGATTTAATATTTCCTCTAGTGGGACAGCCATTGATTTTTCTATCATGTCTTCAGTGCCTGAAATATTTTTTTCCATTGATTGTTTTGTGATGGTAAGGCTTGACTGTGAATTTCTAGTTTGAATTCCTAAATTTTTCATTTCCAGTTTTTTTACAATTTGTGTTTTATTTATTGGTTCTTTTTATCCCTTTTGTACCTTGAAATTTTTCTTTATTTAATTTCTTTCTTTGTTTTTGTATTTTCATACATTCATTAATGGATTTATGCTTGCCTCCCTTACAGTCCAGGAGCATATTAATAACAGTTATTCTGAAGTCATTGTCTCATGCTACAGCTACTTAATATATCTTAGGGACAACTGTAGTGGGATTACTGGGTTCTAGTTGAGGTATGTTGTCATGGCTGTTATTGAACATGTTTGTACACTGCTGTCTCAGCATCTGCTTTGGGAATGATTTTAATTGTAGGTGCTGATATCTGTTGTTGGTTGTTTTTACTCTTTAGCTTTTTTGGCTGTCCCCCTGCTCAGCTCCCAAGTAGACAGTGAAGTTTTTTTTTTTTTTTTTTTTTTTTGGTTTTTGGTTTTTCAAGACAGGGTTTCTCTGTGTAGCTTTGGAGCCTATCCTGGAACTCTCTCTGGAGACCAAGCTGGCCTCAAACTCACAGAGATCTGCCTGCCTCTGCCTCCCGAGTGCTGGGATTAAAGGTGTGTACCACCAATGCCTGGACTGAAAATGGATTCTTTTTCTTACTCACAAATCCTCAGCCTTAGCTGGATTTGTTTCTATCCAGCTTTTCTTAACTCAAGTTATCCTTGTCTACCTTCTATCCCTGGACATTTACCTTCCTCTATTACAGTATATCTTTTTTTTTTTTATTCAGTGACTTGCCCCTTCTTTTTTCACTCCCTTTCACTTTTTTCTCTCCTTTCTCCTTCTATTTTTCTCTATGCCTGTTAGCCCTACTTATCCTTTCCCATGCCTTGATATTGCTCCTTCAGCTCTTTATTAGACCAGCCAGGTGTTTTAAAAAAGCAAAGTAACACAGCTTCACAGAAGTTAAACAAATCCAACATAAAGGAATGAAACTTTGTATCATTTGTATCATCTTTGTATCATTAAACAAATTGTCCACAAATAAACAAATGTAACACATCTTAAAATAGTATTCTACAACAGATATCTAGTCTTCTTTTTGTTGGGTGGGTTTGCTTTTTCTTGTTCTATTTTGTCCACTTTGGTTCTTATGAAAGTGTGGTGGCTTTATGCTGCCTAGCAGGGAATACTTGTGAGATCATGCCATGTGTAGCCACTGACAACTCTGAGTATTATGTAGTTCTAGGTATTGGGAGTTGACACTAAGGAAGGAGATGTGTTAGATGGCTGGGCTGTGTTGGGGGTCCACAAGAGGGAGGAAAGGAGTGTATCTCACCAGGATCTGTGTACATATCTCTGGGATGGGGACAGAGGAGAAGAAGAAACCACAGAAAATTGTCTGCTACAAAGCTTGGGATAAGACTGGGGTGCTTAAATTTCACTACAGGAAGCAGAGTGAAGATGTAATGCCTGTTTCCCTGGCCATCATGCTCAGCTACTCTCTAGGGAGTTCTTGAAGTAGTTAGTGGATGAGATAAAGGAATAGTGTAGGGGAGGGAGGCTGCAGGAGAAGTTCTGTTACTATGGACTGGGAGCAGAGAGGAAGGAGACTATTGTACAACTTTCCATGACCTGAAACATATTGTATCTTTCATGATCCTTATGGGAAAAATAGACATGTGGTTAATGGTAAATTAGATGAGCAATTTCCATTATTTTATTGGACACTGTGGTGTGATTGTATTGGTATTGAGCAAAAATTTACCCATTGATAAGGAGGAAATGTCTCATGGAAAGGATATGGTATTTATAGTTTTAACATTACTTTTTGTAACAAAATACGAATGGAAAATTTGATTATGAAAAAAAAGAAAATTGTCAGAATTGTGGTTTTTTTCCCCATTAAATTTTAATTGTTCACTTTCCATTATAAAGAACATTCATCTAATAGAACAATCAATAAACAAATAAGGTATTGTATTAATAATGAGTTAAGAACAGATTAAAGTTTATTTTAAGGCATTATATTGAGAATACACTAGTTTTCTTAATGTCATAAGTTGTTTTTCAAAGTATTGACTTTATCTTACTACTGCAGGAAAATTTGCTAATTTTTAATAACCATTACTTAGGAAATTATTTAATCTATTAGAGCACACAAAATAAAATATAATTTAATATTTTAGTTTATTATTTAGTTTATATAAATTACATAGCCTATATAATTTATTAATTGTTAATAATAACTCTTTGCTGATAGATTTATTTGTTAATGTAGTATCCTTCTGGCAGTAATCTTACTAAGTAAACAAGTGTGTCTTTTGAGTTGCAAACTCCATAGATATCATGAAAAAAATAATCTAGGATACTACATTATTTTTTGCAGTTTAACATGGCTTAGTACTCTACAGTACCCACAGATAGAAACTAGTAGTTTGGATAAGGTTCTTGATCTGCAGTGTGCACTTTCTCAAAACTTAGCCATATTTGTGCCATATTTCCCTTGTAGCTTCTTCCCTTATTTGATAGTAGTTACCTCTCACTTTTGTGACAAAATCTCCAAGAGAAGAAATTTAGAAGAATATTTATTATGATTTAGAGTTTAAGCAAATATATAGTTTGCAGTGCTAGAAGGTATGGTGTTAGGAACATATAGAAGCCAGAAACTATGGCAATAGGAACATGTGGTAGCCAGAAGCTATAGTGGCAGGAACATGAGATAGCCGGTCATATTATGCCTGCAGTCAGGAAGGAGAGAGAGAGAGAGAGAGAGAGAGAGAGAGAGAGAGAGAGAGAGAGAGAGGGGGGATGTTGATAATTAGAAGGCCCCTCCTCCTCCTCCTTCCCTTCTTTTCCAGACAACATCCCATAGAATAATACAAAATTCAATCACTAAGGCCATTCTCTCCCATAACTGATTTTGGAATCATTATTACAAACATTCCCAGAATTGTGTCTTCTTGGCTATTTTCTTCTTGGTTATTCTATGCCAACTAAGGTAACAATGAGGACAAACAATCATTCTTTTATCATTCATGAAAATAATTTATTAATTCATATATTCACTCAGAAAATATTCATTGGTCATAGAGTTGCTAGATAATCTTAAAGTCATTAAAGATAAATTAGCAATACATAAGTGTGTATAAAGGCCAGTGGGGTGACACCATTATATTTAGAAAAGGACTTTTATAAAACTTTAGCTTCATAGCTATTCAGCATTCACTATTCCTTTATTTTCCATTCTTTTGTTGTTTTGAAGCATGTTCCTACTATGTAGCACCAGCTGGGGTGGACTTACTATGCTGGTCAGGATGGCCTGGATAGCATTATGTGGACCATGCTTGTTTCAAACACACAGAATATGTTTGCCTTTGCTTCATGAATGCTGGAATTTAAAATGTGTGTTATCAGGTCAGGTCCCATATTTTCACATTTTATAATAACTCTAGTATGTATTTTTCTATTAGATACACACACACACATATGTATATATATATATATATATATACATATATATGTATTATATGTTGCACTTATATACATATACATATAGATAACTTTCAGTTCACTGATTTATTTACATTTTATAACTTCCTGTCTGTCTAGGTTTACATACTCCTGATTAGGAGACACATTGAAATAAGAACTTCAACTACAATGGACTTAATTCTCATGTATATATACATATATACATATACATATATGTATATGAGTATATATATGAGAATTACATATATTACATATAATATAAACTATATAAAATTTTAAATTTTTTATTTATTTTACAAATTAACTGCAGTTTCCCCTCCCCCCTCTTCTCCCAGTCCCTGCCCCCTCACTGCTCTTTTGCCTCCCCCTCATTTATTCCCCTTCCATTTCTATTCAGAAAAGGGAACACCTCCCATGGATATTGACAAAACCTGACATATGGTTTTGTAGTAAGACTAAGCACCTTGCCTTTTATATTAAGTTAGGGGAAACCCCACCGCTATAAGTAATAATGTCACAAAAGCCAGCAAAAGAGTCTGTGACATCCCCTGCTCCTACTGTTAGTCCCACAAGAAGAACAAGCTACACAACCATATGATATAGGCAGAGTGCCTAAGTCAGTCCCATTTAGGCTCCCTGATTGTCAGTTAAGTCTGTCTTATGTGCTCATGTGATCTCAATTTAGTTCATACTGTGAATTTTCTTGTAGTGTCCTTGACCCCTCTTGTTACAATTCCTCCTTCCTATCTTTAGCAGGATTCCCTGAGTTCGGTGTAATGTTTAACTGTGGTTCTGTGCATTTACATCTTTTCAAATGAAGCTTCTCTGATGACCATTGTGCTAGGTGCCAATCTATGAGTATAGCAGAATGTTGCTAATCACTATTACATTGGCATTTTTCAGTCATGTTTGGTTTTATACTAGGTCTCTCGGTTATATAGCCTCTGGGTCCTCACATTCCATACAATTTTATGTATGGGCTCACTATCATGGCATGGGTCTCCGGCTGGAACAGTCATTGGTTGGTCACTCCCACAATCTGTGTCACCCCTACCCCACTATATCCCATAGGCTGAACAGACTCTTGGTCAAAGTTTATGTGGCTGGGTTGGTACCCCAAACCCTCCACTAGTAGTAGTCTTGCCTGGTCACAGGAGGTGGCCAGTTCAGGCTATGTACCAGATTTCTACTTGAACCTGAAATAACATTCTTTTTAGTTGGCTCTTTCAGTACTCTCCTCTCACCCCACCTCCACCTGATCTGTCTTGTTCCTATCCACACCCTCCCCCAGTCCACACATAGAATATCTTCTATTTCCTCTGTAGAAGTGAGTGTAGAAATTTGCAGTCACACCATCAATGTAGCAGTGTTTCCTTTGTTTTGTATCCTTTCCAGCATGAGTTGTTAACTGAGATTTTTTAAATTATTTCTTATTTTAATTACAAAGACGATTATTTTACATGTCAATCTCAGGTCCCTTTCCCTCCCCTCCTCCCCTGCCCCCTCCCCTGCCTCGACTGACACCCCTACCTTTCCCATACCCTTTCTGCTCCCCAGGGAGGGTGAGGCCTTCCTGAGGGGGTCTTCAGAGTATGTCATATCCTTTGGGATAGGGCCTAGGCCCACCCCCTTGTGTCTAGGCTCAGGGAGTATTCCTCCATGTGGGATGGGCTTCTAAAGTCCATTCCGATGCTAGGGATAAGTACTGATCCACTACAAGGGGCCTCATAGATTTCCGAGGTCTCCTAAGTGACACCAACATTCAGGGGGTCTGGATCAGTCCCATGCGGGTTTCCAGCTATCAGTCTGGGAACCAAGAGCTCTCCCTTGTTCATGTTAGCTGTTTCTGTGGGTTTTACCAGCCTGGTATGGACCCCTTTGCTCATCAGTTCTCCTTCTCTGCAATTGGATTTCAGTTCAGTTCAAAAAGCTATTATGGCATATAAGTTAGTCATCAATCTCATTATCAGAGGAGGCCATTTAAGGTAGTCTCTCCTCTGTTGCTTAAATTGTTACCTTTGTTTTTAATCTTAGCCATTCTGACAGGTGTATGGTAGAATCTCAGAGTTATTTTTAGTTGCATTTCTCTTGTGGCTAAGGTTGATGAATGTATGTCTAAGGGTTTCTCAGCCATTTGAGTTATATCTGTTGAGATTTCTCTGTTTAGATCTGTACACAATTTTTAATTTGGGTTATTAGAGTTTTGTGATGTCTATATTCTGAGTGTTTTATAATTTTGAAATCAGTCATCTATCAGATGAGGGGATGGTGAATATCTTTTCTAATTTTTATAGGCAGCTATTTGGTCCTATTGATAGTGTCCTTTGCCTTAGAGAATCTTTTCAGTTTCAGGAGGTCCCATTGTTGATCTTAGTGTCTGCACTATCGGCATTTTATTCAGGAAGTTGTCTCCTATCTCCCTGTGTTCAAGGCAATTCCCAAATTTCTCTTCTATTAGGTTCAGTGTAATTGAATTTCTGTTGAGGAATTTCATCCACTTGGACTTGAGTTTTTTTACAGGTTGATAGATATGATCTATTTGCTTTCTTCTATTTGCTGACATCTAGTTAGACAAGCACTATTTTTTGAAGATGTTTTGCTTTATCCATTTTAAAATATTTTGGCTTCTTTGTTTAAAATCAGGTGTCCATTGGTGTATAGATTTATGCCTTAGTTGTAACACTAGTAATAGTTGGTTTTAATAATAAAAACCACAAGTCAGATATTAGGGGAGAGTGAAAGCTAATGATTAGAGAAGCAGAGCAGCCAGTCACTAGAACTCTTACCTCTACAAAATCCTCAGACTGAAAAGATCAAGTTCCTGTCTCCTCCCGCTTATATTCCTCTCTCTTCCAAGCCATCTCATTTCCTGTCAGATCTCCAAATATCTATGGCTAGCTATAGGCTAGCTCTGCTCTCTGATCTTAAGGAAGTTTTATTTTTAGAGTAAAAACAAGATATCACCACACAAGGAAGGGGATTTGTCTATATACTTTTAAGAGTCACATTTCATTCAATAATATATATATATAATATGAATATATATGAATTATATATTGAATTATATAAATATATATTCATATATAATAAATTATATATGAATACATATGCTTTAAAGCATCAGGTTGTTCGTGATAAACATAAAATTCTATCGATTAAAATAAATTTTAAAAAGTACAGGCTCAAAGTAAATAAAAACTATGGAAGGCAAAGTTAAATAGCAAACACAGAAATTCCATATTATCAGCAGCAGTTCATTGGAAAAGTTAGTTCTAATAGTTTTCATCTACTCAGAAGAAAGAGCAGGTTAGAATTCCTTCAGTCCCAAATATTTGTAATGGCCATCTTACTAGACACAGATAAACATTTACAGAAGTATAAAAATAGTTCTAGTCCCTCCTTTGCAATGTTGCCATGAATGGATACCACTATGAGGCTCTGAAAATCACAGTTGATATCTTTCCTCTTTCTAAGGAAAGTTTTGTAGCAGATTCGATAAGATTTTAGGGTAGAATTAGCTACTTAATTCTGTAAAGTTGATAATCTCAGATACTCAGCAACAGCACACATAACTGTCATCTTCTATATGTTTTCAAGTCAAAAAAATTTTAACCAGCTATGTAGAAGTGAAAGAATTTGGCTCTGTGTTCACCCTTAGCCAAGTTCAATGAGTAAAGAGAATGGATTTGAGTAATCCTGAAAGCTTTGTGTAGAGTTAAGGTTGTTTTATGAATGGAAAATTTTTCCCATGATCTAAATTTGTATGATGGTAAAATAACACATTTGTTTATGTAGGTAAGCAGAAAGATTGAGAGCTGTGGCCAAATCAGAAAGTGGACTTAATGAGCACCACACACAGAATGTGCACCTGTTGACAAAGGCAATGCATATATGAAAAAGGAGAATTCACAAGTCTGCTCTCAAAATCTCGTTTAACATGACCTTAGTTTAACAGAAAATAAATTGAGGGAAAGGGTCATAGACAAGCCCTGATGACTGTAATTGAAAATTTACTGTTTCCATGCTTACAAATGTTGTTTGGACAGAATGTTCATCTATGAAATTATGTGAAAAATATATTGGTAGCTTTTGATAGGATAGAATTAAAAAGAGTCGCACCTGTACAATCTGTACATTTTCAATTAGAAAAAGAATAGTTGGAATTCCTAAAATGTCATTTCAGGATTAGATCACTTATATCTTGTAGACATTCAGTATGGGAATGTATCTTTGCTTCTTCAGGGTCATAAAAGATCAAACGCAAGGAACAACCTCAAGAGCATCCCTAATATAGCATCAGCATAAATGGGAATATTTAAACACTGGAAAGAGATAGGCCCTCACTAGGTCCCTGAGGACCCATTAAGCCAGGGAAGTTGATAGCCTAATGGTTGCTATTTACCTCTCCTTTGATCCAAATCCTATCCCCAAATCACATCCCCATCTATGCAGCAATCTACCTGCTACAGCATCCTCCTTCTCCCATAGGTCATGCAGATCCTCTCCTCCAACATTCATCTACAGTCTTTCTATTATCCCAACCCCCAATACTCACAGACTTTTTCTGGTATTGTATCAGCCAAGTCTTCCAGAGATGTCAGTAGGACAGGGAAGCAGGAAGATATGCTTCTGGTAATCACTCTTTCTCCTCTCCTTCATATCCAACCCCTAGACTTATGCCCTCTGTAGCCTAGTACTTGTTGTAGCCTCTCCTTACTGCTTACCCCCATTCATGGGGCACAAATCAGATCCTTTGGGAATAACCTGCTTTACTCTTAATTGTGGATCCTCCATTGACCCCCTTCTGTTCCGTCCCAATTCCTAAGTGTCAGCCCCAATACCTGGAAAAGCATTTTACTTGGAACTCCTAGTGTGCACACCTTTCATGCAAGATACCACCTGGGCAACACACAGTTACCATTCTGCTAAAACCAGGAAGTGCAAGAGAAACCAAGGAACAAAGCAACCACTCAAAAAAGACAAGACTAGATATCAGCACATGAAATTACAATCTCCCATGCCTAGAAGCCTGGATGCCAACATAAAAACACAACCAATAAGAGCCAGGACAACATATCTCCACAAATTCCCAGCAGCCTTAAAACAGTGGTCCCTGAGAATTGCAACATAGCCAAAGAAGAAGACAAATAACTCCATATGGTCTCTACGAATATAATAGAGGACTTTAAAGAGGAAGTGAATAAATCCCTTAAAGAAATTTATGGAGATATGAGCAAACAGTGGAAGAATGTGAATAAAATACTTCCAGATCTTTAATTTGGAAATAGAATCAACAAAGAAAACCCAAACTGAGGAAAATATAGAAATGAAAACTCTAGGAAATCACACAGGAATCACAAAGTCAAGCCTCACCATCAGAATATATGAGATGGAAGACACATGATAGAAGAAATGGATTCTTCCATTGAAGAAAATGTTAAATCTACAAAAACATCTTTGTAGAAAAACATCCAAGAAATCTGAGACACTATAAAAAGATGAAATCTAAGAATGACAGGAATAGAGGCAGGGAAAGAAACCCAGGGCAAAGACCACAAAAATATTTTCAAAACTTGTAGAAGAAATTTCCCTAATGTAAAGAAGGAGTTACCTGTCAAAGTATGATTAGCATACAGAATACCAATTTGACTGGACTAGAAAAGAAATTACCCTCAGCACATAATTTTTACAATAAATCTTTCTGCCAAAAGCCGCCTGAGCCCCATGGCCACGAGTGAGCTTTACGCCAGCCTTCCGTCTGAGTTAAGGCCCAAATGAATACACAGAAACTTGTAATTGGTTCAAATCTGATTCCCATCACATAATAATAAAAAATATGCATACAGGACAAAGAACTAATATTAAAAGGAACAATGGAAAAAGACGAAGTAACAAATAAAGACAGACCTATTTGAATTGCACCTGACTTCTCACTGGAGATTTTAAAAGCCAAGAAAGCCTGAACAGATGTGCTACAGACTCTAAAAGACCACAGGTGCCAGTACAGACTACCATGCACTTTTCAAACAGAATAGATAGATATATGTTAAAACTATATTAGAGCAATAACTGTCTACAAATCCAGTCCAATAGAATGTGGAAAGGAAAACTCCATCATAGCTACACTGAATAAAACAAAATAAATAATTCCTGGATCACCAAAATATCAGAAGAAGGAGAACACACACACACACACACACACACACACACACACACACACACACACACACACCAACGGGAAATAAAAGGTATTACAAACAGTGTTGGTTGATGTCTCTCAACATCAGTGGTCTCAGTTTTCCAATAAAGACAATAATTTAGTTTATTTAAAGAAAAACACCATTATATCAAGGATTGTCATCACCTCAAGGATAAAGTGAGAAAAAAAGATATTCTAGGCAATGGACCTAAGAAGCAAGCTGGTATATACATTTATATATTTGACAAAATAGACTTCAAACCAAAGCTAATATCAGAAGAAATAGGCTAAATACTAGTTAAAGGAAAATTCAAGCAAAAGGACATTGAAATTTTTAACATATATTCATCAAACACAAGGACATTGAACTTCATAAAAGAAACACTACTAAAGTTTAAGTCGTATATTGACCTTGATACACTATATGTAGAGACTTCAATACCTGAATCTCATCCACAGACAGATCATCCAGACAAAAACTGAATACAAATGCTGGAGTTAACTGATGTTATAAACCAAAGATTCTTAACAGAGATTTACAAAAAACTTTAACCAAACTAAAAAGAATATACTTTCTTTTCAACATCTCATAGAACTTTCTCCACAATAGACCACATACTTGGGCACAAAGCAGGTCTCTATAGACACAAGAAAACTGAAATAATACACTGTACCCTATTTGACCACCACAGATGAAAGCTGGGTATCAACAACACAGAAACAAAATGAAGCTCAAAAATTATGGAAACTGAACAACTTACTACTGAATAAAAAATTGACCAAGAAAACAATTTGACTTTCTAGAATTATATGAAAATGAATTCACAGCATACTCAAACTTATAGGACACACTGAAGTCAGTTCTAAAGGAAAATTTGTAGCACTAAGTATCTTTACAAAGTAAAATAAAATAAAATGGAGACATCTCATGCTAGTGACTTAATTGCATGCCTTAAAGCTCAGAACAAAAAGAAGAAATCACTCACAGCAGGAATAGATGGCAAAAACTAATCAAAGTTGTGGAGAAATCAATAAAATGGGAACAAATAACAACAAAAAATATAAATAATCTATGAAATAAAGAGTATGTTCTTTGAGAAAATCATTATGATTGACAATCCCTTGGCCAAATTACCTAAATAGCACAGCAAGAATATCTAATCTAACAAAAATTAGAGATGAACAGGGGGCATGACAAAAGACAATGAGGAAAACCAGAGACTACTAAGGAGACACTTTAAAAAACAATATTATAACAAATTTGCAAATATAAAAGAAATGTATAATTTTTTGATATATGCCATTTACCAAAGTTAAATCTCAATCAGATACGTATTTTAAACAGACACAAAACCACTTGTAAAAAAAGATGCACTAAGAAAAATCTCCCAAACAAATAAACAAACCAAAGCCCAGGGCAACATGGTTTTAGTACAGAATTGTACCAGATTTTCAAAGAAGACTTAAGCTTCATAATCCTAAAATCATCTCACAAAAAGAAACAGAAGTAGCATTTTCCAGGTACTCTGATTCTCAAAACATATAAAGACCCAATAAAGAAATCATTACACACAAATTTCCCATATAAACATAGATGTGAAAATTTTAAACAAAATAAATTCAAAACGAATTCAAGATCTCATCAAAAAGATCATCCACCATGATCAAGTATGCTTCATCCTACAGATGCAGGTATTGTTCCACAGAGGTAAATATAATATTTAATCTTCTTTAAAAATAAACTAAAAGACAAATATCACACAAACCTCTCATTAGATTCAGAAAAGGTCTCTGACAAAATTCAAGACCCCTTTATGATAAAAGTTCTAGAGATATTAGAAAAAGAGATGACATAGTTCACAATAACAAAAGTAGTTTCCATACATAACAACCATCAACTTAAATGGAGAGAAACTCAGAAAAATTCCACTAAAATGATGAACATTATGAGGTTCTTCACTCTCTCCATATGTGTTTAATATAGTACTTGAAATAACAGAGAAATAAGGAACTGAAGATTAAGAAGCTATAAATTGGAAAGGAGAGCAAAGTATCCTTATTTGCAGGATATGGAAGAGTATATAGGAATAATCCTAAAAATTCCTCCAGGAAACTGCCATAGCTGATAACCATTTTCAACAAAGTAGCTGGGTACAAAATTAAATCAGAGAAATGCTGTATGCAAATGATAAATTTACTGAAAGGAAATCAATAAAACAATACCTTTCACAATATCCTAAAATAATATAAATGTCTTGGGGGGGAACTCTTCCCAATACAGTGAAAGACTTGTAAGAATTAAGACACTGAGTACAGAAAATGAAAAGGGTATCAGTTCAAATATAGAAATAGAAATATCTCCTTGCTCAAGGACCATTAGGATTGGTATATGAAAATTGGCCATCCTGTCAAAAGCAATACACATATTTAATGAAATTCCTATCAAAATTCCAATGCAATTCTTCACAGATCATGAATGAACAATTTTAAGCCTCATATAGAAATAAACAATCCAGGATAACCAAAACTATCTTGAATAATAAAAGAAATGCTGGAGGCATCATCACCCCTGATTTTTACTTGTAATACATAGCTATAGTAATAAATGCATCATGGTACTGGCACACACCTGCACAAAACTCACAGATCTATGGAGTTAAATCAAAGAGACAGCCATAAATACACACACATATGGACACCAGAATTTTGATTAATACAATCCATAAATGCATACTGTAAAGTAGACAGAATCTTCAACAAATAGTGCTGGTCAAACTTGATGGGTACATGTAGAAAAATACAAATTGATGTATGTTTACCCCCTTCATAAAATCTAACACCAATGTATCAAAGGCTTCAATGTAAGATCAGATAGACTGAATCTTACAGAAAAGGAAATACAGAATAGACTTGAAGTCATTGACAAATAATAGATTTTCTTAATAGAACAATATTAGTACAGACATTCAATTGAGTTTAACAATTAAAATGCTACCTCTTGAAACTGAAATGCCTCTATAGGGCAAAGAACACCATTATTAGATAAAGGGCTACCTACAGAAGGGGAAAAATTTTAAGAACTATATATCTGATGGAAGGGTAATATCCAACATATTTATATACATATATAAACACATATACATACATACACACATACACACACAAATGTATATATGAACTCAAAAAGAAAAACACATCAATGAGATATCATAAAACATAACCCAATTGAAGATTAAAGTTGGAGTACATATATAACCAGAGAAATCTCAAAAGAGTAATCTTAAAGGGCTAAAAATCACTTAATGACATGTTCAATATTCTTAGTCATCAGGTATTTCAAATTAAAACTACTTTGATATTTCATATTTTTAACTGCTCAAATTGCTATGGTCAATGAAACAAGTGAAAGCACATGCTGGCTTGGATGTTGTGTAAGGGGCACACTCATCCATTGCAGTCGGAAATGCAAACTTACACAGGTACTGTGGAAATCAGTGTGACACTCTTCAGGAAGATGAGAACCAATCTTCCTCAAGATCCAGCTATTTCACTATTGGGCATTTACCCAAGGTATGCTTCAACATTGAATTCATTGATTATGTGTTGATAATAGCAGGAAATTGTAAATAACCTGGAGGGCATTCAATAGATGAATGGATAAAGAAAATGTGTTAACTTTCACAACAGAATATTATTAAAATGAAATTATGAAATTTACAGGTAAATAGATTTAACTAGAAAAAAATCATCCTGAGTGATATAACCCAGATTCAAAAAGACAAACGAGGTATATATTAATTTATGTGTGGATATTAGCTGTTAAGTCAATGATAAACTATAATCCATAGAGTTTATGTATAGAGCAAGATACTTGCAGGAACAGAAGATCTCTCTAAGAATGGGAAATAGAATAGATAATTACAGATGAATGAGGAAGACTCGATAAGGAGGAGGAGTTAGTGAGGGGAAAGGAAAAGGCATCTATCTGGCTGGCGACTCTCTTAGTTCCTCTTCCCAGCCTCCTCCTAATCTGGTCACCCTACCTATACTTCCCACCTGGCTACATCCTGCCTTCCCATTGGCCAAAACAGCTTTATCCATTCATCAAACAATAAGAGAAGTATATGTTCACAGCATACAGAAGTACATCCCCCATCCCCCCAAAAAATCTTTCAGCAGATGGGGATGGATACAGAAATCCACAGCCATACTTTATGCAGACTGAGAGACCTTGGAACTCTAACCCTAAAAGGGATGTCTCTATCATATATCTCCCCTCAGGACTCAGGGCTCCCTCTGGGAGAGGAGTTGGACAGTGTATCTTGCTTTTTTTGTTTTGTTTTGTTTTTGTGAGATTCCCTAGTCTTCATTTTTGTGGGTCTATTTCTGTATCTTCTTCGTGTGCTTTCCCTCAGGTTCTTTTCCTTTTGTTTTCTCCCTATGCTGACATATTAGTTTTCATTTTATTTTACTAGTATCTCTCAGAAACCTGATTGTTTTCTAACGAGAGACAGGAAGAGGCTTGATCCAGATGATGAGAGAGGATGTAGGTAGAAACTTGGAGTAGTAGAAGGAGCAGAAACTGTATTCGAATAAAATATACAAGAAAATAGGTATTTTCAATAAAAGAGGAAGAAAAGAAAACCAAGTAAATAAAAGAGATGCTGCTGATAAGAAAACTAGCCTGGGGACTAGCCTGCTGAGAGGAAAGAGGACAGCAATTCTACCTAGAGAACACTGCATAGAAGACCTTATTTTTCCCCTTTTCTGAATTGGATGGTTTATTTATAGTGTCCCTTGGCAACTTTACACTGTATATTGCTACTTACCCCATATGTTTAACATAAGTAAATTTATTAGTTAGGATCCTTGACTTTGAAGAATGTAAATAAAACATTAGCTTATAGGGAAAATATGGGTATCCCTTTTAAAGAACTTGAAAATTATGTACCTCACACAGTAAAAAAGTGGAAATGGAGTTTTGGATTGCTGAAGGAATGGACATTTGGAGGAAACAAAATGAAGCTATTTAACTTTTAGTAATATAGCAATACAATCTGGCTTTTATCCAGGCCTACCTTTAGAAAACATCCCTTAGGATTTTTGCTGTACAAATGTATCTATGTTCTGTATATCACTGTGTAAATGGAATGCCTTATGTTAATTATGGGAACTGGATTGTATGGAAATGGAGTCTTTTTCACAGTTATTCACTTCTTTCTTCATTTTGCAATTGCTTCACAAAATTTTTGCATGCTTATTTTTTTAAAATTTAACAATGAAATCCAAGATCTACACACCCACCCACCGTAATACCTCCAATGTTCTCAGAGGAGTAACTGAGGTTAATTTTTGTTATGGACTTCCAGGCCTGCTGATGCTTGTGAGTCAAATGAACCTAGGTTACTTCTAAAACATTATACTCTCAGCCACTATTACCCAAAGCAGATGTAATTCTTTACTATTTTATGATATAAATAGCTCCAGCATGAATGAGATGATTTCATCTAGGACTAGTAAGGATGCTGTAGTAAAATAAGTTTTAGGGATAGATAATAATTAGCAACTGGTAATTTAATACTCATGGGGGGGGCAAAAATTTGAGCTACAAATCAACTACAGAACATATGTGAGGGAGTATAGGAGAAAAGCAATGTTCCAAACATAGGAAAAAGGAATAATAAAAGCCCATGTTGGTGAGGATTTGTGAATAATTGAAAGTCTGGAGGCATAGGAACATAGGTGTGGTAATGAGAGAATTTAAAAAAAATGGGAAAAATAGGCATATACCTGAAAATGCAGTGTTATACCACTTCATTTTTGATAGTTGAAGTTACTAAGATATTTTAAGTGTAGTGATCACATAATCTGTTTTAAAATTATCACTTTCACTGCTCTATAGAGAATGAATTTCAGGTGATTAATAATTGTAACTCAGATAATTAAGGGACACTGTAGGAGTTCAAGAAAGAAGCAATAACATTTTGTTTGTTTGTAAGCTCTCATGGTAGAAATAAATGTTAAAAACAGTCAAGTCATGACACATTATGAAAACTGGAGAGTTTAGGGACTGTGGAGATGGCTCAGGAGTAAAGAGCACTTGCTGCTTTTCTAAAGTATACAAATACTCTAGAGCCAAGTGAGGCAGCTCACAACTACCTAAAACTTCATATCTAAAGGTTCTATTCCCCTCTTTTATACTTCTTGGGTACCCTCATAGTCTTAGTATACACATATATAGATAAAAGTAGAGATAAATCTTTAAAAAAATATTAGTTGATTCGCAGAATGTGGGACTATGTTGGGATGAAAAATAACGAGGGGTTTCCTACCTTTCCACTATCATACAATGAATGGAATTATGACAGCAGGAATGAAAAGTCAGTCTCTAGCACATGGCCTCTCTAGAATTGACCCCCACAATGAATTTCTTGATTTTATTTAAAAAAAAATCTTAAAATATAACAAATACTAGGGATGTATAGAATTAAATGTGGAAATCATCAACTTTTCAATATGAAAATTTCTATGTAAAACCACAGAATGAAAAAATAGAGCATAGTTTCAGGGACTTCCCAAACTCACAAATATGCCCTTAGGGTGTCCACTAATCTGATTTATCTCACTATAAATTAAGTTGATCTTGACTGAATTCCTGTGTTATATAAACTATATTAGATGTGCATTATTTTTATATTTGATTATTTAGCTTTATATTATGTGTTAGAAATCATTCATATTTTTACTAGCAGTAGTAAAACTTCTCATGAATATTTGATATTCCTTTTTACAAATATACCCAATGCTATATATGTTTTTCTAATTAATAAACATGAAGGTTGGTTTTGCTTTTATTTAACTGTGAACCTGTGTGTTTTGATGCTTTAAGTTTGCATTTACTTAGAATATATTACTAGAAATGAAGTGTTGTCACCACCACCATCATCATCGTCATGCATGCGATGTGTCTGATGTCAGTGTCTGCATGATGTTAAGTAAATACCATAGCACATGGGCAGAGACTGAAAGGTCCCAACTCAACCCAGCCTGATACCCACCAGCATGTATTTGCAAATCACTCTGTCTACACACACAGCTCTGGGAAAAAGAACACATGAGATGGCCGGTCATGATGACCAGTCTCTGGAAATTGTTATTATTACTAGTTTCCAAGGAATGTTATTATCTTCAACAACTGTCTGGTTTCTAAAAATTGTTATGGGTTACCCTGCTCCAGAGCACCCAAATTTTGAAAATAAGTGTAAGTCACTCTGTTCCCGAGAAAACTAATAGCTGTCCCATGGCCTTGCAGGTGTAAAAACCAAAATAACATTCCAAACCCCTCGTGGGCAAGATTGTAAGTTCAATTCCCAACCAATCAGTAAGTGACTAATGTATGTTATAGACAATCAATATGTTGTCATACTCCTGCCTAGTGACGATAAAGACATAAAAACGCTTGCTTTGGAAATTCGGGGTCATTCTCTTCCCAGGGAATGACCCCAAAGCATTGGAATAAAATCCTTTTGCTTTTGCATCAAACTTGTGTCCTGTGAGTGACTCTGTGGGGGTCTGCTCCTGGAGTTGGAGCCCCCTTTTGTGCACAACAAGATCAAAAAGTCAGAGGACAATTTTCTTGGCAGCCATCTCCTCCCTCCGCCTTGAGATTGAACTAAGTTTTCAGTCTTGCATAACAAAAGCTGTTACCAGCTAAGCTGTGGTGCTTTGAATGGCTCCCATAGGTTCATACTATTGGGAAGGAGTAGGAAGTGTGGTCTTGGAGAAGCTGAGACACTGACTTTGAGGTTTCAAAATTCCATGCCAGGCCCAGTCTCACTCTGTCTGTCTCCGACTTGCAGATAAGATGTAATAAGCTCTCAGCTAGAGATCCAGCATCATCCCCTCCTGCTTCCTGACTTCCCACGATGGTCACCCTCTGAAACTGTAAACAATACCTCAATTAGATGCTTTCTTTTATCAGCTGCCATGGCCATGTTGTTTCTTCCCAGCAATAAAACAGTAACTAAGACACAAGCCCCCAGTTGAAATTTATAAGAACTAGAAAACACTGGCTTTTAGTTTAAACAATTCTAAAATGTTTTTAGATGATAGTATTCTGACTCCCAGTAGCAATTTATGTCTTCCATTGTTGCTTCTCTTGTTGGCAGCAATAGATGGAGGTGGACATGTAAAAGCCACAACATACGTGTGGAGGTCAGAAGACAATCTTTGGGAGCCAGTTCTCTCTTACCCCTCGGGATCTGGATAATAAACTCAGGTTAGTTTTTCAGTATTGTATTATATGCAATTTTATCAGATAACCTACCCCATGAGTCAATATAATTAAAATTAAAAAATGATTGATAGCACAGGTTTTCAAATTAGCAATGCAAAATGGTTTTGATGATCTTACTTTGTCACTGCAAGTCCTTTTTCCAAAGATTTAAAATGTGACTTTGCTGATGTTTTCCATCTTGGATCAAAAGAACAGTATTCCTGATTTTATTGGCCTTAAAGGTTCCGTGGCTTCATTTCTTATTCTTATCTGGAGTTGGGGTCAGTTACATTACCTCGTATTTGTAGCATTCTCTCATATTCCCCAAGCATTCTGTTCTGTGAAAGAATACATGTGTATTTATATTATATTAATATGTGGGTACATGTGTGTCTGTGGGTGCACATGATTAAGCATGCAGACTGCTGACATTGATGTCATATATTTTCCTTGAGTGGTTTCCACCTTTTATATTGAGACAGGGTCTTTTGCTTGAACCCAGAGCTCACTGATAGCCAGCTTGATCATGAGAGATCCTGTTATTGCCCTCTGCTGTCTAAGTGCTGGGATTGATGCTAAATTCCATTTTCATCTGATATTCATGTGTGTACTAGAGATATAAACTCTGACCCTCATGCTTTCATGGCATGTACTTTACCTGTTGAGCCATATCCTCCAATTAAATGCTCCTATCATTTTTCTTTGTCTATTGGGTACACACAATTTATTTTAACACAGTTTATAATTTTTACTTATGATCTTTTTATTTGTGCATCTGTATACAGTTATAGGCCCAGGAATGAAGTGCCCACGGGTCAGAATAGAGCATTGTATTTTCCTAGGGCTGAAGTTACTGGTAGTGGTAATCTAGTTGATGAGGGTGGTGGGGAACATACTCTAGTGGTCTGGAAAAGAAACAGGTACTCTTAACTTCTGAGCCTTTCTCCAGCCTTATATCATTATAATTTCTGGTTCACTAATTACTTCTTTATCTATTTCTATCCTGATGTAAAATTTATCAATAATATTCTGTATTTGAATTAGCATACTTTACTATGGATTTTAGATGTTATTATATGTTACTTCGGTGTTATTCAGGAAAACTCCTGGGCTATTATTTATTCTCCACTGCCAACATACTGCTTCCTTCTGGCAACCCAAATCTTCTACATTACCAATGTTTCAATTTTAATTTTCCTTCCTAAAATCAGTGGGGTTTTGCATGTACTGGCTGGTTTCATAAGTTGTGAAATATGAATTTAGAAGAACACATGCTCACTGAGATAATTGCATCTGGAAATGTCATTTTAATATATTTATATTAATATATAATTATATTAATAATAATAGTACTATAGGGGATGCATATATATATATATATATATATATTATATTTGTCTTATTGGTTGATGAATAAAACACTGGTTGGTCAGTAGAAGGAAGAAGACAGGCAGGGCTAGGAGATGAGGAGAATGCTGGGGAGAGAGGCAAAGGGACTCCATGTAGCCGGCAAAGGAGTAACAGGTCTGGGCATTCTGGTAATCCAAGACAACGTGAAAATACATAGATTAATAGAAATGGGTTAATAATTAAGACAGAGCTAGTCAATAAGACTAGCCATTGGCCAACAGTTTAATAAGTAATATGTCTCCGTGTGCTCATTTGGGGCTGAAGGGTTGCAGGATCTTGAAGAACAGACACTTCCATCTTCATGGTGCATATGCAAGTAGACTTGCTTGTTTGTGTACTTGTGTGCACATGTGTATGATGATGTGCATGGGTATGTCTGTTTGTATGTGAGGTACTATGTAGATGACAGGAGTACGTGCCTGGGTGTGTGCTTGTATGTACAAATATCTCATTCTCTCTTCCATGCGCTTATTTGTGTGTGTGTGTGTGTGTGTGTGTGTGTGTGTGTGTGTGTATGTGTGTATGTGTGTGTTTGTGTGTGAGAGAAGTATGTTTTCCACAGTTGACACATGAAGTTTTGGACAATGCTGGTGTTCAGTCCTTCCTTCCTATCCTATTTAAGAAATGGTTCACAGTATTATTATACCAAGAACTAGCCAGTAAGCGTCCAGGGATTCTCCTATCTCTGTCTCTCTTCTCACCAGAGAAGTCCTAAGTTTACAAATGTATAGTACTGTGATGGCTTTACATGGATTCTGGAGCTGTGAATTCTGATGGTCATGTTTGTGTAACTAGATCTTTACCCACTGAGTCACCTCCCCAGCACTTAAATGTTTTCTATAATAAAAGTAGCTAAAATTGTAAGTCCAATTATTTCCAGAATTCTATAGTTAATGTCTCATTAATGGTAAATGCTATTCTTTTGATACAGTAATAAATACACATGTGGCCCAGCACTAGTAAATAATATGGAATATATTTAGAGGCTTTTGCAGTATCTCCAAGTGTTTACAAATATATTTTCAAGTTTTATACAAAATATAATAAATATTTCCTATGACATGGTTTCCTAATAATTAGTAAGTCCTAATGAATATCGTTTATTAAGTTTTGATTTTGCTTATTAATATTATTAAGTTTTAAAACTGTTTGTTAAATATTGATTCATGACTTCTTTACAGTAAATGGACCCTCACTATACTTTGGTCAGTCTCTCATAAAAGCTTTTACTTATCTCAGAAGCATTTTCCTCTGCTTGCATTTTTATCAATATTATCTTAAAGACAGTAAGATGCTTAAATTAGAAACGCTTTTATGCATTTATGTTCTTCCTTCCAGACACTAACACCATGGCAAAGAATCTGCATGCTGGTTTTTAACTGTCAATACCATGACAGTCGTGCTCCCAAGGATCCATAGATAGATCTTAATGTCATGACATTATGTGTTTTCCACACATTGCTCAATAAAATTCATATAGTTTCATGACTTTTCACTTGATCATACCTCTGTGTAAATTCTTGCCTGCATATTTTATGGCATGATTTTACAATATGGGTATCTCAGTGATTGTTAAGATTATTTTACATTTCCTCTATGAAAAACAATTCTAATTACCATAGCCACTGAGTCAGAATGCCACCCATTTAATGTTGATTTTCTGTGAGATAATTTGGTCATAAAATCATAATCAGAGGGTTTTTGTTGTTTTACTTTTTTGACATTACCTTTGGCCAATTTTTGGTATACCAAACTCAATTTCTTTTATAAGTTTAAAATAATCAGAGTAATCTATCAAGGGATCATATTTCAATTTGCTGACACTTTAAAGTACAGAAAGATGAACTGCAGTAGAACAAATAAGACAACTCAACTTTGTCTGACAGTGAATAAATTATAATGTGTCATTCATAGAACAATATTCCTTTTTATTATTTTTTGTTTTAGTTTTCACACGTGTGTGTGTGTGTGTGTGTGTGTGTGTGTGTGTGTGTGTGTGTGTGATATTAATGCATGGCTAAGCGTGGTGGAGGAAGGCATGGGATACCCTGGAACTTGAGTTATGGCTCTGAGCTTCCATGAAATTTCTGGGAACTGAACCTATGTTCTCTACAAGAGCAATAAGTACTCCTAACTGCTGACTCAACCCTCTAGACCAGAAGTATGCTCTTACTCTTACCAACTGAGACATCTTTCTAGCCCCAGGGAAAGATTCTTTTTACCAACGCATGAAGTTCCAGATTTCTTACCTATTATGCCTTGAAAGTGCATGCCAAAAATTGTGGTCCACTTACCCACATGCCATGTAGAATCTCTCTCTCTCTCCACTCATAACAGACAGCTGTATAGAAAGGAAACAAAACAAGACTGAAAAGAACATTGTTACAGCTGTCTAAATCAATTGCATGTTTTGCTTGTTATTATGAAGGGACAAATAAATTGCATGGACTACACCCTCTGGTGAGGCTTGCCAGATGCAAATGTAATTCACTAGTTTGTTTAGCAACATCCTGAGGCATATTTGCCAGCAGCATATGTATCCAAAGGTACCTGTGTTCATTACAAGACTTGAGTCACATTTCTGCATCATTTTCATAAGGACTCACTTCTTTTAACAAACCCTCAAGGCATCAGTTGAGTTTATTGGTTTTTAGCTACCAGGGCAAAAGTATAACATTTGGTGCCAAGACTCAATGACATTCCTAATCCCCTGTGGAAAACAAGAATCGTTCTACTACATTGATATGCTTAAATAAAAGTTTCCTTGGAAATAGAAATTAAATACCACAAAGCATTTCAAAATCATTGGAAAGCAACAATGCTTAATACCCTTATGGTCATGCAACTAGGAAGATACTGTCAAAAGAAACTAAGAAAGTTAGTACAGCCCTCCAGGTTCCAGAATTTCTCTTGGACCTGAGGGAACTTAACACAAAAAATTACTAAAGGAATTGATAAAACTCATAAAAACAGTTGTTTTAAATATAATATGCAATATCAATGGGCTTATTAAAGTAGAAGAGGGAAATTTTCAGGAAGCCCCACAAAGAGTTAGAGACAACAAATGTCTACTGCTTTCCAATGAAAAATGTTTAGCTCTGATGTGTTATATATACACATATATCAAAAATTGACTCAACAGTATGTGTTTATACATACTTGTACATATACTTGCATAGATATCTATAGGTACATATGTGATGATAATAAAGAAAAAGAGACTATCAATGTGAGAATGGGGGTGTATAGGAGGGATGGAAGGAAGGCCACTTGGGATGGTGTGGTGTGCGGAAAAGGATATAATTATATTTGAATTATAAATATTAAAGTAAACTACACATGAGATGTAGCAATTTAAAAAGATAATATGAATGAGTAAACAAAGCTGAACTGTCAATAGATTCCAAGAGATTTACTGCATTTTGGTAACAACTACATTCACCATACACTTGTGTTCAGAGATGCTGCATTAACGTCAGTGATCTAGTTTCCAACTTGAGCCTGTTCCTCTTTAAGTCATTTCTTCTTGTAGAATCACTTTTGGCAACATTATTAGCTACTGCATTCAACTAGTGTTTCATATGTGCCTGATTAACATAAGGAAAATGGATTTGCTCCCAGAAGTTCATCTCTTAAACTTTGTCAGCTAATTCCTTCCATGACGAATAAAAATCTAGCCATTTGAATTTTAAGTCCGTTGCTGCCATTTCTTCACTGGTTGTGTGCGGTGTCTCCATTCCAAGGAAAGCTGGCATGCTGTGTGTGGCTTTGCAAATTGTCTTGCTGAGGCTTTGAGTCTCTGTCCTCCTAGGGAGCTGCAGGTTTTTGTTGCTGTTTGTTTTTTTGTTTGTTTGTTTGTTTTTGGTAAAGCTGTACAGGAACATTCAGTTGTACACATAGGAGATTCACTGAACTATCTGCAAAGATGGGTTTTTCTTGATTCTGCAAAACTGATGGCCTCAGGTATAAAGCCTCAGCTTAAAACAAAAGTCACCTTGAGTCAATTTGGAATGCTTCCCAGATCTTTGCCTTGTTTTCTTTTTAATGAAGTGACATCAGCATTTTATATTCCAATATTTATTCTACAGAAAAAGTCATTTTCAAAACTAAATAAACAATGATATCATTAAATTGGCAGCACAGGAGATAACAAGTATCTCTCCATACTATGACCTTTTGAAAGTTGTGGGATAGATACCTAAATTTTAAAAAGTGTGTTTATTAATCAAACTTAGTTTATTGCATTTAGTAGAATATTAAAAAAAAGTTTTCTTCCTACCTATCCAAGAGCATGGGAGATCTTTCCATTTTCTGGTATCTTCTTTAATTTCTTTCTTTAGAGACTCAAAATTATTATGGTACAGGTCTTTCACATTTTTGGTTAATGTTACCCTAAGGTATTTCATGTTGTTTGTGGCAATTGTAAAGGGTGACGTTTCTCTGATTCCTTTCTCCATCAATGTGTCTCGGTGTATAGTAGGGCTACGGAATTTTTTTTTTAGTTAATCTTGTATCCTGCCACTTTGCTGAAGGTGTTTATCAGTTGTAGGAGTTCCCTAGTAGAGTTTTTTGGGTCACTAATGTAGACTATCATATAGTCTGCAAATAGTTAGAATTTGACTTCTTCCTTTCTGATTTGTATTCCCTTGATCTCCTTTTGTTGTCTTATTGCTCTATCTAGGACTTCTTGGACAATATTGAAGAGTTATCAACATAGTAAAAATGGCAATCTTGCAAAAAGCAATCTACAGATTCAATGCAATCCCCATCAAAATTCCAACACAATTCTTCACAGACCTTGAAAGAACAATTCTCAACTTTATATGGAGAAACAAAAGACCCAGATAGCCAAAACATCCCTATACAATAAAGGAACTTCTGGAGGCATCACCATCCCTGACTTCAAGCTCTATTACAGAACTATAGTCCTGAAAACAGCTTGTTATCAGCACAAAAATAGACTGGTAGACCAATGGAATTGAATTGAAAACCCAGATATTAACCCACACACCTATGAACACCTGATTTTTGGCAAACAATCCAAATTTATAAGATGGAACAAAGAGAACATCTTCAACAAATGATGCTGGCATAACTGGTTGCACACATGTAAAAGATTGCAGTTAGAACAAAGCCTATTGCCTTGCACAAAACTTAAGTCAAAATGGATGAAAGATCACAACATAAATCCAGCAACACTGAACCTATTAGAAGACAAAGTGGGAAATGCCCTTGAATTAATTGGTACAGGAGACCATTTCCTGAACATTACACCAGTAGCACACACCCTGAGGTCAACAATTGATAAATGGGACCTCCTGAAACTGAGAAGCTTCTGTAAGGCAAAGGAGACAGTCAGCAAGACAAAACGGCAGTCCACAGACTGGGAAAAGATATTCACCAACCCTACATCTGACAGAGGGCTAATCTCCAAATATATAAAGAACTCAAGAAGTTAGTCTCCAAAACACCAAACAATCCAATTAAAAAGTGGGGTACAGAACTAAATAGACAATTCTCAATAGAGGAATCTAAAATGGCTGAAAGACACATAAGAAAGTGTTCAACATCTTTAGCCATCAGGGAAATGCAAATCAAAACAACTCTGAGATATCATCTTACTCCTGTCAGAATGGCCAAAATCAAAAACACCAATGACAGTTCATGTTGGAGAGGATGTGGAGAAAGAGGAACACTCCTCCACTGCTGGTGGGATTGCCAACTTGTACAGCCACTTTGGAAATCAGTACGGCAACTCCTCAAAAATATGGGAATCAGTCTACCACAAGATCCAGCAATTCCACTCTTAGGCATATGCCCAAAAGAAGCACATTCATACAAAAAGGACATATGTTCAATAATGTTCATAGCAGCACTATTTGTAATAGCCAGAAACTGGAAGCAGCCTAGATGCCCCTCAACAGAAGAATGGATAGAGAAAATGTGGTGCATTTGCACAATGGAGTACTACTCAGCAGAAAAAAAAAAGAAAAAAACAAACAAACAAACAATGGAATCTTGAAATTTGCAGGAAAATGGATGGATCTAGAAGAAATCATTCTGCTCGAGGTAACCCAATCTCAAAAAGACAAACATGGTATGTACTCACTCGTTTTCGGATTTTAAACATAGAGTAAGGATTACCAGCCTACAATCCACACAGCCAAAAAAGCTAATAAACATGGAGGTCCATAAGAGAGACATACATGGTACCCTGGAGAAGGGGAGAGGTTCAAGATCTGTTGAGCAAATAGGGAGCACGGGAAGAGGGGAGAATGAGAAGGGGAGAAGAGGGATGCCAAGGGCATGAGGGAGCAGAGAATATGAGTCAGAGGAAGAATACACGATAACAAGAATGGAGATATCATAATAGAGGGAGACATTTTTGGTTTACAGAGAATTCAGGCACTAGGGAAATATCTGGAGATATACAAAGATGACATCAGCTAACTATTTCAGCAACAGAGGAGCAGCTACCTTAAATGCCTTCCCCTGATTATGAGATTGATGACTGACTTATATCCCTTCATCCAGCAGCGGGTGGAAGTAGAAGCAGACACCCATAACTAATCACTGATCTGAACTGGAACCCAGACGCAGAGAAGGACCTGTGAAGAGCACAAAGGTCCAGATCACGATGGTGAAACACACAGAAACGGCTGACCTGAACAACTGGGAACTCTTGCTCCCCAGTCTGATAACTGGAATACCAGCATGGGACTTATCCAGACCCAAGGAATATGGATTTCTGTAAGGAAACCTCAGAAATCTAAGGGACCTCCTGTAGAAGCCTAGTATTTATCCCTAGCATAGGTGTCCACATAGAGGAAAACTCCCTGAGCCAAGACACACGGGGGTGGGCCTAGGCCCTACCCCAAAGGAAAAAAAAGACTCTGTTCACACCCTCTGGAAGGCCTCACCATCCAGGGGAAGCAGAAAAGGTATGTGACAGATAAGGTTTTAGTTGGGGGGGGGTAGGGGAGGATGGGTGGGAGAAGGGAAATGGGATTGTCATGTAAAACAATCCTGTTTCTAATTCAAATAAAAAAAGTTGGAAAAAATGTTTTCTTGAGCTACAAGACATGAATGTTGTTACCTCTTAAATGGGACTTACAGGGTTTCCTAAATGTGAGCTATTTTATACTAAAAAAAAAAACTCTAAATTTAAAATGTGTCATGAACTCCAAGATTCAGCCTTTTGATAGGACAGAATGTACATAAGATTAGTCTTTTAAGTTGATATTTCATATAAATTACATAGATAAAGTCTGAAAACATAAGGCTGGCCTGTTGATTTAATCCAGTAAATTAAGTAAATTTGCAATAAATTAAGCAAAAGAGAAGACACCATACACAGCATTGAGATTCTCAAGACTGTGTTGGCCACTATTGCATTGAGCATGGTACACTACATTCTATAGATTCTTCATTGAGAAATAATTAATGCCGGCATACACTAATTAAATTACACCTCATGAATGAGTCATGAAATTAAAATGTAGGAAGCTAGTCCCCCAGAATAAAAGTACTTAGTCACACTTTAGTCATAGTCCCACACTTATGTGTTTCTTCATTGTAAATGCATGAATGACATATTAAAAATATGACTTCTTAAGCTACTTAGACATACAATTATGGCTATGCATATAAACACATGTACATTTCTATATACATGTATACATATTCATGCATATATATATAGGTATGTGTGAAATTTTTATTTTTATCGCTGCTTTTTCAGCTCATAGAGATTTTTACCCTTGGTTTGTCTGTCACCCTTCCATCTAGCACAGCAAGGCCTTTTGGGAATGTTTACTGATCAAACACAATGTAATTGAATGGCAGCAGATGTCAGTTGTTACTTGTGAACTGCTCAAAGGCACCAGAAGATTCAGACATGCACCTTATGACCTCACTCCAAAACGTTCCTATTTTGGAGGTAAAAAGCTCAAAGATATTCTAATATCCTATGGTACATAGAAAGATAAGCCCATCAGATTCTATCAAGTGGCAATCTATGCTGTGCTTCAGAGGGATGCTCCCCACAAGTGGATAGAGTGAGAGTGCTCAGATAAGAAATCACAATATAGATTCTGGGCTCAGGACACATAATCACAACATTAAAAGATCTTAAGTTGATGAAGCTGATGGAGAGATTAAGGAAGACAAACAGCTATTAAAGGATGGGAGGCTCAAAAATGTAATATTCTGGATACTGAAGAACTTCGAGGTAAATTTCAGCTTGCAAAGATGTCCATCTTTCTATGTGTTCTGTGTGCATGATGGGGTGCAGCATAGATTTTATACTCTGGGTGATTTCAAGAAGCAGAATAATTTAATTTGTTTTGATGGGGTTACCAAAGATACATTCATCCCCGAATATTATTGCTGAAAAAAGAATTAGTAAGATTTATTAGACTTCATTATTTAATTCTATAGACCAGATAAATAAGGCAAACAACTTTCCTCAGAAAGTACTACGGAAAGTAAGAATAAATCCAACCACTTCTTTATCTGTTTTAAATTATTAGAATTTCATTGATTCAATTTTATGTACTTCAAGTCAAATTGTGTAAATCAGTTAAATGAAAGTAATTTTAAATATGCAAATCACACAATGTGATTGGTTGCTATTGGATCTCTTCTACCATCTTCGATTCATAAGCCAATCACCTATTCTCTGTGCACTGTATGACCTGAAACTTGAATTGAAAATGCCCAAATGAAGAGGTTCTGATCCATTCACATGCTATGAGTACTTTAAGAATACAATTATTTTACCCTGTCACAAATGTAACAACTTATTTTTCATCCTTTGATGAATCAGTTTGATATCATACTGGAGTATTTTCGATTAAATTTTGCTTAGGTTACCAATTTTTTTTTTTTACAGAAAATAAAGTTACAGTGCTGTTAACACAAGTATAGAAACAATGTCTAAAAATTCCAAATTTATTTTAAAGTTAAATCACCATGCTCAACACATATATTTGTGCTAAATGTCAGTTTATTGAATATATAAGTGGTCAGCAAATGCAAAAGACCCTTAAAATTATAACATTTTCAGTTGACTGCTGCAAATGTTTACCGGGCAATTACAATGCACTAACCATTGCATGGATTCAGAAAATATAAAAGAGATGATCTTTGCCCTGCATTCTATAAAGAACAAGATATCTTTAGAATCAGCTGGAGGGATCTTTTCTGAGTTGCAACTATAGTTTTCAAGTCATAAACTGTATTTTGCTTAATGTGATGGTCTTCTTCTTTTGCTAAGAAAATCAATTATCACAACAGGTTGAATAAGCTAATATGATGGTTGTCTTAAAGAAAATATGTCTTGGCAAAGTTGTTATTAAAAAGCTGACTTGGAAAACTAGATATTCATACTTGCTTGTTATTATATATTTCCCTTTTTAATTTGTTCTTCTCATATCACCTTCTTCTAAACTGAAAAATAAAATATCATTGGGCTAGCAATAATGAGAAGCCATTGGGGGAAAATGTTTATTTGGGGGTAACTGTATAAAATAATGGTTGTAAAGATGGGCAAGTTAAGAGAGGAAAAATGGGGTTAGTGTTGTTTCCAATGAAGAAAAAATGGAGGAAAGAGTGGCAAACAGTAGAAAACCAGCAGAAGCTTCCTTTTACTTATCTTCTGTAAGGAAGCCAGGTGAAGGCACTGCTGTTGTGTTGCTGAAGGGACTTTGGGAGCCCATTCCATGTGGAGGGATGCTCTCTCAGTCTGGACACATCACAGAGGGCCTAGGCCCTGCCTGGGGTGATGTGACAGATTTTGAAGACCCCCCATGGAGGGCTTCACCCTCCCTGGGGAGCAGATGGGGGATGGGGTAGGGGGCTTGGAGGGTTGGTGGGAGTGGAGGAGAAGGGGAGGGGAGGGAGCTGGGATTGACATGTGAAGCAAGCTTGTTCCTAATTTAAATTTAAAAAGTAAGAAAAAAAGTGTGTTGCCTGCACTATGTCTCTGCAAGTTGAGTCTCAGTCCCTTGGTGAGGTATCAGGTGTGATTCTACTGTGTCTTTGCTTTGTTATACATCTAAAGAATTAATTGAAAGGATGAGTGAGCAACAGTGCCTTATACTGCAAACACTCTTATATAACCCTTTCTACTACAAAGCACTACCTTCAAAGAAACAGCAACAAAGACAATAACAATGAAAATCTAGATTGTATATCATACTAGTTTCTGATAGTGGTCAAAATAAAGTGCCTGTAATGAGAGCATTAAATAAAAACTGTTTTTTCAGAATTTGAGGATTAGATGTCAGAGAGCTATCTGTCAGAAGGCTGTTTCCTGAGGCCTGTTGCCTTTGTTGGTAGATTTTGGTCTTCTAACTCTATATTTACACATTTTTGCCAACGGATGTTTCTGAGTTATTTCTTTTCATCTTATAGAAGCCTGATCTTTCAATTCCTAGATCCAACATGGTGTGACTCACAATCTATTCTAATTCTGGCTTAGGAGACATGATTTCTACTTCTGGCCTCCATAGGTAACTGCATAGACACAAACACACATTGGCATGTACATACACACACACATACACACAGATACACACACACACACACACACACACACACACACACACACACACACACACACAAAATCTTTGTTTTTTTTTTTTTTTTTTTGAGACAGGGTTTCTCTGTGTAGTTTTGGAGACTGTCCTGGAACTTGCTCTGTAGACCAAGATGGTCTAGAATTCAAAGAGTTCTACCTGCTTCTGCTTCTGCCTCCGGGGGGTTGGATTAAAGATGTGTGCCATCACTGCCAAGCTCACACACACCTTCAAATAGAGTAAATAAAATTCAAGTTTAAAATTACTAAAAAAAAATGTCCAGGAAATATATTGACATAAATATTTAATTGAGCAAATCAAAGTTTATATAGAACTGAAAATGCCAACACACACATAAATACACAGATACACACAAGAAACCTTATCAACCATTCTTAATTTTAATTTCAAGATAGCAGGATATGAAGTAAAATAAACAAACAATAATGACAACAAAGTTAACATTACTTTACCATTACTTGGCACAAGTGATTACCAACCATGAAAACAATGAAATCATCATCTCTAAAATGGTGCATAGAAAAACAGCCCCATGATCTTGCTCTCCATATAACTAAAGACTTGAAGGAAAATAGGTGCTTCAGGAAAATAGATCTGGTTCATATATTTAAGCCCTGATTAAAGTTGCCCCCAAAAGATTACATTATCTTCAGAATGTTAAGTCATTTCTGCATCTTTGACCTCAGTTTGAGCTACTTCTGGGAAAGAAGAAAATAACACATTACACAACACAAACATGATATTTTTCCCAGAAAAACAATTGTAAGTATTTTTTAGAATCCATTCATACTACTGTCAAAAATATAAGTATCTGGAAAAAATGACACAGAGCATTTTGAGTGTCTGTATAAACAAAGCTACTACAGTGTGTGTGTGTGTGTCATCTTTTGGGTGATATGCAGAGAGAGGCAATACTACTTTTCCAGTTTTGAAGATGATACAAAGTATCAGTCCTGTCAAAAGAATGAAGGAATATATTGAAATTATAATGATAATTAAAAAATTATTTTGCAATAATTAAAGTTGATTCATTAGTTAAAAACAAACAAAATATTACTAAGAAATACAATTGAATTTTGAAAAGAATGCTTAAGTTTATAATTAAAAAAGAACATAGTAGTGATTATCAGTTAATATTGTGATTGGAATAAATAACAAGAATTCAAAAAAGAAACAATTGGAATATCAGTGTGAAATAATGCTTCACTGACTTAGCCAGAATTGCTTAAATGTTAGATAAAGATCCAAGGGATAATGTTCAGTTAAACCAGTCATATTAATATAATTTCTGTTCAATTTTATTTAGCTTTTTTTTTAAAAAAATTACTGACCTCTATGTTTAAGAGAAATATAATTTGTTTATATCCAGGGAAGCCTGATAACACAAGATAAGAAATACACAATTTTCTATTTTTTCATGGGAAATTCATGCATCTGTCTCTGGGCCCTCTTTGTTCTAAACCTATACCCCATGCTGAATTATGTTACCCATCCTTGATGCAGGGGGAAGGAGCTAGGTCCTCTACTTGATGTGCCATGATTTGTTCAAGCCCATGGGAAGTCTGTCCCTTTCTGACTGGAGATAGAGCAGGAGTGGATGCAGAGTGTGTAGATGGGAGAGTGCGTGTGGGGACACTGGAGGGATGAGAAACTGTGGTCATTATGCAAAATAAATAAAAATGTTAATTAAATAAAATAAAATATTAAAAGAATCTCTTTCTAAATGGAAGTGCTATCAGTGTTCAGTGTTGGCCCCAGGTGACTCCAGGGAGAAAGATCTGAAGAAGTAAACACAGCCAAGCAACAGGGGATTTTACTGAGAAGAAAAGCACAGAAGAGATTTGCAAGAAGGGAATCTGCCAGCTCTGAGTAATGCTTGCTCAAGATCCATTAGTTACTTTTCAGTGATTACTTTGGGGAGTTCAGGAGAAAGAGGAAGAACTGGTTGCCGAAGGTAATGTGACAGACTCCAGGCATGTAAGCCTTTGTTCACTCGACACATGTCCTTTTCCATGATGCATCTGGTCTTCATTATATACATGCTTACTCATGAGTACATACAAGAAGGTAAATAGAGGAGTTTTCCTAAAATGTAGTCAGAGGACACAGCTTGACTTACTATACATGAGAGCCATCCTGGGCTAGACTGGTATATTTGACTTATAGGATGTGCTTGACCACATAAAGGGGAATCGCTAGGCCTGTTACATACCTATGAGTTTGGGTGAGCGTGATTTTGTATATAGAGAGAAGTGCATGCAGCTCCAAGCAAGAAGGGAAACTTAGGCTCTATGTGATGTGTTGGGAAGGTGTGTGTGTGTGTGTGTGTATGTGTGTGTGTGTGTATGTGTGAATGTACATCAAGCTAAACTGATTTCCAAGTAGCAAAGTTATCCTTATTCTTTTCTGCCTTACAAGATGACCACATTGTCTTAGAAGATATATTATATTTTAATGAAATTGAGAATAATACCTCAATGGAACATAGCAAAAATATCACAGTATAAGGCTAAGTATAGTGGCACATGCTTTTAATCTCAGCTTTCAGGAGCCAGAGGCTGGCAGATCTTTGTGTTCAAAACAAGCCTGAACTTGAACTACAAAGTGACTTACAAGCCATCCAGAACTACATAGTCATCCGTGTCTCAAAAGAAAACAAATGAAACCCAAAGAGATGGCATAAAAAGTTACCAATATAATATGTAATAGAAAAAAAAATGTAGGAGAAATCTTAAATAAAAATACATTAAAAACCATGTTACTTTTTAAAAAATAAGGTATTAACTTATAAAAATAATTCAAAATTATGTTTTACTTTGTCTTTAATAGCTTCAATAATATCGTGGATTTATCACATTCAAATTAATGAAACAAAACTTTACAAATTATCCTTGAAATTTATGGTATTTATGTCATTTGTATACTAGTTGTATAAATTGTAAAGGATGATTAAATTAATTGTTTCTTCATTTGTATGTATTTTTCTCCATTTCTTGTTAGATCTAAAAATATTATTTTTTAATCATACTTATGTGCATGTGTGTGTGTGAGTACAAGGCCAGGAGATATGTCAGGTCCCTTGGAGCTTGATAACTGGATGTTCATGAGCCACACAACGTGAGTACTCTGAAGGGAACTTGGGTCCTATGAACTACCTATCCAGTTCCTACAAAAGTTATTGTTAGCTAATCAATGCATTTGCATTTTATTCAGCAAATATGCAAATGAAATTCTAATCTCAAAAATACAGATGGTGTTGCTTATGAGATTACAATAAACCCAGACATCTCAGTGACCTTTCCTGCTTCTCTGACAAAAAATACTCTAACAAAGCAACTTAAGAAAGAAAGGATTCAATTGTTCTCACAGTTCTAGAGTTCAGTCCATCAAGGTAGAGATGTCAAGGTGGCAGGAGGTTGAAGCCACTGCTTACATTGTGTCCATGATCAAGAAGAGAACAATGAATGTTGGCATTCAGCTCATTGTTTCCATATGTGTTGTCAAAGTTTCCAGTCCAGGGAATGGTGATTCTCACACTGAAGGTTTATCTTCCCTTATCAAATGACCTCATCAATCAAATCCCTCACTGGCATTCATTCATCTAAACAACCCCTTACTAGTTTGCTTGCACCCTTCTAGTTGTATGTAGGTAATGCTGTACTTATAACCTCTTTTAATTACCATGAAAGATTACTCAGAAACCGCAATTCTGGATGAAATATGGCATATGCATAGGTAAAATCAGAAAATGTACCACATTGGTAAGTGCTTTTATATTGTAAGTTTAGTCCATTTGGAACAAATATATCTACTTAATCTGTTGCACTGTGCCATCATTTTTTAGAGTATAATAATCTCAGTGAACACAGGGCACATACATTTTTGTAATAATATTTTCAATTATAGTCCTCATCCAAGTCTGAATGAAGATACTTTGCATTATATAGTTCATCATTTTTGCATAAAATAATTTTCTGAAGTAAAATACTCATTTCAGGTATTTATTTTTTATATATTTTTTATTTATTTATGAGTCAAAGTCTTACTTTTTTTCTCAGATTTGTCTGCAACACACTATGTTGACCAGCCCTGACTTAAAGATGCAGAGATCCTCTGGCTTCCACCTCCACCTCCTGACTGGTGGAAACAAAGGCAGCCACGACCATGCTTGTCAGAGGCCAAATACTGTGTGTGTGTGTGTGTGTGTGTGTGTGTGTGTGTGTGTGTGTGTGTCGGGTCTGGCCTGTACCATTCCTATGCTACAGAGGCCATCTATTCCAGACTGATGTCTTTGGGGCTGCATTTGGAACCACTGAACAGCCCTGGGTCCCACCCTGAGTGGGAAAGTGTGGATGAAGGGAAGTCCTAGCTACCCAGTGGTGTTAAGGATGAGACAGAGACATCTTGTTGTTATCTCTGGAGGGCTCCCAGTCCTTACTGGAGACCAAGGTTTATTCCAGCATCATCTTAAATAACTTTTATCATGTTTAAAGGACTGACTAGAAAACAGTTCCTTTAATCCTGGAGATAGTCCTAGAATGCATGGACTCAAGCTCTCAGACATTCCACAGGGCATGTTTCACCATCTCAGGTTTGGGTTCACCTAGGGCCTAGGTCTTTTGTTATACAAACTAGAAGACATTCTCCATTGTAGCCAGGCCATCCGGAGGTAACCAGCCAATATCTAAAAGACAATGGGAATTCTGAGCTCCTGGAAATGAGGGGAGGCCTATGCCCGAAAATATTATGTTCGGGCCCCGACATGTGTGTATGTTTGTGTGTATGTGGGTGTGTTTTATGTATATCTGTGTGTGTTGTATATGTGCCTGTGTATGTGTTGTATGTGTATCGGCATGTGTGTTGTATGAGTGACTCTATGTGTTTGTGTCTGTTGTGCTGTACGGGGGAATGTTGAGATGGGCACTACAAGCAGGTGTTAATATTCTCCTTCTTCCTTGTCTGAGACAGGGGCTTCTTTTAGTGTAACTGTACCTTATCCTTTATATATTCTGGAAATTAAATTATGTATAATCTAGAATTTGGGTCTTTATACTTTGATGGTAAATGCTTTATCCCTAGTCCCTACTCAGTTATTTTTGTGTAAGTTGATATTTAATGCTATTCAGAACATATAGGCCACCCCTTCCACATAGCCCTGATGTGCTTGTTTATTTCTCATTATGGGGATATTATCCAGAAATATTTATGCACTATTGAAGCAGTTAACTTTTGGGATCTAACTTAGATAAATAACAGCACCAAAACTTAACATGTTCATTTATATTTCTGTATACCTAAATAGAAAATCATAATGTTGTTAGACCCCCGAAAACTCAAGTATCCGGGGTCTCAGGCCAGGTTCGCTGTCACCCCAATCACCAGGCAGATTCGAGAGCTTGCTGCAAACTGCACGAGGCTTTATTGTAATTTAACGAACTAACCCCATGTTAGCTCGGGTCTTTCACCCACCCGCCATGGCGGACGGCTAGAAAAGACGGCTCCTTGGTCTCCCAAAAGATCTTATAGGGCAGCGTAAGGGGAGTGTCTAGGGGTACGCACAGGCTCACGATTGGTGTGCCTCCAGGCTTGGAGGGCTTGCCCTGTGTTGATTGGTCAACTGGTTGTTATGGCTCATAGGCCCTCCCAGGGTGGTTGCTATGCTCTCTATGTCATTGCTGTGCGCTTGTCCGTAAAGCACACCCAGGGTCGTAAAGCATAGCGCCACCAGCTAACTTCCGATTGGCTCCTTGTCACGAGACAGGCATCTGACTTTCTAGTGACTAACTTCTGATGGGTTCCTTGTCACACGACAGGCATCTGACCTCTAAGTGACCAAGGCAGGTTTATGGCAAGCACGTGTTCGGCTGTTATGGCTGCCAAAAGGGAAGCCGGTTCCTTCAATGTCAAATATGAACCATGTAACCTGTGAAATAAAAAATTAAAAAGATTGCTATTCACTGATAATTAATAACTGTTATTAAAATGCAATCTCATCAATTAAATACAAAGTGGGAGTCAGCTTCTCTAATGAGATCATAGTTTAATAAAATCATGAAAACCAGAAGAAATAAATTAAACACTGTGATCATCTGTTCATGAATAGTATCCCAAAATGTATCTTTTGAGGAGGCTGGAGCAATGGCTCAGCATCTAAGAGCACTGTTTGATCCTCCAGAGGACCAGGGTTTGGTGTCCAGCACAACACTCAGAGTTTGACTGATAAGCATCTATAACTCTAGTCCCAAGTGACTGGATGTCCTCTTTCAACCTCTGTGGGCATTGCAACCATATATATTGAATTAACATGAAAAAAATTATACCTGCTTTATGGATAATCGAGAAACAGTAAGTCTAAAAGAAAATAACCTTTAATAATGTTTTGTATGATTTGATTTGTTAAAATCCCTATTATTTAACAAAAATATAATCTAGTGTCAATTATGTTAGATTATAACCAAATGACCAATACTAGTAACACTAGAATTTCAAATTCTGTTGTAAATAGCTCTAAACTTGTATATAATCACTGTACTTATTTGCTCTAATTTTTGATGTAACAGTGACTGAATATTTCCTCTTTGTAGTACTTTGTTCAATCATTGGCTCTTGTAAGCTGACCTGGAGTGCAGGCCAAATCTCTTTTCCATGTGACATTTTCAGTGACCTGTCTCTTTGTCTTTGTTATGAGGCTTGTTCTCTCATAACACGTTCTATAGCACTCACCTTATTACAGTGAGGACAGTTTGTTTGCTTGTTTGAGAACCATCAGTTATGGTTTTTGAAAGGATGTGTTTTATGTATTTTCATTGTTGCTAAAGCCTGAGATGACAGGTATTGGAAAGTTGTTTCAATATGTTGACTTGTCTGTTCTAAGTGAGACGATTACTTTTATTTGGTAGTACCCTACACATTTGTCTATTTGTATTTACAAAACCTTCACAGCTTACCCATCATCATAGCTCTTCAGACACTGCCTTCCATATACAGTTCAATTCTCTTGGCTTATTTTTATAATATTGTTCAATGTATAGACTATCTTATAACTATATACAGAAATTAAAAATCTGAAAAATAGATCTTGATAACATAATTATATAGTGTAACCAGTAATATATTTCCTATATAAGACCCTTAGATAAAATATCATAAGTTCTTGCAGTTGAAACAGATTTACTTCTCTGGTCACAGGAACAATTGGCCAGTGCTACTGAACCAGTTAAGTCATCATGAGTTCAGCATTACTGAACATGTGCAGTTTTCCTTTTTTTCCTTGTTTTTACTTATGTAATTTAGAAACAATCTTATTTTACCCATCAATCCCAGTTCCCTCTCCCTCCCACCCTCTCATTCCTTTCACTAACCTCCCCATCCCATCCCCCATCCACTCCCCAGGGAGGATGAAGCCTTCCATGGTGATCATCAAAATCTGTCATGTCATTTAGAGATACCTGGGTGGAGAGAGTATCCCTCCATGGGGAATGGGTTCCCAAAGTCCATTTGTGTACTAGGGATAAATTCTAGTTCCACCATCAGCGGTCGCATAAACTGCCCAGAACTCTTAACTGGAACCCACATTCAAAGAGTTTGATTCACTCCTGTGCTGTTTCCCAGCTGTTAGACTGGGGTCCATGTGCTCCCACTTGGTCAGGTCAGCAGTTTCTGTGGGTTTCTCCAGCATAATCTTGACCCCTTTGCTCATCCCTCCTCCCTCTCTACAACTGGATTCCAGAAGTTCAGCTCAGTGCTTAGCTGTGGGTCTCTGCTTCTGCTTCCATCAGCTATTGGATGAAGGTTCTAGGATGGCATTTAAGGTAGTCATCAATCTCAGTATAGGGGAAGGGCATTTAAGGCAGCCTTTCCACTATTGCTTAGATTATTACTTGTGGTCATTCTTTTATATCTCTGGACATTTCCCTAGTTCCAGATTTCTCTTTAAACCTATAATGACTCACTCTATTAAGGTATGTCTTTTCTTGCTTTCCTCTATTATTCTCCCAACTCAGTCTTCCTGATCCCTTCATGTCCTCCAACCCCCTTCTTTCATTCTCTCTGCTTTATACAAAATAATTGTAATACACTTGTGTATTTACTTCCAATTAATAACAAAAATATTATTTAATTTGGTCATTCTTACCTAATATACCTTTTTATCCATTCTTTTTCTTTTTACTTTTATTTAATTACCTATTTATTTACTATGTGTACGTGTGTGTGTGTGTGTGTGTGTGTGTGTGTGTGTGTGTGTGTGTGTTTGTGCATGTTTCTTTATGCCTACATATCCTATGGCACATATATGGAGGACAAAGAACACCTTGTGGGAATAAGTTGTCTCCCTCTATTATATAGATAGTAGTAGGCTTTTTTACCCTTGAGCCATTTTGCTGAATCATTCAGTCATACAATTAAAGTTCTTTAAAATTCAAACAAAAACAAGACTGTTAAAGAACATTCAGGCAATCTACGTGACAAAGCCTTCACTTCTAAGCCAAGCTCAGGATCAGAATTAACAGTCTTCCATTAGTGTAATTATTAACTGATGACAGACCAGTGTATGCAAACACCAGCAGTTGGAGCTTCCTCTAACAGGATGTTACAGCCTTTGACTGCTTCCCAATAGAGATCTTCTACAGAGAAAGGCACATTCCTCCCTACTTGCTGTACATAACAAAACACAGTGGGGCACTAGATTACTTTTGGGAGTTTGTGAAAGTATATCATAGTGCATGTCTCACCTGACTTGACATTTCTGTTTCTTTTTTGCAGTTGGCCACAGATCATATAGTTATCTTGTGGGAAGCAGATGTTTCAGAGGGAATCAGAGGGGTAAGAGACAGGGAAATGATTGTGAAATATCTAAAATTCATTATATAGATGTTTGAAATTGTCAAAGACAAAAAAAAAGACAAAAATGGCAAGTTAACAAAATGTGGTTTTTCATATTTTTAAATAATGAAAAGTAGAGCCTTACCAAAAACAAACAATTCAACAAACAGAAAAGCCAGAATATTTCAATAATATCATTGCATTAGATTTTTATTTTACAAGTAGTATATTTACATATTACTTGACATTTACAATTTCCCGGTGATGTAGCAGGGTCAAAGGGCATATGTTGGGTGTAGTAGCCTATGCCTGTAATCCTACCACTTGAGAGGTAAAAAGGGGGAATCAAGAGTTCAATTCCATCTTCTTCAATATAGTAAGTTTGAGGCCAGCCTGGACTATATGGGGCCCTGTCTCAACAAAGTAGAAACAAGTAACCCTAGCAAAGGCAACTGTCTGAATCTGGGGTAAGTTTTAGAGTACAGTGACTATGCTCCAGAACATTGACAGAATTCAGTACATCTCAGGGCTTGTTGTCAAGAAAAGGTCTCACAGGCCAGAGTTATTCAGTTGTCATAGAGGATTTTGAAGTATAATTTTATTTAACAAGTACTTTATTTGATTTTGTCTCGTGGCATTATTAAAAATTATACACAGTATGTGAGAAGAAACCCCACTAATGATTTTAGCAAGAAGTTAATTCCACAGAGAAGAAAGTAAATGGCTTTCAATGACAATTATTTTATTTAAAAATATAGCAAAACCAACAGCAAAAGTTCCAATTGTAATAGCTTTATGTGTATATGTGTATCTGTGTGGGTTGTACATGTGTACATGCAGTGTGTGGATTGTGTGTTAAGTAGATTTTGTTCATCACTTTTTACTTTATGATTTGAAGGAGGGATTGTCACTGAACCTGGAGATAATTGATAGAGTTAGACTAGCTTGCCAATGAACTAAAGGGATTTACCTAGCTCTTTCCCCAGTTCTGGGGTTAAGGAAGAGTTCAACTGTCTCCAGCTTTTATGGGTGGTAAGGATTCGAACTCAGGATTTCATATTAATACACAAGACAATTTAGCAACTGGCTATCTTTCCTGCCCTAAATCATCTGTTGCCTTCTCTCTACTTTCTGTTATAACTTTTGCCACCCTTGACAACAAAGGGTCAGTAAGTTGTTATTTATTAACTAAAGGCAATCATATTTTATAAAGCACTGAACATAATGCTATTATGTGCAAAAGCACTATTAATATAATAAAAAAATCAATACTTGCCAGGATCAATTCCAAAACATATTAGAAACAAATGAAGGAATTTAAAATCAATGTGAGTAAACCCTTAGAATTATATATTTGGCCTGGAATTTGAACGAAGTAGGTTGTAGGTAGCAGAGAATTATAATAATAATCTTAAACATCTACTCTTTAAGTTATGAGTGGAGATCAAAATTAATTCTCTTCTATATCTGGGTTGACTCATCAAGGGAGCTATAATTGTTATAGATGATGAAAAACTCTTATTTTAACTCATTTTGGTTATGTAGCAACCCAAAATACAATTATATTGACCTAAAAATTTGAATAATATTAAATTTAGAAAGAAATAATTTCTATCGGGTATAGGATTTAATTAAAATTTAAACAATGCTATCAAGAGTCTTACATTACTGAAAATACTAATTGAAGAAATATTCTTCTAATTTTGGAGTTTTGTTAAATTCCCAGCTACTGCTAGAATTTCAGAAGAGGTTAATTTTTTAGACAAAATTTGTGTACATGTGCATATATTTTCATGTACACTCATGTGGTGTTATGTATGTATACCTATCCTGGCATGCATAAATATTACAACTCTATGGAGTAAATTCTCTTGTTCTATCATTATGTGGGGTTATGGGACTAAACTCGGGTGTCCAAAATTGAATATCTATCATGGTAGAAAGGTTAATTCTCAAAAAAAATTTTAAATAACAAAACTTTTCTTCTGTTCAGTCCTTTATTATACCTATAATGAAATTTTGTTTATGATGGTGATACAATGTTTGATAATATTTTATCTTATATTTTACTTTGTTTGTCATTCCTTTATTAGTACATAAATAAGTATGAGGTCATGGAAATTTTCCTTACTTTCTAGAATAGTATATTCAATAGCATATATGTGATAAATAAGGAATGAATGAAAAAAACCAAGATAAAATACATGTTATCAGAAGGAAATTTCCAGTAATAATTTTACCCTAAGTAAAACGATGTAAACGAAACTAAAACATATATGTGTGTTTGTGAGTGTGTATATTTATACATACTTATGCATGTGTGAGACATCAGTGCATATAACATAATCATGTGATTATGAGATGTCACCTCCCTAAAATGTTAGTAAAACACAAAGTAGTTGGGAAGATAAAAACATTTCTTCATACATAAAATTTGTATTGGAGGTATATGTCAATTAATGCAAAATATTTCAAGAGAATATATGACTGAGTCCCTTTAGATTTATGAATACAAAGACTGTCCATGGTCTACGTGTCTTCAACCAGAATGAAACATACAATGTCCCAGCAAACAGTGCCATGAACTTAATGATTTAAAATCACAGAGATTATGTCATCTGAATCTATTTTTTATAAAGTTACATTAAATGTTTAAAGAATAGTATCCTGAAAATCACTGATTCATCACTGAGAGAGATCAGGTAGGGTGCAGGTTAGAATGCTTGAGATTTCCTTTTGTTTGTTCTATCAGATCTGCAAAGTAAAGAATTTAGTGTTACTTAAATGTTTGTTTGCATATTGATAGTGCTTTCCTACAATTTTAATGCCTAACATTCAAAATGGAAAGGAAAAATATCTAGGTTACTGAACTGGTAAGATCTAGAGATGGATTAATTAATACAGTAATGGATGTGATGTTAGCAGGACTTGCCTTCAGGGACACAGTTAGAAGATATTGTGTCCAAGAAGAAAATAGCTATGGGGCTGGGAAAGGATCAGTTTGTAATGCTCACGATAAGGACACACATTTTATCTCAGGAATAAGTTTCATGTAATGGCTTGCACTTGTAATCCAAGTTATGTGAAGCAGAGACCAGAAGATCCCTGAGCTTGCTGGCCAGACAGTTTGGCCCATCAGTGAGCCCCAGATTTCAGCAGGAGACCTGATTACAAAACAAGGTTCATTGTATCTGAGGTAGGATAAATGAAGTTGACCTCTAGTCATACACCTGTGCATACAGATGACATGTACCCATGTACACACTCTGATCCATACTATCAGAACATTTCCCTTTGGAATGTTTTTTGTTTGCTAGACTTTCCTTAAGATGTTAGATTTACAGAGGTCATTATCTAAACACTCATTAAGCTAATTTTCTCTTTTGTTAAGTCTTCAGATCAATTCTTCATTATATAAGAACAGCATAGGTCCCTCTCAGTTTACAGGTTATAAAAAGCAAAACAAGAGGTCTACTCTGTGAAACCAAGGACGAATAAAGTGATCACAAAAATTATGTACACATTTTCCTAGGAGAGAATACATCAGGCAGAGACTGTAAGAGGATATGATCTTGACACAGCAGAGGTCACAAAATCAACCTAGTGAAAGATGAGCTGTCACAATTGGACATAAATCTGAACATTTAGTGCTTCACATGCCATGTGAATGAGATTTTGTTTCATCACACACACACACACACACACACACACACACACACACACACACACACACACACCAGGATATCATTAACAGTTCATGTTTAAGTAAAAGAGTATTGTGGTTGAAATGGTAATATTTGCTCAGAGTTATAATGCGGTTTAAGTCTGGAAGTAAATTTAAATTGTGACATTTGCTAAGGGACATAAAATTTGATTTTTTAAAACTAGAATTTATTTTTGGAGAAGTTTTTGGTTCACAGGAAAATTCATTAGACAACACTGAAATTGCTGAAACTGACCCTCATCTCACCTCATCCCCATAGATCTCTATAGAATGACATATTTATTATAGAGGTTGTACCTATACTGATATCTTAATCACTACCCCAAAACATTGTTTTTTTGGGATTTGTATGAATATAAAATGGCCTGTACCTTTCATTAGAGTTTCACGATAATTTCACAGTCCTAAATATTCTCTGTCAGGGTCTGCAGTTAGGAGCACTTATTCTCACAGGGGGCCATTTCCATCCCTAACACCCACACAGAAGCACACAACACTACATAACTCCAAAATCCAGGGGATCCCATGTCACTTTTCACTTCTTGGGGCACTAGGCTTGAGTGTGGTACACATATATACATATGCCATATGAATAAGATACTTATGCATGTAAGTGTTAAATAGTCACTCATACATATGCAAATCACATATCTTCCTTGTCCTTCGTCATTCGTCTTTGTGTCTCCTCAAGTGCTGACAGTAATCTTTTTTATCAACTTCTTATTTTTAATGTTTCTAGAATATCACATGGTTGAAATCACAACATAGCCTTTGCATATTGAATTATTTCATGTAAAAATAAGAATTAACATATCAATGTGAGTATGAGAATCTTCATGAGCTACATGAGTTATGAGTTATTGTATCAGTGGATACAATAACTGCTAATGAAAATTATTGAAAAAGAAACCAAAACCTTCCGAAGCTGTTATAAGTAAATAGAGGTAAGAAAACTGAAAGCAATGTGTATTAAAGGAAGTAAACATCCAACCCACATGTCTTTCACACCCAAGTCAGGAGACTAACAATTCCATGCCAGGAATACACACCAAAGCCACATTGCCCTTCTCTATGCTCCACTACCAAGGATATGACACAGTTTCTGCATAGACAGGCCCCAAGAATTTATTATTCTCTACAGCTATATGTTACAGCCTTGAACAAATTCCAGATGTTTTAAGGCTTACTTGTTCTCAACCAGGTTATAACAGGGACATCTACTTCAGTAGCAGCACAGAAGAAAACTGGACATTCATTTATAGAACAGGGGTATTGAGGTGTCTCATACATATACATGAGACCAGAAACTAATGACACCCTTCACTCTGATCTAGAGGAAGATAGCAGTCACACAAAAGCAGTTACTGACCTAAATATTGCACTCGAATTCTTGACATATTTGGCCAGACTCTGGGGCTCATTATGAAGCACAAATTATTTTATATGTACTTAAAGAAAATTATTTTATTTGAAATAGTGAAAGAAATTAAAGTTGAAAATAGAGGCAAAATATATGGTGTTCTGGCAAAAGAAAGAAAGAAGTGAAAGAAAGGAAGAAGGAATAAAGAATGAAGGAAGAAAGTAAGTTTGATGTCTATACTGATGAGAAAATAAACTAAGTATATTCACAAGATAGCAGAATATTAGCAGCTAGGACATTTGCTCTGTGAATATATCTCAGACTTTCATCTCAAATTTTCATTCACAAACAACTCTGGTTTAGCTGGGATAGTCTGTAGAACAATCTGAATCACAAGGTGCTGTTGACATCTGCAAACAAATTCAATAGCAATAAGGGAAACATGAAAGCTAATTATGGCCAGGGAAAGTGAGAGTCAGAATAAGCCTAGTTAACTGCAGCTTTTCCAATGGCACCAAAGTATTGAAGGTGTACTATCTCATTCTCTATACAGAGGGAAATGAACTTAACTTAAATTTCCAAGCTAGGCAATATACAAGTAAACAACACTGATAGGTACTGGAGGGTGAGGAGTTATTCAGAGTAGCTGTGATGTAGCACCTACTATTTCTGCTTTACACTCAAAAAAGCACAAAAAATAAGTTATTGATGAATGCATGTCCAATTCAACAATAGAGTTTTCAAAAGAGCCTATTATAAGTATTTTGACAGAATTAAAATAAGCTATGATTAAAGTAGTAGAAGTTATTGTAACAATAGTGTCTCAATGGAAAAATAATAGCTACAATGAATCATACAAATTTTTTGGCTAAAAAATTCAATGAATTAGTTTAAAATTGGTTAAAAGATAAAAAATTGCTGAAAGTACTCAGCAATACATTTGAACTGAAAAAGATGGTATCAGTGATATAGCAAGTAGAGCAGTCAAGATTAAATATAAGCAAAAAGAAGTTTTGAAGTCATGTGGAAAACTATGACAGTTAAAATTGAGTATAAAATTCCTTATTGTGTTTAGATACTGACCTCTAAGATGTTGTAATATTTGTAACAGCAACCCTCTCTTAGGTTTTTCATCCACCCTTGAAGATTTATTATAACTGAATATGTGAGCTAATGTACAATTGCAACACACACACGCACACACACACACACACACACACACACACACGCACACACACACACTCCTACACAGTTGATCCTGTATATTCCAAAGCAGGTAGAACCATACACACACACACACACACACACACACACACACACACACACACACACACACACACACACGATTATGATTAGCTGAATCAAAATACCACTTATTGTACTGGAACAGAGAGAAAGAAAAATAGATGGAAATAAAATAGAAGGAAATAATGATTTTACACTTCTCAAGTTTGATGCAATCACTAATTTACAGATATTTGAGAGGACCAGCATAATTCAAGTATGATAAACACACAAAAATATGCACACATATACCATAAAAAAGATTCAAGACATCAAATACAAGAACAACTCCTAAAAGCATCAAATTTTTAAACAGGCATCTGTTAACAAATGAACTCAAATAGACAAGAACTTATAATCAGTGCAAACAGAAGGAGTGAGTAACTAGTCTTGTGTGCAGAAGGAGAAACATCTGCCAGAAAAGGATGATAAATCTGCAAAAATTTCACTCGAAGACAATTACTGATTATAAACATTGTTACAACATGAATCAGGATTTCAATTTTTAGTGGACATTTTAAAGGAAATACTCCAGGAAGTCATTTAGGTGGTGGAGAATTCTAATCTAAACATGTATGATGGAAGAAGACTTTTCTTTCTATTCCAACAAGTAAAGTGCTTGAAAATAATCCTCAGTTTAACCAAAGTAGGAAAATATGAATTAACAGAAAGATAGTTATCTCTTCTTAGATATATTTGAGAATTTAAGAAACAAGAAAAATGCTATTCTGGAAAAGATCAGGACAAGCGAATGTGAGGACTCACTGAATACTTAGAGCAGAAGTCCATGGGGAGTAGCTTAATATGAAGGACTGCTGCTTACCAATCTCTTCCAAGTTCAAACATTCCTTAATGGATGAACACTCATTAAGCCTAAGAGTAAATAAACTACACAGGATATAAACTACATAGAAGTCTCAGGTAGTCCCTGAAACCTACCAGCCCAACCTTATATAAGCAGTATGGTTAGATAAGAATATTAGATTCTTCAACCTGTTTATCTAAATGAAAATCATGCAAAGAGCTCTAAGGTTCCAAACTTCATAAGTAGTCAGCAATACTGAGGTAACTCCTTCTTCCTTAGTAAGAAAAATTAACCTTAATAAATTCATTGCTTCACCAAGTTGGATTTTGATAGTGTAACTAATTAAATATGTCAGCAGTTCCCTATCCAAGAGGAGTACATATTTCTTCATATCACCTCCAAACACGGTCACATGGAAGAGGTAATATTAATCATATTGAAAGTGTGGATAAAAACTTTAGGAAAATTTGAGGCTGAGATACAGAAATGGAAATTCTAGTGGTACAAAAACAGGAAAAGCATATTTCTTTCCATGCATCTTTGATCTCAGTTCTTCATCAAAATACATTACAGAGCAGCAACAATGAGTATAAGCTACAAAACTACAGCTCTGAAAAATCTTAGAGAACATCAAGAGTAATACCAAAGAAGATGAGGATGGTCATATCATACTTGTATCAAAGCTACATTATATAAAATTACAGAAGAAAATATAACACCCTGAAAGACAGGAGTAAAATTATCTAAAGAAGAAAAAGGAAAGGAATGTTATCATTCTCCTATGTAAACAAGAACATGAAGATTTTTTTAAAGATTTAGGAAGAATGAAGGTTTCGCTATATTAGCAAATATTGGTAAAATTTCTTACCCACTATTAGTTATTTCTTGTTCCTGTGAGAAAACAGCTGACAAAGTAATATAAAGAAGAAGAGGTATAATTTGATTCAGGGTTTAATACTATAGTCCCGGATATTGTGGGAACCATGAAAACAGATGCAGAAAGCAGTTGATAACGTTGCACAAAAGTGTTAATGATATTTGTGTTTTTCTACATTTTGTATAAAACAATTTTGTATCAACAAAAATATTTATGTCAGAGAAATTTAGCATATGTAATTACCATTAACATTTATAAATGGTCTAAATCAAAAGAATACTGAGCAATAACACACAGTCTTAGATATCACAATGAAAGTTTGCCAGTTCATTATTCTCTATTTACATTTTTTATTTATTTTTTTATTTTGTGAGAATTTTATACATGTCACATTTGCCTCATCTTGACTCTTGTTCTCTCCCTAACTCCTGCTATATCCTTTCATCTTCTCAAATCTATGATCTATTTAATTTTATTGTTGCATACACATACAAACACACCCTAGTGAATATAGTTAGTGTTGGTTATATTTATATAGGTTTAGGGGTGATAACTGGAGCTAGATAAAACATCAGGGGCTGTTTTCCAATGGAAAAGTGACTTTCGTTTTTTTCAGGAGCTGTTAATTGCCCTTAGCTGTTTATGTAGTGCTGAGGATTTTAAGGTATCCCTTAACTTCAGTGGAATATCAACTGGTGCTGTCATTATGCAGGTCTTGTTTAGGAAATGTAAATATCATAGATAGAAGACAACATGTCTCAGCAGATATCTGGTCATCTGGCTTCTACAATTTTTCTGGCCCATTTTCTGTAATGTTTCCTGAGTCTTAGGAGTAGGGATTGAATGTAAATGTACCAGATCATGTTAGATATTTGTGGTATGTTGTTTTTCTGGATTTTGACCTGTTATGAATTTTGTGGTAGGTTTCATGTTCTACAGAAAGAAATTCTTGGTGAAGACTGAGCAATACATTTCTCTGTAGATATAAGAATAAGTATATATAATGCATTTATACATTATCCTGGTTTAAGAAAGTTGATGTAGGAGGTTTTCATCCAGAGTCCAGGATCTTACTAGTTGGTGAGATTTTAGGACATGCATGAACAAACTCTCATGCATATCCATCAAGAAAATATATAGTAAACAATTTAAATCATCAAAGGTGGGATAATACTGAGCATAATTTCATTTCTTCTTCTTGTTCATGTAAAGGCAAAACCTTTAGAATCGTGTATTAGAAATTCTCAGTGATTTTAAGATATTTCTCTGAGACATAAGCAAAACAAACAAGAGAAATTATAGTATATCATTTTGTGCAATGAAAACATCACAAATCAGTAATGAAAGGAATTTCTCCTTTTCATATATATAAAAACTACATAATTAAAACGAAGTATCTATTTTTACAGTTCTCATATTGAAAACATGTTCTTCATAAATACATTGTGCCCATGTATTGAGACAGGAGGTTTGTGCCTATTTATCATAAACATTTGCAAAGTAAAATAAGTGTCTGAATGTTCTGGTGATGAAAGAAAGAACTGAGAAGGCTAGGCAAATATCATGACAGGCCCCTAATAACTCAGTTAAAAACTGGGCCTCGCCAGGTGTTGATGGCGCATGCCTATAATCCCAGCACTCGGGAAGCAGAGGCAGGCAGATCTCTGTGAGTTCGAGGCCAGCCTGGTCTCCAGAGCGAGTGCCAGGATAGGCTCCAAAGCTACACAGAGAAACACTGTCTCGAAAAACCAAAAAAAAGTTATTATGTAGATTATGATGAGATAATCTAGCTATTAAAATTTTATGGAAATAAAAATGTATCTAGTGAAGTGAAGAGAAAATTTGCTGACCCAAAAAAGTTTGGTTGGATGTGAGAAAAAGCAACTGACTATGGGGTGCTTTGCCTCAATGAGTCCATTGACAATCCAATGATTATCCCTAGGACCCAGAGAACACAGAGGACGAGAGGGTAGAAAGATAAATAGCCGGAGGACCAGAACATTTGCTTCAACATAACATCTTATACAATCATAACAATAGAAAAGCAGACCTGAAAGTGGAAGTACACGGAACAGTGACGGTGATCTGGGAGGAGTTACAGGGAGGAGTATGGTGTAAATATGATCAAATATGTTGTATGAAATTCTCTCAAAGGGGTCTTTGTACAGTTATCATTTGTTCTTGTTAGAATTAAGTCAGGTTTAAAAGATGGCTTTACCAACTGTAAGGTCATCTTTAATTCTGATTATTTATTCATGCCTTAGTAAATTAGGATAATGTAATTCCGGGTGGTATAATGACTTCCAGATATTTACATGCTTTAAACATCATCAGATTCCTCTTTTGTGTGAACACTGCAGCAGTTGCTCTGCATTAAAAGCATCACACATATCATAAACTTTGTCTGAAGAAATAAGAATATGAGCACTAAGACATTTCATTCCCTATATCTGTGCAGCATTTGTTTGTGATTTACTTTTATAATTTGATACTTTCTTCTGTATAGAATACTAACAACACAGGTTAAGGAAGAAACAAGGCAAATGTCATAATATGCTGGCTTCTTACTTATTAACTATGATGCAAATCAGATTTGGATCATCAACTATTGCATGGCAATTTCAGATACATGAAGTATTTTCATATTTGTCATGAATTTCTTATATGTCCAATGGAAATGTTACCTATATCATATGACTTTACACAAAGTTTCAATAGAGAACTGGAAGGAAAACCTACATATAGTGTTTTTATTATAATGAGTATGACTTCTCTTTCAAAAATTCAATAAAGTAAACACAGATTTGAACTTTTGTCTGACATATTAATCTTTGTTTCTCCCTTTGAGACACACTTTACATAGTCGCTACTCTCCTTCCAGGGCCTCTACAGTAATGAAATTAATAGTATGTGCCATCATTCTTGAACAGTTTAGAGACTTTAAGACAATGTAAATACAGAGAGAACAGGTACTACTTTGAAAACAAATGAAGCAATTATGGAACCCACTCCAAAATTCACATAAATTAATTATATAGTATATTATAATACTAACTTAAAATACAAACAATTGGGAATTTATGCTTATTATTAAATACATTTTGAGATATGTAGTCATTTTTTATGGAATGACAGTTTTCTCCATACAAGAACATTGCAAAATCTGAGGAAACTGTATTAGTATAAAGTTAATAATTTTCTCATAATTATAATTAGGTTGGTAATAGCCTTTCATTTACTTTTTCATCTACATAAAAGGTTAAAAACAGCTGTTAAGAACTTACCCGTAATTCTCAGGAGCAAAAGAAGAACTTGAATATTCAGGAAAAACAGATGGCCAATCAATTACAATATCTCAATCTCAAAAAGAGCTAGTATTGAGTATAATACCCATGTGAGATTTCAGAAATTAAAAACATGCTGCTTTGTAGTAATATTTGTTTAGTACTGACAGATATTTTTAAAGGTAATGTATGTGCATGCATAATTTTTTAAAGCAAAACAGACATGACAAAGAGTTTGTATATTGCATTTTGTCTCTATAAGTTAAAAATATTTCAGTTAATAACATAAAACTTCAAATTACAGTGCCTTTGTGATCATGTTTTGTTTTAAAATTTTACTTAATATGTTAGAATGTATCTGTGATATTTGAACAGCAGTCAGATCACTGAAATGATTAAAGACTAAAGGAAATAAATATGATTTTTATAGGTATAACTTTTTATGCATAAAGTGAGTAAATCAAGATATATAATAAAAAAGATCTGTAATCAGACAAAGATTAAAGAGGAGGGTTGATTAATTGTAACCACAAAAACTGTTTATAGATTACAAAGCTTAACAAAAGAGCTTTCCTAGTAGTCTGAACGTTCATTCTAAGTTAAAGAAGGAAGCTGAATTGGCTTATGATGATGCATTTACCAAAACCCTTTATTATAAGATAGCAATTCATATGCTATGTATTTTTGAGTGTCCTACATTAAAGCACAAATAAAATTTTAAATAAGTAAATGGAAAGTATAATTTAAAAATATGAAATTATGTGACTATCCATTCTATATTACAAGAATTGAATAGGGTAGGATCTACTTGATTGTGAGTGTATATATCTTTTAAAAAACCTTAATAGTTTTTTTTTGTAATTTTTTTTATTAGTTAAATTAGGAACAAGCTTGCTTCACATGTCAATTCCTCCTCCCTCTACCTCCCCTCCTCCCCAAAACTCCCCTCCAACCTCCTAACTGCCCCCGACCCCATCCACCCACCACTCCTCAGGCTGGGTAGAGTCCTCCATGGGGGCTCCCCAAAGTCTACCACATCATCCTGGGCCAGGCCTAGGCCCTCCCACGTGTGTCCAGGCCGAGATGTGGGATGGGCTCTCAAAGTCCTTTTTTACACCAGGGAAAAATACTAATCCACTACCAGGGGCCCCCTAGAGTGCAGAGGCCTCTTCATTGACATCCATTTTCATGGGTCTGGATCAGTCATGTGCTGGCCTCCCAGACAGCAGTCTGGGTTTGGTGTGCACTCCCTTGTTCAGGCAAGCTGTTTCTGTGGGTTTCACCAGACCGGTCCTGATCCCTTTGATGTTCATTCCTCCCTCTCTACAATACTAGGTTCCAGAGTTCAGTTCAGTTCAGTTCAGTTCAGTTCTGGATTCCAATGGTCTGTCTATTTTCTGCCAATACCAAGCTGTTTTCAGAGCAATGGCTCTATAATAGAGCTTGAAGTCAGGGATGGTGATGCTTCCAGAAGACTATCCTGTGTTTTTTGTTTTTCCATATAATGTGGAGTATTGGTTTTTCAAGGTCTGTGAAGAACTGTGTTAGGATTTTGAGGGGGATTGCATTGAATGTATAGATTACCTTTGGGAAGTTTGCCATTTTACTATGTTGATTCTACCTATCCAAGACAATGGGAGACCTTTCCATTTTCTGGTATCTTCTTTAACATCTTTCTTTAAAGACTCAAAGTTCTTACTGTACAGGTCTTCCACTTTTTTTTGGTTAAAGTTATCCCATGATATTTTATGTTGCTTGTGGATATTGTGAAGGGTGTTGTTTCTCTGATTTCTTTCTCATTGCTTTTATCATCTGTATATAGTAGGGCTAATGATTTTTCTTAGTTAATTTTGTATCCTGGTACTTTGCTGAAGGTGTTTATCAGCTGTAGGAGTTCCCTGGTGGAGTTTTTCAGGTCACTTATGTAGACAATCATATCATCTGTAAATAGTGAAAGGTTGACTTCTTCCTTTCCAATTTGCATCCCTTTGATCTCCTTTTCTTGTCTTATTGCTCTAGCTAGAACTTCAAGTACAATATTGAAGAGGCATGGGGAGAGTGGACAGCCTTGTCTTGTTACTGATTTTAGAGGAATCACTTTCAGTTTCTTTCCATTTAGTTTGATGTTTCCTGTTGGTTTGGTGTATATTGCTTTAATCAAGTTTAGAAATATTCCTGTAATTCCTGTTCTCGCCAAGATCTTTATCAGGAAGGGATACTGGAGTTTGTCAAAGGCTGTTTCAGCTTCTAGTGAGATGATCATGGGTTTTTTCTTTTTCAGTTTGTTTATACAGTGGATTACACTGATGGATTTTTGTATGTTGAACCATCCTTTCATCCCTGGGATGAAACCTACTTGATCATAGTGGATGATTTTTCTGATATATTTTTGGATTTGATTCAACAATATTTTCTTGAGTAATTTTGCATTGATGTCCTCTTTATTAGTTGTATCTTTGTGTGGCTTTGGTATCAAAGGGATTGTAGCCTCATGAAAAGAGTTTGGCAATGTCCCTTCTGCTTCTATTGTGTGGAACAATTTGAAGAGTACTGGTATTAGCTCTTGTTTGAATTTCTGGTAGAGTTCTGCAGTGAAGCCATCTGGGCCTGGGCTTTTTATTTTTTTTTGGTTGGGAGGTGATGGGGAAGTACTTCTGTATATGTTTATCTTATTGATTTTTGAATAAAGTTCTGTTTGGCCAAGGAAACAGCAAGTTAGACAAGACTAGGAGTCAAAGAGGATTCTGGGAAATGTAGTAGAGAAGTGGTGATCCAGGCAGGAAGTGATATAGTAGGGAGACTCATATTTTAGCAAGAAGAAACAGGAAGTGTCCACTTTTCCCCTCTGTTCTTCCTACAGCACTGCAATGTGATCTACCAGCAAGGAGGGATGCCAATTAGGTGTCCGATAAGATAAGTCTTATAAAATATATAGATTTATGATAATTGAGACAGAGCTAACAGATGACAATCCTAGTCATTGGCCAAGCAGCATTGTACCTACAAAAGTCTCTCTGTGCATTAATTGGCACCCTAACTTGGGTGGGTGGCTGAGATAGAGCACACACGTGGTGGTGGAGCTAGGCAGCTTTTGGCGGAAAGATTTATTGAACAGGGAGTCTTTTGATGACATCTGTTTCATTAGGGGTTATAAGTCGATTTAAACTGCTTATCTGCTATTGGATTAATGTTGGAAAGTGATATCTGTCTAGAAAATTGCCCATGTCCTTTAGATTTTTGAATTTTGTGGAGTACAGGTTTTCAAAGTATGACCTGATGATTCTCGGGATTTCTTCACTGTGTGTTGTTATAGCCCCCTTTTCGTTTCTGATTTTGGTAATTAGCGGGCTCTCTCTCTCTGACTTTGGTTAATTTGGATAGAGGTTTGTCTTGTTGATATTCTCAAAGAACCAGCTCTTTGTTTCATTGATTCTTTGTAATGTTTTCCTGGTTTCTATTTTTTTGATTTCAGACTTCAGTTTGATTATTTTCTGACATCTACTCCTCCGTGGTCAGTTTGCTTCTTTTTGCTATAAAGTTTACAGTTGTTCTGTCAATTCTCTAGTGTGACTATTCTCCAGTTTCTTCATGTGTGCACTTAGTGTTATGAATTTTCCAATTAGCATGCTTTTAGAATGTCCCATAAGTTTAGGTATGTTGTGTCTACATTCTCATTAAATTCTAGAAGGTCACTAATTTCTTTTTTATTTCTTCCTCAACCCAGGAATGGTGCAATTGGGTGTTATTCAATTTCCCCGAGTTTGTAGGTTTTCTGCAATTTGTCTTGCTGTTGAATTCTAACTTTACATCATGGTGATCTGATAAGATACAAGGGGTTATTTTAATTCTTTTGAATCTGCGGAGGTTTGCTTTGTTGCCAACAATGTGGTCAACTTTAGAGAAGGTTCCATGTGGCGCTGAGAATAAGGTTTATTATTTTCTGTTTAGATGGAATGTTCTATAGATATCTGTTAAAACAATTTGGGTCATAACTTCTGTTAGATCTTTGTTTCTTTGTTAAGTTTATGCCTAGTGGTCCTGTCTAGTGGTGAAATCGGGGTGTTGAAGTCTCCTACTACAAGTGTGTGAGGTTTTATGTATGATTTAAGATTTAGTAGTGTTTCTTTTACAAACGTAGGTGCCTTTGTATTTGGCACATAGATGTTCAGGATTGAGACTGCATCTTGATGGAATTTTCCTGTGATGAGTATGAAATGCCCTTCTTCATCTCTTTTTATTGATTTTAGTTTAAAGTCTAATTTGTTAGATATTAGAAATCCTGCAACACTTGTTTCTTGGGCCCATTTGATTGGAAAATCTTTTCCCAACCCTTTACTCTGAGGAAACTACTGTCTTTGAAGTTGAGGTGTGTTTCTTGTATACAGCAGAAGGATGGTTTCTGTCCTTCTTATCAATTCGGTTGGCCTGTATCATTTATAGGCAGGTTAAGACCTTTGACATTGAGGGACATTAATGGCCATTGATTGTTGGTTCTTGTTTGTTTTGGATTTATTGGTGGTGATGCCATTGTTTGTAGATTTCACCCTCCTGTTTCTTTTCATGTATGGTAAATTGGATTATTTATTGCCTATGTTTTTGTGAGTATAGTTATCTTCATTGGGTTGGAGTTTTCCTTCCAAAACTTTCTGTAGTGCTGCATTTGTGGATATGTATTGTTTAAGTCTTGTTTTGTCATGGAATATCTTGTTTTCTCTATGCATGATGATAGTTTTTCTTGGTACAGTAGTCTGGGTTGGCATCCATGCTCCCTTAGTGTTTGTAGGATATCTATCTAGGACCTTCTCTCTTTCAAAGTTTCCATTCAGAATTCAGGAGTGATTCTGATAGGTCTGCCTTTATATGTTACTTGGCCTTTTTCCTTTGCTGCTCATAATATTTTCTCTTTTTCTGTAGGTTTGGGTTTTTTTATTATTATGTGACGAGGGGACTTCTTTTTGTTGTCTAGTCTATTTGGTAATCTGTAAGCTTCTTGTGCTTTAATAGGCATATACTTCTGTAGGTTGAGGAAGTTTTCTTCTATGATTTTGTTGAATATGTTTTCTGTACCTTTGAGCTGTATTTCTTCACCTTCTTCTATACCTATTATTCTCAGGTCGACCTTTTCACAGCATCCCATATTTACTAGATATTTTGTGTTAAGGACTTGTTGGACTTGAGCTTTTCTTTGGTCGATGACTGTATATCCTCTAGAGAGCCTTCAATAACTGAGATTCCCTCTTCCATCTCTTGAATTCTATTGGTTATACACATATCTTTAGTTCCTGATTGTTTATCTAGCCTTTATGTTTTCAGCATCGCCTCATTCTGTGTTTTCTTTATTGTTTCTATTTCAGCTTCCATGACTTGAACTGTTTCATGTGATTTCTTCACTTGTTTAGGTGTTTTTTCTTGGCTTTTTTAGATTCTTTAAGAGATTCCTATATTTCTTGAATTTTTTGGTTTGCCTTTCTCTCCATTTCATGTAATTTTTTGCTTGTTTTTTCTTCTATTTCTTTAAGGGATTTTCTTGATTCCTCTTTTAATGTCTCTATCATCTTCCTAAGATAATTTTTGAGGTCCATCTCTTCTACACCCTCTGTGTTTGGCTTTTCAGATCTTACTGGTGTGGATTCCCTAGATTCTGGTGGTGTCATACTGTTCTTTCTGTTGTTGAGTGTGTTCTCATTCAGTCTTCTTCCCATCTCTTCTTTCACTGGGTGCAGTTCGTGTCTCTGTATCTTCTCTTGTCACCTGGTGGTGTGTGTGGCCCAAGACTTCAATGCCTGCAGTTCTCGATGGTCTTGGCTCTCCTTGTAGTCTCCTCACTCAGTAAGGATCTGGCTGGCTATGGAAAAGAGAAGGAAGAGTGATGCTTTGCCAGACTCAGGGAGCTCCTTCATGCTTGGGTGGGTCCACTCTAGCAGGCTCATGCACAGAGAGATCCAGGTTGAATGGGAAGTTGGATAGTAATAGGACAGGAGCAGAGGGTACACTCACCACGGTAGGAGTTAGGCTGGCCAACTTAATAGTTTTTATTCATTGAAAGTTTCATAAATTTATAAAATGCATACTGATCATGTCCATCCACCAATATGTCTCTCGAATTATCCTCAGTTCACCCACCTTGTCTCCTTCCTCACTTCATGCCAATTTTTCTATTTTTTAATTAACATGCACAAATCTAATTAGTTGTGTCCATAGGAGAATGGGTGTGAGACCATCCACTAGGACATGGGCAGTTCACAAGCAACCACATGGGATCATGTCCCAACAAACACATCTCATATTGAAAATGTTGCAAAGTTAAAATACATCAGATAAAGTTTCTCTCCTAAACACTGTATCTTAGCACAGCTTTCCTTAAACATGTTTAGTTGAAAAAAAAAAAACATTACTTCAGATCTCATTGGGGCTGAATCATTTGATATAAATCGTACTTTATCTTAATGGAGAGATCATGTGAAATTAATTGATGTTTAGATCTGAGATGTTGCAGCTCATCACTTTATAAAGTGTTGTTTGCATGTGACCTCAGCTTCCTATTAGAAAATATTACTGCACAAAAGTAGTCTGGGGAATTACAAAATGTAAAGCCTCAAACGGTATATGTTCTATACCTTATACCATTTAATGTTTATCACAATCACAGCAATGTAAAGTCTAAAATTTCCATTTTGAAACATTCTAAATTGGTTCTGTATATGATTCTGGAAAGTAGACATTATATTGTGTGTAATAGGCATAGATATCACTATGCACATTGATTTTTCTTTTGCCCTAAAATACAATTAGAGTCTGACACTTTCAATCCCCCCTTCTTTTCACTTCATGTCCTAAGGGCCAAGAAGAAGAACCTGTATGAGACACCGAGCCTCCATTTCTTCAGTCACTCTCTGTATCAGTTCCACTGCCAATAGCACCAATTCTGTACAGTATTCTGGAACCTCAAATTTGGGGTCTATCAGCCCTTTTGTAACTGTATCAGAAGATTGATTAAATGAGGACTTGAGATTAAATGAAGCCTTATCCTAATAACCTGTTTGAATGGATTACTCTCCTTTCAAGAAATGCCAGAGGTTTCTTGTGCAATCTCTGCACTTTGATAAAATATGCTCTATGCAATCTGAGAATGGATCTAACAACAGAAAGCACACTGAGTCCCACATTGGTTCTGGAGTGACATCTTCCTCAAGTGTGACAAAATATATTCCTACTGTTTTAAATCATACAGTGAAAACTGTGGCTCTGTCTCAGTGGACAACTACATATTTTTTAACTGAAAAACAAATACAATAATTCCTATTGAGTGGAAATAATTACCTATAAATAAACTAAATTAATTTATTTTTCAACAGTCATTAATCAACAATGACAGTTTATCAGAAAGCCAAATTTGAGTGAAGGTTAAAAAATAAGCCTGGGGTAATAAGTATACCAATGGAATCTAAATACTTGTTCTTTTTTTTGTTTTTGTTTTTTTTTAGTAACTTTATTCCCATTAAAATTGGCTTGATTATTTATTTGTTTATTTTTCATGTGCTTAGGTTTTTAAAATAAATTTTATTTAAATTAGAAACATTATTTTACTTATCAATCCCAGTTGCGTCTCCCTCCAGTCTTCCCATCCCCCCCAACCCCGCTGACCCTGTCCCATTCCCCATCCACTCTCCTGGGAGAGTGAGACCGTCCATGGGGCATTATAAAAATCTGTCAAGTCATTTGGGGGAGGGCCTAGGCCCTCCCCTGTGTATCTAGGCTAAGAGAGTATCCCTCCATGGGGAATGGACTCCCGAAGTCCATTCGTGCACCCAGATATTCAGTAGGTTAAAGTATCAATAGTATCCAAGCACAAGTGGAGCAATAGAAGATGTTGGCTGGAGTATTTATCAGTATCCTAATCTGCTTGGTTGTGTTTTTAGGAAACCACATAAATAGTCTTAATACCTTTGTTTAGTTTTAAGCTGAAATGAGAATTTCCTTCCCAGGTTGTGTTACTGCTTCCAGTGCTAGGTGCCATCATGTGTAGCAACAGAGTAACATTTGGCAAAAGGAAAAAGACAAAGATTTTGTGTTTTAACCTAAAGATTACTTAAGAATATTGAGATTCTGGATATAAGGGACTAAATGGAGTGGGCCCCAGTTAAATTCGAGCTAGGTATGGCAGTATATAGCCAAAATCCCAGAACTCAGAAGACCATGGTAGCAGGGTCCTGAATTTCAAGCCAGCCTGAGCCATACACCATGTACTTACTTTTTAAAAATCAAATTCCAGATATAAAGTGAATTAGGAATGGCCAGGATGCATAAAATTCTCCCAAGTTACTGATGCAGAGTGAATTTACCACAAAAATAATGTCTTGTTACAAGTTAATTTTATGAAATCTGTGTTTTACAGTGTCTGGGCTGGTTAGAAAATTAACGAAAGTCTTTTTAGCAAGGGTCCACTGAGCATTAGATATTTGCCTCTGGCAGAAGAAATCAGTAGAAAGATAGGTGTAGTTCCTGCTGTCACAAGCCAGTTACTCTACTGGAAGCATCACTGAAGTTACATGATCAGAGTCTCAGCAGCTGGTTGATGAGAACCAATGGTGTTGAAGCACTTAGACACATGGGTGTTTCATGTATTATAAAATGATATGTCATCTCAGTTGAAATGTCCAGGACAATAAGGAGGAAAACATTAAAATTTACAGTCAGAGGAAAGAATACAAGGAATGCAGATGCCATATTGCTGAAGATCAAGTATCCGGATGAACAGTTAGAATGGAAGACTGATTTTGATTTGTTTCTAACACTAGTACCCCAGAACACTTTACAGTCTGTGTTGTTTTAATTATACTTTGCATTTAAACCGGGGAGATTGCTGAGTCTTATGAATTTTACCCATAAAAAGCACATATGATGACATTGTAGCATTATGAATAATTTAGTTACGGTCAAATGTTAGATATTGCATCAGTGACTTAAGGAGACATATTGGTGTCCCAGATTTAAAACTATATATGATCCATAAGAGCAGTAGATTTAAAATATATTACAGAAGTGGGGAAATTGATATTATAATTTCCCAGAAAGAGTAAAAAACACAGAAGTAATTTATTTAGTGTTTATTCGAGGAAAATATCCAGATGCTTCATGAAGTACTTGAAGATATCTCCTCAGGAACCCAGAAATAGTTTAATAGCCAATTTGAAAATGCTAAATGGGGTTGAAAGGTTAAATATCTTCTCAATTGTCTCATCACCAGAAAAGTTGGAAGAGTCAAAATACTAATTTCTCTTATTCAGAGTCAGATGTTGTTACCTACTACTATAGTTTAAAGATGTATCTCTTTAGGTTCATTCAATATTTACTTTTTAATATATGTATATAAAGGAGTGAATTGCCTGGGAGTAGACAAATTGGAATGAAGTCAGCTGTTTTTATCTTAAAAAAATAACTTCTGAATGCTAGAAAATCATAGGTGAGTGGTTTGAGAATGAAAGCACAGAGGCAAAGCTGTCTTTCTCATTGCAGGGAAGCAGAATCTAGGCTAGTAATTGAATGACAGTTGTTAATATAAAGAGAACACAGCAAAGCAGAATTGAATACACTGAACTGGCAACAACAGCCAACAGAATGGCAGCTATTCCTATAGCAGAATGTTAGTAGGTTAGTATTACTTTGTAAAATTTGCAGTGACAAATAGAGCTAAGTAGATAAATGGAAAGATGCATAACATAATATCACAACATGGAAAGTATTTTGCAAATAATAAAGTAGATTAAGGATGTAGTGTACCCAAGAGAATTCTCCATAGTGGTAGAAATGCTCGCCTACTGGTGAGACAAATGAACTATATTTTAAATTATAGCTTGAAGTTATGTAGCCATGGGAGAACAGTGGCTAAAGATGCAGGAGTCTGGAATGTCTCGCTGAAAGTCTTATGAAATTATTATATGAAAATAACAAGTTGGAAACTAAAACATCTGAAGCCTACTAACCCCAGACAAGTCCAACTATAACTCCCTTGCATCACTGTTTCAGTGGCAGAGGTAGTCCAGAGTGTCTTTGAATGAAAACTAAAAACACTCAGTCTTGGGTGGAGATTTAACATGCTGCTGAAACATGCAATGCATGTAGCTGTAAGTAGAACTACATGTAACATATGGAACAAATTCAGTAAAGCCTTCACTGTGCAAATGAGCCCTAATCCTCCAAATCTCTGTAAGTCGGAGCTACTGAAATGCTGACTTTGCTCCCTATTCTGGCTGCTTCTTTCCAGGATGTGTATCTTTTTAAAAAATAAATTCCTTTGCTTTGTTTGTTGCTAGGAATGTGTCTGTGACTGGTTATTTGCTCTGAGACACAGAACCAGAAAGCTTTCAAATAGTACCTCTTGATCCATATTACCTGTTGATATCAATTGGCTTTTGTACAAAATAGGGCCAGCTGTAAAATTACTGAAAGCAACTTCTGAATAAACTATGAAAGGAATGAGTGACTCTTTCTCTATCTACAAAATAATTCCATCTTTGTGAAGAGCTACAAATTAGATCACAGATCCTCTAGACTTATCTCTTTCTTTTCTTTTTTGTTAAATTTTTTATCTTTTTTAATTCTTAATTACTACTCATATTCACATATACATCCCCTCCATTCCCTTGCCTTCCCATCCTCCTATGTTCCCCACCAACCCCCACAACTCCTCCCCAGGGATAGTAAGGATCTCCATGGGGGACCTTCAAAGTCAGTCATATCATTTGGGGAAGGGCCTAGGCCTACTTTGCTGTATCTCGCCTGCAACAGTATCCCTCCATAGGGAAGGGGCTCCCAAAGTCCATTTTTGTTTTAGGGATAAAGACTGGCTCCACTGTTAGAGGTCCCATAGACTTATCTCTTTTTTATACTTGAAGTCAGAAGACACTCTAACATTAGTCTTGCTCATAATGAACTGATAGCCCCTGGTATAAACAGGTAAAAGGATAGAGCTCAAAAGGAAAGGAAGGTCTTCTCCCATTTAAACTGAAAGATACATTTAGTGTCTCACTTAATACCTGACTGCTTTTAGTTGAGGCCAACCCAGGCTGAATCAAGCAGCATGGAACTTCTCATCACCCTGGAAACATTTGAAGTAAGGGAATCCTGTGCTTCTCGGGAAAATAAAACATCCTTTTCTCCCTACAGGATCCTCACCAGGCTGTGCAGGTTATTTCCCTTCTCACACTTCAAGCTATCATTGATAACGAAGTTCCTCTCAAGTGTTTGAAGGGAACCCACCCGCCTCTGTCTGTCTCCACTCTCTCTCCTTCTCCATCCCCTGTTTCTGTCTCTGTCTCACTTTCATTCGTTTTCAGGGCACTGAAATACATACATGGTGTGTTAACATGATGCTGATTACTTAATATTTATATGAGAGAGACCTGCTGTGGGTGGTATCAGTGCTGGAAGGTTGTTCTGGGTTGTATCAGAAAGCAAGATGGACAAACCGTGAAGACTCAGTACAGCGTTCCGTTGTGCTCTGCTTCTTTTTCTTCCCCAAAGTTCCTGTCTTGAGTTCCTGCCATGGTTGCCTTCCATTATGACCTTTACACTGCAGTCTTTCTTCTCCCAAGTTGTGTTTGGATATTTTTTTTTTCACACTAACAGAGCAGCAGGCTAGGACAGCTAGAAATATGTCTTCCTCTTAGTTGTTCTCAATTTCAAGGTCTCATTACAAATCCTTCTTCCATATTATGTGATTTTTTTCCTAGTAAGTCTCTTTTGGGGAATAATTTTATGATTTCTCCCATCTAGAGCCTATCGCTCTGACCTCCATGTTACTACACACTAAACCCAAGATATGTGCTGTTAGGTAGTGGTTTGTGAAACTTCATTATTCTAATATTGGACTATTTCATATCAATCAACGCAAATGATCAATAGGCTGAAATTTATCACTGAATGAATGGCCTTTGAAATAAACTTCCTATCCTCTTTATACACATACTCATTTAGCATGAACACACTGATTGCATATATTGCATGTACCATTAGCTGGTTATTGAATATCATTTTATTTTAGTGATTATCATGATGGAATTTATTACCTCAAACCATGACCTGCTTCAAGAATTAAGGGTCTTAAAACAAAAGACTTAATCATTTTAAAGAATATATTGGTAAATTATCTTACATAGTACTATAAATATTGGAACAGTCAATATTTGCACTATTAGACAAAAGTCAATTGCATTCAGGCATCTATATTACTATGACACTGGCATGTAGATTTAATTAATTGGAAAGCCGAAACTATTATACAAAATTTTCTTTTATGAAAAAAAGGCTTTTAGAGTTTTAATGTTCTTAATAAGAAGGTATTTAAATTTAATAATTTATGTTTAATTCAATTTAACAACTGCAACATGAGACTTATGTACCTGCCATTCATTTATAGAATATTATTTTCAGATCATTTTTAAGCAAGCATAAGTGATTGATACTTGAAATAGAAAATTCCACAAAAACATGAAAGAAAATGTTTGTTGTATTTGGGTCTCCTAGTTTTACTTCAAATGGATTTGACAAGTAGACTGTCTTTCCAGTCTTCACTGAGCTGAAGGAGCCCTACATCATTCAGTATGTTTACACAATTTGAAATCCACTTCAGTTTTACTGAAAAATTATTTGGAGCTTATAGTTGCTCAATTATGAGTAGCTAATAAATCTTGCCAAGTTTAATGATGTTACTCCAGCAATATCCCGATTCACTTTTATTGAGTTTATTGTTTTGGAATAATTAAAAGAATTGTGTCAGATGCCAACAATGTTTCCTAGATGCAATCATGGCTTAAGAAAAGTAATTTGACAAATAGCGTAAGTAGCTTGACCCAAATCTTTAAGTGAGAAACAGCCAAACTTATTGGAAGTTACTAACTTCTATGATCTCTTGGCACTATGTGAATATAGAAGAGTGTTTCTGTGTCATCAAGAAATTAATGCAGGAGATAAAACAAGAAGGAAAAATAGAAATAATTGTTTTCCTAAGAATCCTAGCAAACGATTTCCCACTTTTTTGCCTTAAATATTCCTATTACTTTTGCATTAAAATTCTCACTGAAAGAGTTCTGAATGTGGTTTACAACATCTTAGAGAATCAATAATGAAAAAGTATTCTGCAAATATTATATATTTCTCAGCACATGCATGTAATTTTCTCTTCAAGGCTCAGAGAACATAATGGAAATTGAGGCAAAAAGAAGGTAAGAGCTGGAATAAATGCTGGAGATCAATGTGGGGTGCTGACTTCTGGGCAAGCTCTGCTATTCTGTTTAAACACATTGTAGCTATGGTTAATTGTGCATGATCTCACCAAAGTTGGGATTATTGATACTCTGTCATGAAACAAGAAGTATTTCATTATGAGCCCATTCTCCTCTGAGAACTTGTATGCAAATCATGGTCAGTGGGTAAGGAAGAGACATTCTCTTCAGTGGTATAAATCCTGGTAAGGTACAAATGCTCCTGTGTACCAATAACCCACAGAATAATCCTGTATACAGTGCTAATGCATCACATTAGATCACAGAAACAACAGCAAAATATAACACAAAATCATTATGTAAGCCATCTTCAATCCATTGTATTCACCAATTTTTTCATCCAATTGCCAATTCCTGGTCATCTGGATTGAACTGGTCTAATTTCTATAGTACTACAGTATTCATGAATCTACCTATAAGTGACTCTGATGTTTGCCATATAGGTTATTATAACCATCATTATTATTGACTTTTAATTTGGGAGAATTTTGCAGCATTGTACAATGAAATATGACCACATCAACTCTCAAGTTCTCCTCTCCAACTCCTTTATTTAATCAAATATACCCCATACCAACTTCATGTCTTAAAAATAGTTAAATAATCTTCAATCCATTTATTGTTGCCCCTATGTGAATGGAAGTGGATCATACATGGAAGCATAAACAACCTACTATTGGTTTCATCCCAGGATAAAAATGAGTCTAGCTCTACAAGACCTCCTCCATGTATAAGGGGCTCTCAATCTGTTCCTCTATGCTAGAAGTTTGGTTGGTTTGATCTTGTGCAGGCATCTAAATATATTGTAAAGTCATGAGTGTGCTAACTCTGTCATGTCTAGAAGACATCATTTCACAGCAAACCTATCCATCCTGTGGTTCATACAGTATCACCCCTTCTTCTTTTGTGATGTACTCTTAACCTTGGCAAGGAGTTTGATAAATATGATTCACAAATATTTATTTTAAGCACTTTGACTAACTATATTGATTACTTCCCACTGCCATCAGATGTGTGCCTAAGATTGTGAGCAGTACAGGCCTACAGGTATAAATATAGACATTTAGATGGTATTTGACATTACTATGAAGCAAAATACCAAAAGCATGTTTTACCCAATTACCTATGACCTTCCTGACCATGGGATTTTGACCATATATAGTGTACTAGACATTAATTCTCTCCTATGGTGTCACCCTCAACTCCAAAGAGAAAAAGATTGTTTACCCTGTAACATCGCTTTGCTATTGCAGAGAACATAGCTTGTCGACATGTCTGTTTTATAGCATGCAGGGTTGCATGCTGTGTGAGACCATCAAGTTCTTTTCTCTTATGGCAGGCTGCATAGCACTTTTTGGATCTATGAAAGCTAGACAGCAGGGAGGAAGTTTGCTGGTCAGTTTGACATTGATTTCTGTAAGTCCTGAAGGAAACCTTATGCTATCTTCCATAATGGGTAATACCATGCCATTTATACTTGGTAACCAAAGACAACAGTGATAGCTTGTTTTATTTTTCAGATCTTTGTGGGATCTGACACATTGAACAAAACAAAACAAAAACAAACAAAGTAAAACAAAAGCAAAACAAAGTTTATGGGAAGAAAATATACATTTCATAATGAAAAGTTGCCTTAAAACACTTTGTTTTCAGGGAGTAGCACTTTCTACCACTACAGGGTACCTTCATTCAAACTCTCTTTTCCTATTTAGCTATATTTTTATTTTAGTTAATGAATTAGTGTATTTACATAACACTTTTTCATATATCCTTACCTTTGTTGAATCCACCTGCTACCTCCTCCTTTAACATTTGGGATCCCTCATCTTCTTCAATAACTTGTGTAACACAATCCCTTTAATTATATCCTTATCATTGTTGAGAGATCATAGGATTCCACACGACTTTCTTATGAACCCTTCCTTTAGGATCAGAATCATCCCTGTCCCAATAATTTACCACATGTTCCTGAATCTCTTTCACCTAAGCCTCCCATCTCTAGCATTCTTGCTCTCTACTTTCATTTTCCTACAACCTGCTCTCCATTGATTTTTATCCTACTAACCCACTTCTAAAGTATTGGCTTCTACTTGTGATCTGAGTCAAATACAAAAAGCAAAGTATTTGAAACTAGATTAACTGTATAAGATAAAACGAGCATATTTTAATTGATCTGAAGGATCAGATTCAATTTCCCTTTTTTTCCCTTTTTTTTCAGGCTCAATAATTTACCTGAAAATTTCATGCTTTAATTTTTTTCAGAGCTGAGTAACATCCCTTCATATGTATACCTCACATTTCACTTTCCCATTAATATGTGAATGGATATATAGACTAATTCAGTTTTCTAGCTGTTGTAAATAAGAGCAATAGTAAACAAGAATTTACAAGTGTTCCTCAAACAAGCCATAATAATTTTTTGGATATATAACAAGAAATGATGCAATTGGGTCATATGGTAATCATATTTCTATTGTTTTAAGAAACTCCAAGATTGATTTCCAATGTGGCTGCTTTTTTTTACACTCCCACTGACACCATTACAAAATTTCTGGTTTACCATTTCTAGTTCAGCATTTCTTGTTAGTTGTATTCATATTGAAGGCCATTCTGACTTGGGTGAAATAGAATGGTAAAGTAGCTATAATCTGCATGTATAATCTGCATTTCACTGATGGCTAAGTGTACTGTCCACTTTCTTCATGTATTTATGAGACTTTCATGTTTCTTATTTTGAGAATTTGCTATTTATTTGTGTAGACTACTTTAATTGCCTTATTTGTTTGATTGATGCTTAAATTTTTGTTCTTCTCCAACATCTATCTATCTATCTATCTATCTATCTATCTATCTATCTATCTATCTAGTGTGTGTGTGTGTGTGTGTGTGTGTGTGTGTGTGTGTGTGTGTTCTAGAAACCAATAATCTGTTGGAAGACTATCTGGAATGAATTCTTTCATTATGTTCATTGCTTCTTCACTGATTGCTAGCTTCCTTTTATGTACAGAACATTTTAGTTTCATGATATTTCATTGCTCAAATATTGATCTTAGTTCTTATTCAACTAGAATCAATTCAGTGCTATCCAACTGAAATTATTCTGAGGGTCTCGAAATTGAAATATTTTCCATATTTTAATCTCTACTAGTTCAGGGTATCAGATCTAAGGCTGAGTTCCTTGATCCGTCTGGACTTGAGTTTTGTTCAGAGTGAGAAATAAGAATCTAGTTTCATTCTTATATAGAGATATCCAGTTTTCTTAGCACCAATTATTGAAAATTCTTTCTCTTCTACAATGTGCATGTTACAAATTTTTGGCAACAATGAAGTGGCTGTTGTGTAGTCTAGTTCCTATATTCTCCCTTCTAGTATATTGATCTATGTTTCTGTTTTTGTGTCAGTGTCATGCAGGTTTTATTTCCATGGCTCTGTAGTATAATTTGAAACCTGTTGTGATATCTCTTGCACCATTCTTTCTGTTCAGGATTTCTTTGACTGCTACTCTCATGTTTGCATTGCTTTTTTGTTTAGTTAGCTTTGATTTAATTATTTGAGGATGAGATTGAGTCTTATGTTTTACTCTCAACTGACAAGAAAAATTCTGTGTATTCATAAGTAGTTTCTATGCTCAAAAATGTAGCTATCATTCATCTACCTCTTTTGTGTCACCATGTCCTGTTTCTTTTAAAATTTTCTTGGGAGAGAAGGTACTGTTTTTAAGTGCTTTCCTGTATTTATTGTAAATGACATTTTCTGAATTAATTTTTAACACTTTAACATAACAATTAAATTTTATATTAACTAAAAGAAACAATTCTACTCTTTAACTTAAGATTATTATTAACTTTTAGGAAAGTAACTACATCTGAATATATCTCTATATATGACATATCTGAATATATGTATATATTTTAAATAAACTAGTTCAAGTTGGACTTAAAATCTTATAATTTATCCATGATTTATCTTCCCTGTCTTTACAGTGAAAGTATTGAATCTATTAAATCTTGTTTAAGTAAATCAAAAGTGATCATTTCAATAAAGACAAGCTAAAGTGAAATTTAACAATCTAGAATGAAACTTTTGTTTGCATTTTATAAAGTTAGTCACAACTAGGATTCAAGAAAAACATTAAACATATTTGAAAAGACTTTTTGTAATTTTGTCTACCTTAATATGAACAAATTTTACTGCAAGTATTTAAGTTTATTAAAATGAAAGAAATAGTTTATATACAAATATAAACATATAAGCCTGTATCTTCAGATTAGATTTTAAAATGTATAATTTAGAGTTTTCTTACTCTTATATGAGTTTAAAAAAATTTTAAAAATGTTAAAACTAATTCTTGCCTAGATATATTATTACAAAAAAATCCTTTCTAGAGGGAGAAAAGAGTAATTCTGACATATCTGTTGTTGAGATTACATAAATTTGAAGACTACTGTGTGAATTCTTGTCTCTCTCTCTTTAAAAAATATGTATCTGTTTATTCATTTTTGTGTGCTTGTGTATATGGGTACATGTGTCCATGCATGTGTGTGTGTGTGTGTGTGTGTGTGTGTGTGTGTGTGTGTGTGTGTGTGTTTGTGTGTGTGTGTTTGTAAAGTTACAATGGCCATGCTGCTATCAGAGAACAATTTACAGGAGTTGGTTTCCATGAAGTCATACCATCAGTCCTGGAGTCAAGTGCTTTCACAAGGTATGTCACCATACTGGCTACAGAACACTCTTAAAAATAAGAAAAGCATGTACAATAGAACATAGAACAGTAATCAAAAGCGAGACAAGTATCCAATCTCGATTAGCTATAATTCCAAGTTCACCCTCCTTACTTTGACCCTGGGTAGTTCTCACTCTGGGTGATAGCAGTTCAGTGGGAGCTTCTTCCTTCTGGACTGATCACTGGAAAATTAGGGGAGTTAATTCAGATTTGTTTCCTCTACATGATCTTAGGAAGACCCTTAGAGATGCAGTTGAAATAAAATAATTTAATTAATTTCTCCATACATACCAGTTTCTATCCTATGAATAACTGGATTTGGAAACTTGTATTTGACTCCAGCTTACTGTATATTATGTAAGCAAAATGCAAAACTACAGTGAAATATTCCCTCCCAGTCTCTCTGCTCTCATATTAATTTCACTCCAAAGACACTGTTGTTATTACAAGTCTTTCCATTTTCATTCTAATTAAGAAAGGTATTATATTATTTTCAACAAGTCTAATTATTAATCAATATACTTTTTATTTAATTAAACTTCTGGCCACAGTAAACAAAAGTTTGAAAATTACATGTCTCAGACCTTCAACAACTGGTCTTTGTTCTACTTAAGATAGAAAGGTAAGAAAAAAATGAAAGAAATGTGATGGAAGGAAGTCAGTTGGTAAGATGAAAGAAAGCACTGACATAGATTTTAGGACATATGAAGATGAAAATCCAAACAGTAGAAAGCAAAGGCAAATTTTAAAAAAATGAGGTCACAGATATAAAATGCTAATTCCTTTAGAAGAACTTGACAGAAAATTTGACCCTAAACCTATTAATGTTGATATGTAGTATTAACTTTTTAAAAAAGTAAAACATAATTGTGAAAATATATTCTTATCCACCTTATCTAAAAGTTCAAGGAAAAGAAACTATTATTAAAACCCACAAAATATAATTAAAATTTGAAGTTTTCTGTTGCTTCATTTGAATGTAAAATTGGGTGAGATAAATGAAACTAGACACCAGCTCTCTTCAGGTAAGGGAGAAAATCTAGCTAGAAGCAAGAGTATAACCTATCCCTATGATATTCAGATCTGCCAAAGCAGTTATTGAGTGACCTATTAATCTCAATGCTTTCTAAAATCTCTTTCAACTTCAAGCTTCCTACTATCTCGAAGGCTTCACAGATTGAGTATTGTCTTTATCCATTTAGGATGTCATATAAAATAGAACAGCATGTGTGTCCAATATAGACAAAATTACTTCTCAGAATTCTGGAGTTGTGAATCTAAGAACAAAACTGCTTACTTATTGTCTTCTGAGGACTCCATCTTTGTGCCCAGGTATGTTTTGTCATATGTCATCACAAGTTCAGGAAGAGTTCATCACAGTCTGCAGTCTCTCATAAGAACACTAATCATTTGAGGATATCACTTAATATGTACAGAAGCCCTACTACCTAATACCATCACTTTCTAGGATTGGGAAATGCACAGGCTAAGACACATATATTGAAGTTCACAGCAAGTCCTCATTAAATAGAAGAAGAAAGAAAACAAAGAATGTGATATGTTATATATCTGAGACAACTGAAAAACCAGTCTTAAGCTACAAATTTTTTCTGAAGGCTCTTCTCTATTAAACTCCCCATACTGTCTCCCATCATGACAATGATGCTACAGAGCTATTGATTTGCACTGGCATAAGTTTCCTATTTCTAGATTACTGCATAGATGGAAATATTACATTTTACTACTTAGTTGAGACATAATACTTTGAAGAATTTTTTAGTTATTTTGAACAATGAAGCTAAAATGATCCATATATACTTTCATTGAATATTTATCATTTCATTTTTTATAATTTATGTAGATTTTTCTGGATGGTAGACTTTTCATCATTCTAAGAGTTTGTAACAATTTGTATATTGCAATAGGTTCTACAAGATGAAGTATTCAAAAATGCCGGCATTTGGAGGTAAACTAATATTTAAATGTTTCTGTTTAGTCTTACAGTTTATAAGTACAATTTTCCCCACAATTTATCACTTAAATCCTTATGTGGACAAATATATAAGTGGATTTGTAAAAGTTTCAAATAATACACAAATGCTAATAAACCATAAACTTGAATTTTAGAGGAAAAAGAAGAAACAAAAAATTGGGAGACATGAAGCTCAAAATATAAATAATCTAAAAAGTTTGAATGGCATGTATATCATTTAAGTGATAGAGTGAAAGGCCTTCATGTTATTAGTATATAACTTGAAATATTGTTATGCATCACTTAGCAGAATACTAGTCTAAGTAATAGGACATTAGGCAATTTCATTATTGGGAAAACATCATAGAGTTTGATTATCCAAATCTACAACATATAGTACAATATATAACTCAGCTATATGATCTATTTGCAGCAATTTAGCAGTGAACTTTGTTTGCTTAAAAAGCACAATGGCTCAAACACTGTGAGATGAAATCATGTGCAAAAGAAAATGAGGTAATCATTATACAAAAGCACAGATGTCTGAAATTTGCTGAAGATGCAACAGGGCATACTGTGTTATAGTCAATCTTTCAATAAGTATAAGGCATACATACTAAATTAATCATAAAATGTACTACATGTCCAGTAAACAGCTTTATTCTAGGTGTCATTTGTTTATATATATTGGACATACTTAGATTATTTTTATGTGACTGAGGTGCAATAGGATTTGTTTACATCAGCCTCACTGCAGACAGTTGAGTCATGCAATGCACTATGATTTTAACCTGGTAATGATGTCACTACTAAAGAGGAAATTTTTGACTCCATTAACTTCTTAAGGCACCACTGTTGAAATGTGAATTGTTGTTGGAAGGAATGCTATATAATGTAAGAAAATTAAAGTGAAAGCATGCAAAAGATTAACCATACAAACATTATTCTGAAGAAGTAGTGGTTATTGTATTAGTGACTCAGATAAGGTGGATTTTTTAAAGAGTTGGGCACAAAGTCTGAGAGCAAATCTTCTGAGTCCTTGCAAATGTCAGCAACAAGGATTTTTACCCTTTGCAGATAAATTCATTCTATACCCTAAAGACTATGTTAATTTTGTAGTAAGCCTGTAAAAAAACATGCAATTGGCTGTTGGTCCCTTTGTAAATATGAGCAAAGTCTATGAGGCTAGACTTCTTTGCATTCCAAGTTGCCAGAGTCTTGCCTTTGTGCAGAAAAAGCAGCAGATCATAAAGCTCCATAAATTGAAAGTAAAAAATGGAAATATATGTTTCTGTACATTATTTTTTCTCCTATATTCTTCTCAAATATCCAAATTCCCCATCCTATTTTGAAAACCAAGGTCTTCTGAACATAGTCTAAGAACTAATGAAGCAGTAATATTTTAACCTTTTGTAGTTCTCAAAATCTCCTTTATACATACTTTCAGATCACTGCTTATCAACATACATATCAACATACATATCAATACCTATCTCTAGATTCTACTTGTCCAAGTTTTTATACCTGGTACACAGAAATATAGTTCCACAAACCTTTATTTGTGTGCTGTCATGGGAGCAGCTCATGGTCTGATCAAATATGAGTTCCCTGCAGCAAAGCTTCCTATTCTCGCACCACTTCCATGACTTGCATGATTCATGGATTAAATTAACTAACACAATGATAAATCCAAAACCCACAGATATTTATGGAGATCTGGTTTAGGCGGGCTGTACCTTGATGGAGGCACACCAACAGCATCTTAGAAACTTGGCATGTTTGTTATATACAGCACAAATGAGGATGAGGGTTAACTAATCTTGGTGGGAGTCTCTGTGGTGAGAAATCTCAGGTCACAGTCATCCTAGAAGCCGTAGTTGAAACTTTTTTTCACATACTGGTTTTAGGTAAAGGTAAAATACTAATCAACATCCACATTTGGACCAACAGTAATCTTTGCCATTCCTCTAAGCCTGACATGGAAAAAGCATTGCCCTCATGAGTCCCAGACATTGAGGTCTTTGACTTGGTTATACTCATGTCAATAAGACATATTCAATCAGGATTTCATCTGCTCTCCAAAACTAATCATAAGCATATATAAACAAATTAAACAAGAAAACTAGTACCTGGCTGAGAATACAATTTAACGAAACAAAGAAAATTTTGCAAGATCTGAAGGAAGAATTCAGCAAAGACATAAAAATGCTAAGGAAAAACAATTTGACATTTTGGGAAAGATATCTTAATAGAGAGAGCCACTATGGGCTTAGCAAGAATCCTGGTGCTAAGGTAACTCCCAAGAATCCACAAGGGGACCCAAACTAAGACTCCTAGAAATAGTAGAGAGGATGCCTGAACTGTCTTACCCCTGTAATCAGACCCAACTATCATCATAGGGGTCTCATCCAGCAATTGATGGAACTGGACTCAGAGATCCACAACTAAGAACCAGGCATTTAGGGGAAGAGAGGGAGAAGGTAACATATGAGCAAGAGAGGTCAAGATTATGATGGACAAATCTACTGAAACAGCTGAACCAAGCTCATGGAAACTCATGAACAATGTAGTGACTCCAGGGGATTGAACTAGGCCTTCTATATGTGGGAGACATGTGTGAAGCATGGCCTATCAGAGGGGCCTCTGGCAGTAGGACCACAATATATACCTGGTACATTAGCTAGTTTGTTGGAGCCCATTCCCTATGGTAGGGTGTCATGCTAAGTCTTAATGCATGGGAGAAGAACCAGGTCCTGACCCAACCGATTGTGCCAGACTAAGTTGACTCCTCATGGGAGCCCTTACCTGTGAGGAGGGATTGAAGGTGGGCCAGAGGGGAGGTAAGCAGGAGTGGGAGGAGATGCAGGGTGTAGGAAGCAGGGAGGGAGGGATAACTGTGGTTGTAATTTAAAATGAAATCAAAAAATAAAAAAATGAAAAAAAGAAAAAATGCATCATACATATGCACAAAAATTTTCTTGTAAGAATTATACCTTACAATCAATGACAGGTACTACATTAGGGGAAAAGAATTGGAAAAAGATTCCTAAGAAAACAACAAGTAAATAAATAAATAGATAAACAATGTATTAATGCTTTGAAAAAAGTCTCAATCCTATTTGATAAAATTAATGTAGAAATTTTAAGAATAAAATTTATAAAAATCAGAATCAAAAGTGTGTAACAGTAAGACCACAAATCCAACAAAAGTTTATTCATTAGAAAAACATCTGAGTGATTGAAAGAAGAAAATTAGTGTTTTTAATAACAATAAGAATATAAGCATTTCATTTAACTTAATAAATAGTTGTTATAGAAGTAATCACAATGTAAGATATTGTTTGATGTGGAAAATTGCTGTGAAAATGAGTAGAATCAATATTTGCTTAATATACAGAATTCTTAAAGGGTACAAAAGACAGAGACAACAATGTAAAATATAGTAATTAATAATATCAATATTGTCTCATACTTTAATATTTTAAAATTATTATGCAATAGTAGTTTGGGATGTGTTACATTGTTTATGCTGCAATATTTGTTTAATAATGCAAAGTTGTGTTGTATTCTTTTATGCTGCATTTGTTTAACTCTTTGAAGCTATGCTACTTTGTCCATCTAAAACACATGATTGGTCTAATAAAGAGCTGGACAGTCAATAGCTAGACAGGAGAAAGGATAGGTGGGGCTGACATGCAGAAAGAATAAATAGAATGAATAAACAAGAAAAGGGAGGAGGAAGAAAAGGAGAAGGGAAGAGGATGTCAGGGGCCAGCTACCCAGTCACATAGCCAGACACAGAATAGAAAGAAACCATTTCCAAAAAGAGAGAAAGGCAAAAGCCCAGATGCAAAAGGTAGATGGTATAATTGTTCAGAAAAGCTACCTAGAAATAAGTCAAACTAAATCTGGGCATTTGTAAGAAAGAATCAATCTCTGTGTTATTATTTGGAAGCTGGATGGTGGGACCCCAAACTAGCAATGTTTAAAAAATCAACAATAGAATTGTATTATTTTCAAAGTTATATAAGAACTATGGAAAAGTCATAAATTTATGTCAAATCTATTGAAAGCTTATTTGATTTGCCCATAGTAATTCAAGTGAGTCTATAGATAAAACACTTCGATAACATCAGGAAAATCAAATTAAATTAGAAATGAGTAGTATTTTATGTTTGTTAGTAATCATTCTTTGAGAATTTCCGATACATATTTAATGCATCATGGTCACAATCACCACTCCAGGGTCTCACCCTGCCCTGTATCACAATAAATAAATAATGCAGAGACTGGTATTGGGGTTCAAGCTTCAAGCTGAAGATTGTAAAAGCAAAGCAGTCAGCCTCTAGCTCTTATCTCTACTTCAGCTCAGACCAAAGAGGCAATCTCTGATCATCAAAACTGCTAGAGATTTCACTGCTCCTCAGATTCCCTAAGACCGCTATTCTCTCCTCAACATAGCTAGAGACTCTCAGACTGAATTTCTCTACCTTTTATACCGCTCAGATCCTGGGATTGACGGTGTGAGCTCTGATTCACTCTCTGGTAGCCCAAGGTGGTCTTAGACTCAGAGATCCACCTGCTTTTCTCCTGATTAATGGTGTGTACCACCACCTTGTCTCTATAGCTTGAGGCTGCCTTTGCTTATTGAATCCTCAGGCAATCTTTAATAAATCATAAATAATATATCACCACACTGCCCTTTCTTATCAAGCATCACCCTGAAAAGACTCACTTCTGCTTTTATGTGGGCTTTTTTTGTTGTTTGTTTTGTGAATCACTGAGCTTGACCAAAGCTTTATTCATGGACATGGGGGTTGATCTATCCCCTACAGTATTGGCAACTCTCTAATTGTGACACTAAAGACAGCTTCCATTTTTCCAGCAGCTCATGCCTCTGTGCCATTTCTTGATCACTTCTGGACCTTGTCCTTGTCTCTTCAATCATGTGGTATGGATCTCCCCATCTCTCATATCTACACTGGATTTTGGGTCACCTCTGGAATGGACCTTTCTTATAACCACCCTTTGGTGTGAGTTTCTCATGAGTAGCAGTTTCATAATAATAAGCAAAATACAGCAAACTTACTCACTGACAATAGCAACAAAGTTATACAGAACAAAAATGAAAGGTTAATTTCATAAAATCCCAGATTCTAAGAATTATAAAAGAGGTGGTGAAAAAGTGCTTAGGAAATTCATGAGGGAGGGAACTCTGTGATCAAGTCAGATTTATTAATAGGTGCCCATTGGGCCAAGCTGCCCCAATACCATTGGCTTATTAGATCAACTTCCCACCACAGGGAATATATGGGCACCTTAAAACAAGATGAAGGTCTGTATGAGAGCATTTTGCAAGTATAGATTCAGCAAGTGGTGGCTCTGCTTATTATGCTAACATTATACTCTAAATTAGGAATGATTAGGGCCTGCAGGAAAATAATTAATGACAATTAAAAATCAAGCAGAGAATATAAATTAACATAAGAAATGTTATTGAGGTAGATTTTTAACATCTTAACAGTGTATTAGTTATGTGAAGCAGAATTCAAATGCTATCCCTGGATGATTCAGAAAGCACATGAATAAAATTAAACAGGAAAGAAAACTAAGAACCACTAAAAGCCATAGTACTGCAGAGTCTTCAGAGAGGAGGAATAAGAACGTGAGATTATATCATAGCAAATATGTTGTGGTTTAATCATGTCTACCAGTGAATGTGATATAAATTCCATGTAGGACTAAGGAATCTGAAGTTTATAATTTTGGTCAGTTGTTGTTTTCTGTGTTAATGACCACCTACAGCAAATATCAGCTTCTATGAGGAGGGATGAGAGTTGCATTACTCTCAAGGTTATTTGAATGAGGTATAATACTATGTCCCTTTAGCTGACTAATAGAAGTAGGTTCTCCACTAAGGACTATAATCGCCACTAGCTATAGGCTTTTGGCTTGATAATGTTTTTAAATATGGGTTGTATTTTGTGCTATGGAAAGTCAATCAGAACGTGATTGGCTACTCTCATGATGTTCATGTCACTATGGTGCCTATGAGCATGCCTTGCCTGGACAGATAATATTATAGCTTGTAGAGCTCACAGCTGGACAAGACTTTTCTACTTCAGTAGTGTTGACATCAGTGTCTTTTGAAAGCAATAAATGACCCACAGAAAATGTTTAACGCAACATGTGGGGATAGCATGATCACATCTATTCATGGTTTTGCTTGCAGTTCTAGGTCACTGAGGTAAGAAAATCAACTTTTTTATATAATAGCAAAAGATTAAGACTAAGTTCTCAATTCCTTTTCCATATAATGCTTAATGTGTCATCCATTAAATAAAAATTATGTCTTTTATTAGAGGACTAGGATGAGTCTTAGTAAAATGACTACAGGAGTAAGTTTCTCTTATATGGCACTGCCATAGTCCACATTTCTAATTACAGGTTTTGCATATTAATCACACGTTTTTGCTAACAAAGTAATTTTGAATGGAATTCTGCTTACAGATTTGTGATTATATTTTTTTATTGTTGCAAAGAATTTAAGTAATTCTGAACATTTTGCAATGAAAAATCAAGAGTAAAATATTATTTTATTTAATTATTTTCAGTGCATGGTTTATAGATGTTTTCGCATGGGTGTATACATATGAGCCTGACAGTTGTGTTTGCCTGTCCTCTGTGCAACCATTGAGAATGGTGGAGCCATATTAGCCATAGTTAAGCTGAATTTGAGTTTTCTTATTAGCATAACAATGGCCCACCCCAAATTAAGTTTTATTTTCTTATTTAACTTTAGGACTGCTAAAACTCTTGAATCTGCATCACTGAAGTTGTCTGTTCCACAGTCCTTTGGCTTGTATATATTGACAGTTTCTACACGTTTATACTAGAAATTGTACACTTAAATGTAGAGATGGTAGTCTCATTATAGACTCTTCATTAATAGATTGTTGCTGCTTGCTCTTCACCCTCAGAATTCTTGTAAGGTTCAATGTTTTCAATTATTTTTTTTCTGTTTTGTCTAATATCAGAAAGATCCTATGAGAGTCTGGCACAGTGGTAGAGTTTTTGAAGGAAACTGCCTGCCTCTCTACCTAGATCATCTAGATGCTGTCTGTTGTCTGCGACTTGAGCACAAAACAGTTTTCTGTTTCTTTCTGTTTATAGGCAAATCTTTGGTTTTTGTTTTATCTTGTTTGTTTGTTTGTTAGAATGAATGCAAAGTCTTGGTTGGGGAAGTGTTTCCTCTTCCTTAGCAAGAAAATAACAGATCTGCTTTTATGGACCTCCAGCCATATGTGTTTACTTAAACCTAGGCTTGCTGCCACTAATGTAGGGTTTTGTAACATAGAAAGGAAGAGTCCAGGAGTTTGAATTGGTTTCGCTTTATGAATTTCCAAATGTGAATTTAAGAACTCTTTTTGGTTTCTTCCCTTAATCACAATCATTCTTGAGTTCAAGCAGACTTCCTCCTTGTCTTGAGCTAAGAGTAACCTTTATTCATAGATCAAGAACTAGATTAGCTAATACCTTTTAATTGGCTTTGATAGCATTGTGTCCCTTCCCCTAAGTTCAGACAAACTTTAAATAAAACTCACTTGTCTTTCCCTAATGAATTCAAAAGGCCTCATCACATATTGAAATTTAGGTTACCTGCTTGAATTGGGCACTCAATTCTCTGCTGGGCTCATGGGATTTTTTTTATGGTTATCTGTTCTCTATCATTGCTAAATGAAGAATGACATTTTCTTACAGTTTGAAACAATCTGCAGGAAGCAGAAGACCTCAGATGTGTTCTAACTGTAAAACATTATTGAGCTTTAGAATTAAGATTTATTAACCTTTCAGTACATATGCTGTGTTTCAATTAAAATATTTACCAACATATGCTCCAACACCCTAGCTGACTCTAAACATATCTTTATTCTGAACAAGATCCTTTTATATTTTGCCAAGAAAAACAAACAATAGAAAAGGGATTCTCTCGGTGCTTTTTTATACTTCAGCATATGAAGACATATATATTCCATTGAAACAGGACTTCTCCTGTCTAGCTCTCATTTCTATATATATACATAATAATATTGCCATATGTAAATTGTGTTTATGAGTTTATGGATATTCTTGCAATTTCAACTGTTTTTTTTTTCTTTCTCCTCATTTCATTTCCATTTTGACTGTAGTCTTAGTAAGGCTTAGTAACAGGTTTTTTCCCTGTCTTTGAATTCAGAACATGGTTTCTGTATGGAAAAAAAGAAAACAAGAGGGAAATAACTGAATTGTTTCATTGTGACCAGGGAATGGTGTGGAAAATTTTAAGATATCATAGTCATTTTCTATTTCCAGAAGAAGGGAGAGTATAATAAATATTTTAGTAGATAAAGCTTTTCTATTAGCAGACAATGATGAGTCAGTTTAATCAACATCTTAGTTGAATGTTGGCATTCTTATTGGCATCGTTACCTTTAGAGTATTCAAAGGACATGATTCACCATGAGTCTAACCATTTTAAGAAAGGATTGGAAGACAAAATAGAAGAAGATGCAAGCTTGGTATTGATGCATATTACCCACCAAGTAGATGAGAAAAGTGTTATTTTGTATGGCTATATTTCTGTTCTCTTTGGAAGAATTGGTGTTTGATATGGAAAATATAAAGTAGTTCTCAGTTACTGAACAAGACTGTTTTAGGCATTTGCTGGAAAAAGGGTTGTGATCATGTTTGGTGTGAGTCTTTGAAGCACTTTATGTTCTCTACAAAGAGAAAATCATTCAACAATACAACATCCAAACACTTCTAAATCATCCCCTAAAGAAGTATATCATAATGTCTTACAATTTTTAATTGAGGATATTCTAGTATACTATAATGACATATAAACCATAATTATTGTATAAATAAATATATGGTAGCATTTGCTCAGTCATGAATTAAGGATAATATCAAGAATTTTTCATGTATTCATGTAAATGTTTTATGTCAACTGTATTATAGTTAATAATTCTTGAAAATACATGTCAGGAGATGAAGAAATGGCCCAACAGTTAAGGGCATAGGCTGTTCTTCCAGGAGGACAGAGATTCAAGTACTAAAATCTATATGTCACATCACAACTGGCTGTACCTCCAGTTTTAATGAATCAGATCCCTTTCTGGCCTCTGCAGAAATTGAATGCAGTTATGTACACAGACATTTATGCAAGCAAAACCACTCATGCACATTAAATAAAATAAGAATCTCAAAAGAAAAAAGAAAAAAAAAATTCCCTGTGACTGTAAAGATTCAGCCATTATGCTGGTCTGCCCCGTCGCCTAGCAGAATGCACTGAGGCATTACTCTAGTCATCCCAGAGTTCCATGAGTTCTAGTCTACACACAGGTGCAAATGACCCCTTTAAAAGACAGACACCTGCCCACTTATGCTGTCTTTCTCTCTTTCAGCCTCTTCTCTCTTACTGTTCTTTCTGATCTTACTGTTCTCTCTGATGTTACTTCTCTTTCTGGTTTCCTCTCTTTCTGCTCCTGTCTCCCTCATTTCTTCTTTCCTCCCTCTGTGTCTCTGTGTCTCTGTGTCTCTTTACCTCTTTTCTCTTTCCTTCCCCCCTACCTCCCCTTTCTAATAAAACTTCTCACTCAAGCTCTGTCTGCCTGTTCTGTTTGTCCCTGCCATGGTCACCATTGCCTGCCATGGAATCATCCATAGTGTTCCACTCAGGAACCCCATTCCAGCTTTATCCTAACATTGGCCTACAGAACAACAGTGACTTCCAATCTCAAATCATTTTCATGTTATATAAGCTGTTTTTTTTGTTGTTTATTTGTTTTGTTCTAGGGTTAAAGGTGTGTGCTGCCATCTCAGGGCATTACTTAAATTATAGTTTTATTTTCTTTTAACTTTCAGAAATCTTTACTAACTTGGGCACTTGTTCCACTTGTATTGAATATCTTGTGGGTAGTAAGTACATATAATTTTGATTATTTTATATTTTAATGAAGTTTCAATGAATTTCATAGTCAATGATATTAAGATTCTAACTAGCATGGATGTAGCTAACTTTTATTATGTAATTTTGCTTATATTTGGTGATTTGAAATATAGAAATATAACAATTTTATGGTATACTTAATGATTACATTTTCACATATATGTGTGTGCTGTACAAATTTAAGGTCTGTTTTCTCTAACATCTAATGCTTTCTTTCATAAGATATCTTTATCTCCTTCCTTCCCATTGCCCCAAATACCAGAAATACTGAAAGTCTTAGTAATTCTGTCTTTGTTGTTTCATGCTTCAGTGAACGTTTGTGCAGTTTTTTCTTAACAGTTGCAGTTACCTTCCTCAGAAAAATCTAGGAGTAGAATTTGAAAGTCCTAGTCCATGAACATTGTGATTTTGTAATGACAACAGTTGTACAACTATTTATTCCCCTATTTCTGAATTTATTGTCTTTCTGCTTTCTTGGATCTTTTAGAATGCATACCAACTTCATTGTTGTAGCATATTTTTGATAATTTATTGCATCAGTTAATATCTCCTATTGAAATACCAATTTCTTGACTTTGAATGCCTATGTGAACTCCACAGGAGTGCAAGTGTATCCACAGATATTTTTGTATAAGATCATCTACTGGTTCCTGACATGTAGATAAGTGTATCTTAATTCCAATGATTTTCTTTGCTTTCACTGCCTAATCTGCATGAGTCTTTCTCCCCAAATACCATTTCCCTCAGTAGTATTTTTCCTACAAAGCCACTCTTCTCACAAAATGTCTTTACTACTGATATTTCTTATATTAAACCAGGACATCTGTGTGAATAATTTCTCTCTTGGGAAATATACAAAAGAACACTGATCTTTCTTGTAAATCATTTGAGGCCTATTTTTTTAAAAAAAATAATTATCACCTGCTACACTAAAAATGATTGAAAATCATGTAGTTTCCTGTATACTTGTTCATAATGGTAGATGTTTTTTCCAGAATCTTCATAGCCCCAGATCTTCTGTCTTCCTCTCACTCAGCCATACGAATCAAGGACAAGGGAGGAGAAAGGAAGTGCCTCTCTCATAGGAAGATGTTTGAGAATAAGTATGAGCATGTTTGTTTTACTGAGATTATGGCTATACCAAAATGGATGTTGTGTGAATCATGCATAGTTTCTAAAATTTTGTATTATGATTAAGAATTATTTTTGTCATTGAAGCTGATTGGCTGAAAGAAACAATGAGAAATAACTGATTAATTACTATATTGTACATGTCTGCATGCTCACTTGTGAATGTTATAGTTATTTAAACTAGATACCAGGAAGCAAAGGAGAAACTTAGGAACCAGGGCATGAGAGGGAGGGAAGGGAAGGAAGGATGGACTGAAAAGTGAAGAGAGATAGTTAGGTTTCCAAAATCTCCACAAAACTTAAGATCTTCTGACCTCCTCTTCCTACACCAACTTTTCCCAAGCTGTTCTTCAGGTCCTCAGTATTCATCAGTGAATTTTCTACTTTTTGTGTTTCTTGTCATTAGAAAAAATTCAAATAGTTTAGTGGCATCATTTTTTAAAGTACTCATTAGAATACTTAACATAACAAAATATTAACATGTATAAGTAGGTTATCCAAGGCATAATTGGGACAAACTGTTTTCCTTTGTTCTTCATATTAGGAATAAGAACAATAAGCTTCCTATAGAAACAAGGCACTCATTTTTGGAGAAGGAAATAAATAAGGCATAAAACTTGTGCTTAAAAAGAAAAAAATAATAGTTTACAATAGTTGTCCTAGATTACTTATTTTTACTTTTGAATGATATACAAAAGCATAAAAATTGTGAATGATGTGCTTAGTCTATAATGTCTGATACATATAAGGTGCAATATTTAATTCAAATTAAAATATTTATGATTTCAAAAGTGAAAACAGACAATATTTTGTAGATTTTTAAAATGTATACACTATATTATGTAAAATACCTCAGAGTTTCTTGTCATCTATGTACCTTAACACCTTGTGAACCTTTCTCTTGTTATCTTATGTTGTGATTGTCCCTTATTCTTATTATTCACTATTCTGTTTGTAAATTCTAAGCAATAAACATTTGGAAACCATATAATGAGTGAGATCATTTGTTCTTTGTTTCTCTAAAAGTAGCTAATTTCACTTAAATATTAATCTTCACCTGTATTGATTTGGTCTGCTTAAGTTGAGAATTAGGTTTTATTTTCAATTTTGTGTGTGTTTTGTGATGTGCATATATGTGCGTGTGTGATTTTCCCAGGGCCATTTATTGAAAAGACTGCTGAATACATGGTTTTGAATTGTTGTTTGTCTTCATGATACCTTTTTATGTAAGTTATTTAACACACAATGTATGTTCAGTTTTTTGGTTAAGTTTTCATTGTTTCTTATACTTCAAATAACCTTTCAGCATGTACCTTTCCTTACCCTTGTTTCTTGATTTCTGAGCAATTGAAAAGTTGGTCTGACCTCACCCTCCATGGGGAGCAGAAAGGGAATGGCATAGGAGGTTGATGGGGGACAGGGGAGAAGGGGGGGAGAGGAAACTGAGATTAACATATAAAACAAGCTTGTTTCTAAATTAAAGGAAAAAATCTGAGAAAAAAAAAGAAAAGTTGGTTTGAGAGCTTAGTATCTCCCACATATCAGTCTCAGTCTGTATCAGCTCTGACACATGTACTTCTTTTATTACTATGCTATCAACTTTTACTACATTAGAAAAATAATGCTTTAATTAATCTGATTTTTTATGGTTTTCTAATGTTATCTCTGCTATTTATGTGTCTTAGCCACTAGCAAATAAAATACAAAAAAATATACTGTAAGATAATAAGGGCTTCAGACAATAAAGTGAAGAAAAGACCCTATTAACCCTCTGGTCTTTTTTCAGTGGCATGCAAGGACAATGAGAAAAAAGGGTGCTCTCCGATTGAAGAGCGAGAAGGCCAATACAGGGAGAAGGAGGAAGGACAGATACTTTCAAAGTTGCTTGACAAAGACTCAAGGAAATATATTGCTTTATTTTTAACTAAAATTATATAAAATACGTATAAATGCATGAGTATACCCAAGAAGAACTTAAATAAAGTTAACCACTTAGACTGACAATGCCATCCACAAGAACTATCTACTGAAAAGCCACATAGCCAGTCAACAAATGAGAAAACTCTATTGAGCTTTTTGGTTTGGGCAGTCCAAATGGCTCCCAAAATGATACTGATAATGCTGCTGCCCTTGATTGACTTTCAGAGGTTGAAGCTAAGTCCCTATTGCTAAAGATATCACACATTTAGGTATCAGGAAATGATGATCTGAGTTATATCTCACCTGAAAGCCTCTTTCCTACAGTCTAGGTTCCAAGGTATCAGAAAGTATTATGTAAGCTGCCAGAGGATGTAAACAGTCAATAGTCAATTACCCAGCTATGAACCACAACACTGACAAGTATGGCAAGAAATCCCTGAAGGTACAATGGTGACACTCATATTTTATCAGTAATGAATAGTTCTGTAATTTGACTTATGGCCCTTTTCAACAGGAGTGATATCATGCCAGACACTAGAAACCTAGTCACCTTTAGCATATTTCAGCAATTGACTAGAAAAGCATAATTTTAACTATATAACTTATTATTTATATATTTTATCTTTTATTCATTTTATATAACAACCACAGTTCCCCTCCCTCCCCTCCTTCCCTTCCTTCCCACTCCCCTCACCCCCAATCCACCTCTATCCACTCCTCAGAATGGGTAAGACCTCCCATGGGCAGTCATTCTTATAGGAACAGATAATGCTAGTTCTCATTTCTCTTCAAAGAAACATCTCTTCACAACAAATGGAGACCACCACAGAAAACCACAACTAGAGGTAATGCAGAGTACAGTGGATTGTAGGGAGTCAACGCCAACATCTTTAACACAACTGCTAAAGCTCAGGTATAGACAATATCCAAAACTAGGAGCTAGAAAGATTCTAAGAGCCAGAGGAGTAGGAAATGAACTTTAAACCCCTTTATTCCAGCAACCATATCTAAATGAGTGCTTAGCAATTAAAATACCATTTTGCATTCTAAATGGAGAGGGGGGAATCTAAGAGTCCAGTCTCTACACCTCCAACTACACCCAACTAATGACTAAATACTAAATAGCTATAGCAGAGGATGAAGTGGGGTAATTAGTCTGTCCCAGGAATAAGCCCATTAATTGGTTATTCCATACAAATTTTCTGCTCTGCAATCACACACACACAGAAACACAAACACACAAGGAAATGTACTGAGCATATTTCATTTATACATTTATGCATCCCTCTATATATTTAACAATAATAAAATAAAAGAGAGGGAGTTGGGGTAATGGAGGACTGTGGGAAGGACAAGGGAAATATTGGATGGAAGAAAAAGGTATTAGAAATGATGTGATGCATAGTATTTTAATTTAATCATTTATTAAATTTTAAAAGGCACCTTTTATAAATTGAAAGGTGGAAAAATGTACATCCACAAGGATCTAAAGTTAAATAGACCTAAATATGAGTAGGTATTCTCACTCAAAATAGCAGAAATACATAGCAAAAATAGTCTAAAGTCTATTATTGATTTTTATAGACATTGATTAAAAGGGACATATATTCAAGTTAATTAATTCATGTAAATTCACTTTCTTGAATCATGTGTATCTTCATGTACTTCAGTTCCCTAGCATGAACCTTATAATGCTTTTATTGAGAATAACCCCTATCGGCTCATATATTTGAATTCTTAGTCACCAAAGACTGAAAATATTTGGGAAGGATTAGTTCTGACCTGGTTGGAGGAGGCATGTTGCTAGGGGATGACTTTTAGGTTTCAAAACCCCAGGCCAGGCACAGCCCCATCCCCCATCTCTGTTTCTTCCTCCCTCCCTTTTCCCCTTTCTCTTCCAGATCAGGCTATAAAGCTTTTAGCTACTGCTCCTGCACCATGCCTGTCTGCTTCCTGCAAAGATGAACTGACACTCTTAATCTATAATCAAGCACCCCATTAAATACTGTATTTTATGAGTTGCCTTGCCCATGGTGTCTCTTCATAGTAATAAAAATAAATAAACAGAAGTTAGTATCAGGGACTGGCCATACTTTTGTTTGGAGGAATAGGATTTTGGACTAGAAGAGTGATTGAATGCTTTAAGTGAGTCTTAATGGACAATCCTAATATAAGTGCAGAAACAGTATTTTTGAGAACAACGTGAATTATTCAGGCCAAGATAAACAGATTTCCAAGGAAAAGACAACAACTGCCTTAGAGTCCATCCTTGTGAAATTTTGGCAAAGAATGGGGCTGATTTTGTTTTTGTCCTAAACATCTGCCTGATGTTATATTTAAGAATTTTGGACTAATGTGCTTGGCAGAGAAGATTTCAAGACTGCCTAGTATTGACTTTCACAGGATTATTAACGATCCATCTTATACAGGTCTACAATGAACAGGAACAAGAGTAGCAGAGAGAAATAAAAAATACACAGTTTTAGGAGAAAGAAGTATAAGGAAATTCAATGGTGGAGCCAACTTTTATGATCAAAAAGATGAGATGTTTAAAGGAAAACCTATTGTTAAATGTAATCTCACCCAGTTAATCTTCCAACTTGTGAAATGAAAATACCTGAAGGATTTTCTAGGCCTAAATAACAACTAAAAAGCTTATGCAAATGCAAGGCAAGAGGGAGGCAGTTTCTAGAGCAGAATTTGGCAACTTGGACATTTTGGTTTATGATTTAGAGGTTTGAGTTTGTGGAATCTTCCTCTGTGGTTAGGGAAAGCCAGTGAGATCAGGTGTATGACATGACAGGGGAGTGTACTGTATGGAGACATGGAGTGACCATTGTGTTAAACTGTGAAGTGAAGTCTGGACGATTTGGGGGACAACATGTAGTAGATGCAAGAGCAAGGAAAAAACTAACAAGGAATGCAGGAAAGGGAACTGCATTACAGTCAGCAAAGCTGGAAGGCATGGTAGATACGAAAAGCCATTTATGTTCTTTACCATCTGACATAGAGAGGCATGACTTAAAGTTTTCCCTCTTGCGTTGGTCGGGCATTTCCTCACTATGCCCCTTTTCTCCCGTTTTGGAATGGCAATGGATATTCTGTGCTACTGAATGGTGGAATTATACAATTTGATTATGATTTTAGATGGAATTATAGTTAAGATAGTGTTTTGAATTTCAGAAGAGACTTTGGACATTTAAATAGTGTTGAGATGAATGGGATATGGAACTTATGAAGTTGGACTGAATGCATTTTGCATTATGATACTGATACAAGCCTATGGGGTCAAGAAGCAGACTGGAGTATTATGAAAAGGAATGGTATTCACAGGCTCCTATGTCTGCATATTTAGCACCAAGTTTTTTGTTTATTTGTTTGTTTGGTGAAGGATTAGGGGTTCTGTACTTGTTGGCGAGGGTGTCACCTAATTTGAGTTCATGTGTCTCTGGAGCTTGACATTGTGGTTTCAAAGGCTTATGCCAGGTCCAGGTTCTGACTGTTATCCTGATGCCTAAGTGCCTCATTAGGATATAAAGCTCTCAGCTACTGCTCTAGTGCCATAGAAATTAACCATTCTGAGAAACTTTGTGACCAAATTGTGATTAATTTTTCTAAATAGACCAGTGATCTTGAATTTAAATTCCTGAATAATTAAGCTTTGGAGAAAGAGAAAAAGGAGTGACTCATTAAGATTGTCTGTATACCTGTGTGACTTAATTATAAATTCTGAGACCCAGAGCAACCCTTTGTTCTGCAGATGTGTAGTAAGATTCTGAATGCCAACCAATAAATGTGACTCACATGAGTGCTGTGCAGTCTGTACAGATTCGTTGACATCTCTCTGTTGGTCATTTTCCAGGTCTTAAATTGAGAGTTTAAACTAATAAAATTGCAATTGGTAACAATTATCATGTGTCTTTTAATCTGTACCTGAGATTTATAAGACCAATTAAATAGTAATAATTGATGCTCTGTTTTACAAATAGTTAGTTAAACATCATCTCTCATTTCTAAAAAGTTACCTAGATATTCAACAGCTAGTAATGAGATTCCTCTTATGCATATTTTCTCTTCTGAAGTAGTTATGTTGGGCAAGTCTAATACCTTTGGGGAAAAGTATGTTTTTATCATCCACTTCACCAATTTGGGGCCTTAATTGGAGCACGTGGCAGAAAAAAAAACCTAATAAAATTTCATCAAATTACTTTATATTCCTCCTGAGCATATAGGAAATTGTTTAGTTCAACTTGTTCATGCAGGTGGGCATATGTGACTGATTTTGCTTAATTGTCAGCAGAAGCAGATTAAACAAAGACCCTAATGAGAAGCATTCACTACAGTCTTTGACATTGGCTAGGAGTGGACAACCTAAAATGCTAGGTAGGATTCCAGAACCTTAATTAAGTATGTCTTCAGGAATATAGTCACTGAAGAAGTCTTACAAATCACGACTGGTATACCTCAGGTATGTAAGAATAAAATCACTATCATGTAGTAACTGGAAACTAAGGGTAATTATTACTATTATTATTTGTGTGTGTGTGTGTGTGTGTGTGTGTTTGTGTGTGTGTGTGTGTGTGTATGTGTGTGTGTGTGTTACATTATCCTGACAAACATGGAACTTTTCCTCCAATCCTCAATTGGGCTATTCAATTCATGGTAGTTTATTTTCATTCTGCTTTAATCAAAGCCAAATTTCTGAAGTTTGCTTGTTAACATCAGATAATTTCATCTTGTCCTAAAGGTGTATGAACACCTTAGTTTATTAACACCAACAGAGACTTCATAGAGCTTGCCAATATTATGGCTCTAACATGACACAACATCTTCTATAGTTGATATTTTATATATCTTAGTGAGATTTCTAGAATAAGTTGATGAAGAAATCACATACACACACACACACACACACACACACACACACACACACACACACACACACACACACATTCACCCTTGAAAACAGTTCAGTTACTTTCTGCTTGATTGTAGATATTCATTTTACTGGATAGTTTTTATCTCAACTTGACACAAGCTAGAGTCATTTGATGGAACTTTAGTTGAGAAATTCCTTCCATAAATCTGGCTGAAGACAAACCTTTAGCACAGTGGTTCTCAACCTGTGGTTGGCAACCCCTCTAGTTCCCAGAACCCTTTCAAAGAGGTTGCCTAAGTCCATTGGAAAAACAGATATTTATATTATGGTTTATAATAATAACAAAATTACAGTCATGAAGTACCAAGGGAAGCAGTTTCATGGTTAGGGGTTACTACAGTCATGAAATATCAAGGGAAGCAGTTTTATGGTTAGGGGTTACCACAGCATGAGGAACTGTATTAAAGGCTCACAACATTGGAAAGGTTGAGAACTACTGCTCTAAGTTCCTTGCCTGCAAATATTGTATCCTAGAGGCAGCATGCTATGCTGCTCACACTTCAAGCCCAAAAGTCTATCATCTATCACTCCCCCAGTTACCACCCTTGCTGCTGCCACCCTATTCCAAATCCTTTTAGTATCATTCACCTCTTTTGCTGTCAAAATTTGTCTCCACTGAGGAGTTTTCTCAGTCTAGGGCATTTCCTTAATTAGTGATTGATTAGGGAGGGTCAAGCCTATTGTGGGTAGTATTACCCCTTCCCTAGTGGTCCTGACTGCTATATGATGGCAGGCTGAGCATGTCATTATGAGCAATCCAGTGAGGAACACTCTCTTACTGCCCGTGACAGCCCTTACCTATAAGTTCCTGCACTGAATTACTTTGATGATTAACAGTGATGTTCAAATATACCACTTTCTCCTCAACTTGGTTTTGACTATGGTGTTACATCACAGTAATGAAACCCCAACTATGGCATTCATTATCCATGTATATGCATGGGTCCTCATTAATGCACCACAAAATTCAAGTTGAGTTTTCTGTACCTCCAAAACTCAATTGCTATATAAAGCTCACTTGATGAGACTCCTATGATACTTAGAAAGGAATACATAGAATTATATTTTCTTTCATCCTACTTGTTAATTAAATTAAACATAAACTATTAATTTCTTTCCAACACATAGAAAGCCCTAGCTCATGTTAAGGACAGACAAGGCCAGTCTTGATTCCTTACATGCAGGAGCCATGATGAGAAAAACCCATCACTCATATACTTTTGACATAGTAAAGGTTCAAGGCTTACTTTTTTTTTCTTTTTTATCTCTTCCATGCTATCAATTCTGCTCTAGTTTTCTCCTTATGGTGAAAATCTCTCTAACTCTGCTTCAATTTCTTTGAGGGGCCAGCTTCAATAACAGAACCTGTATTTCAGTGTCAGTTGACATTACTACCTCAGAGAAAATGTAGAGAAACACAGCACATGGAAAGTTGTCTGTCTCCCAGTGTCCTTGATGCCAGCCTCCAAATGTTGTTACTATTTTCATGGCCTGGAGCTGAACTATGAGGTGGCCAATATATTGCCAACATAACATGTCATGCAACAGACTTGAATACAAAAGTACAATGATTTTTAAAGAACACAGTGTTTTCTCCACCAAATATTTAGGTTTTAGATTTTTTAAAAACTTTCTGGAATAGCTATATTCTGGATTAATCTTAAGGATGCTTATCATCCTTGTGGCTTCCGGGCAATAATCTAGAAACAAGGTTGGTGCCCATAACATTTGTTGCATGAAACTTTGTTCAACTGTGTATATATTGCCATTGTTACTTTAACATGTTCGCATGAAAAGGAAGTGAATGCAAATAATCTCTATTTTTCCTCCTTTTTCTTTCACTCTTTCTCTTTCTGTCTCTCATTCACTCATCCCTTATTTCATTTGTTCCTTGCTTCACTACTTTATTTCCTCCTTACTTTACACATTTTCCCCTCTTAACTACAGTGTGCTTTTCTGGCCATTTTCTTGGCTATCTAGTGCTGACATGTCAGTTTCTTAAGAGTACTAATCAACTTGTACTTGAGAAATGTCAAAAATATAGCAGTTCTTTGGCACTTTCTGTATTCTTTCTTTACAAATTCAACCTTCTTTACTAGTAAATAATGAAACCTTAAGAGTTCATTTTTTTTTGTATCTCCTACCTCAGCAATCCTGTAAGAACAATTTTGTTTATCCATTTCTCCTTAAGACTTCCCTCTCCACAACTGGTTATTAGTGTAAGCATTGCTTTCCTCCACTTTACCTGAAATAATCTAACAATATTCTGACCAGTTTTCCTGCTTACTGGAATATATACCTATAAATAAACATTCCCCAATTGATTTTTCTTTTTTTCTGACACAGGGTTTCTCTGTGGCCTTGGAGGCTGTCCTGGAACTAGTTCTTATAAACAAGGCTGGTTTTGAACTTATAGAGATCCACCTGCCTCTGCATCCTGAGTGCTGGGATTAAAGGCATGTACCACCACCTTCCAGCATCCCCAATTGATTTTTAAGAATTTTTTTCTCAGAATAAAAGCCCAAGTTATGTGTCCATAGATTGGAGATGATTGCTTTTACCATTAGATTAAATGTTTTGAGATGATCTATAACAGCCCCATAGGGAATACTGTTCTCGACTCACACTTTCTTCAACTTCTTATACTTTTGGGTACATAAAACAGTATCAGAAAATTTGTGTTCAACCAATATTTATAGAGCTCAAAATAGAATCAATTAAGGGATGAAGAATTATGGGGATGCTTATTAAACTCCCTAAGTCTCAATTTCTAATCTTATAATGGTGGTTAATAATGGCAGTTACATATTAGCTCCCAGTGTGTTGAACTAAAGTTCCCAGAGCTGAACAAGGACATAGTCAATGCAGAATGAGTTACTTGTCTTATAAAGCAGTCATATGAGAGGTAACCCCTCTGTGACTTGGTACAGGAATGCTGTCTGTGGACCAGTGCAAGTTTTCTCACTCCAATTCCTGTGACATTTCATTTTCTTATGAGGTCCTGCAGACTCCCCTGGAAACTCACATAGATGAAAGAATGTAGATGTCAAAAGAAGTGAGAGTAAAAAAAAAATTACCTTATATCAGGCAAGATGAATGTCCTAGATGTGTTGTATATTAGTCAGTGTTCTTTAAAGAAACATATTTGATAGAACAGACTATGTAATAAAAAGGGATTTATTAAACTGTTGTATAGACTGTGGTCTGGGAGCCCAACAATGGCTGTCCCTGTTGAAAAATGCTAAGGGTATAATTGAAGGTCAAGGTGTAAAGATTCCATGCCCAAAGGGGTGTGGCCACTATCACAGGCAAGCCCACTACAGTTTAATAGTAGTTCAGTCAGTGAAACTGTGCATCTCATTAGTCCCAATCCTGTGCTGAAGTCCCAGAGAGGTCTGAGAGAACTGCCAGTCTTTGCTGGAGTTCCCATGAAATATATTCTAACACCAGTGAAAGAGTGGCTTAGGAACATGGCAGATGTACTTGCATTGAGGATGAGATCAAGCAGGCAGAAAGCAAAGGCTTCCCCCTTTTATGTCCTTTTACTTGAGCTGCCACCATGAGGTGTGACTCAGACTTATGTGGTCTCCACTTCATATTATGCAATGAGGAGGGGAGAATAAAAATACCCTCACAGGTATACTTACCTGATTGGGTCTTTCTTAGATCCAGATGTAGCAAAGTTGACAACCAAGATTAGTCATCATACTTCCTTCTCACTGAAGAGAATTAAGGCATACGACAATTCTCATTTGGAAAGAATAGAAATACATACTAAAATTTAGCGGTTTATATAAATATTTTGCAATAAAATTATGGTACAGTTAACAATATGGAAGGAGAGTAGCTATATAACACAGAATTTCAGTATTTATTCATAAATCATTTCAACCATGAGTAACAGACATTCAGCCTTCCTATGTAGAAATGACAAACATACTAAGAAAGAACTTTGGGAAATATTATCATTCACAATAGTTTCAAATATACCTTAGGATAACTCTAACCAAGAAAATGAAAAATTTGTAAAATAAAACTTTAGTACATTGAAGTAAGAATTTGAAATAGACATCAGAAGGTGAGAAGACCTCTCAAGATCAGGGATCAATAGGATTAATATTGTGAAAATGGTAATACTACACATTGGTTGCAATCCTCAACAAAATTTCAATACAATTATTGACAAACCTTTAACAAACAGTCCTAAAATTCACATGGAAACACAAAAAAGTCAGGATAGCTAAAGTAAATCTGTGGGAGATAACAGTGTCCTACTTTCAAAGTATACTGGAGAGCCACCTCTAGTAATGAAAACAGAATATTATAGACATAAAAACAGCTATTTTGATCAATAGAATATAACTGGAGACCTGTACTTAATACCACACACCTGAGTTTTGACAAAATCTAAAACTTGATACTTGAGAAAGGACAAGTTGAATAATAAAAACAAATCCATACTTAGCATAGTTTAACTCCAAATGGATCAATGACCTCAACATAAGATCAGATACCCTGAATTCAAGAAAACCATTAACTCATTCATCTGAAAGACATTTTTCCCATAAACAAATCATTCATAACCTTTTCCCATGCAAGTTTGAAAGACCCTTGAGGTGAGGAGTCTCCCTGATCCAGCCGGTCCCCCAAGAACTCAATGTCCAATCCAGTTGATGCAACACGCAAGAGGATTTATTGCAGTCATTTAATGAGCTATCCCCATGCTAGCTCAGGCCTTTCATCTATCCACCATGACGGATGGCTAGGAAAGATGTTGTGAAGCCACTGCATAGAGATCTTATAGGGCAGCATAAGGGGAGTGTCTAGGGGTTCGCACAGTCTCAGGATTGATGTGCCTCCAGGATTGGAGGGTTTGCCCTGTGTTGATTGGTCAACTGGTTGTTATGGCCCATAGGCCCTCCCAGGGTGGTTGCTATGCTCTGTGCATCATTGCTGTGTGCTTGTCCATAAAGTACACCCAGGGTCGTAAAGCATAGGCCACCAGCTAACTTCTGATTGGTTCCTTTTCACATGGCAGGCGTCTGACCTCTAAGTGACCAAGGCAAGGTTATGGCAAGCACGAGTTACTGTCATGGCTGCCAAAATGGGGAGTTGGTCCCTTCAGTATAGACATAGAAAAACAAATTAGGATCATATTAATTGGTAGGATTAGAGAGGGTAAGCTAGTTGGCCATGTAACTAATTTTTTAGATACATAATTTGATGATAATTATTTAAATAATATAGCAATTGTTATGTATGGATAGAATACGTTATTTTCATTTATTTTTGTGTCTAGGTAGTTCATGTCTCCTGTTTTTTTCTCACCATTATTGAATTGTTTTCTCTTAAATAGTAATTTTCCATTAGAATTTTACTTGAATATTGTTTTATTGCTATATTAATAGGTATTTTATATATGTAACAATCAAACTTTATTAACTAATGTCTAATATTAATTTCAACTTTATTATTTAATAGAAAAATTATGGCCTTATAGCAGCAAAACTTTTTATCATATCCTACTGCTCGTAGTTGTGACATCAAATAATTTGTGTCAATATATATTTTGAGTATCATGGAATAATAAGCCAATATTATATAAATGTATGAATATATACTAGTATATACCCTTTCTGAAATACATTCCAACACACAGGGTAGTTTCACGTAGCATTAATTTTTCTCTATTCAAAAATTACTTATTGCTACATATGTTTTTGATGAAATAATTTTTCTTTATCTCCATTTTTATTTAAATTAGAAACAATATTATTATATATTATATCCCACATCCCTCTGCCCCCCTTCCTTCCCTGCCCACCCCCAACTTACACAGTATCTATCTCATACCCTTTCTGATCCCAAGGGAGGGTGAGGCCTTCCATAGAGCATCTTCAGAGACTGTCATATCCTTTGGGATAAGGCCTAGGCCCCCCCTTGGCCCAGGGTTTATCCCTCTAGGTGGAATGGGCTCCCAAAGTCTATTCCTATGCTAGGGATAAGTACTGATCTACTACATAAGGCCCCATGGATTTCAGAGGTCTTCTTACTGACATCTCCATTGTGTGGGTTTCACCAGCCTTGTCTTGACCCCTTTGTTCATCACTCCTCCTTTGCAACAGGATTCCAATTCAATTCAGTGTTTAGTTATGGGTATCTTCTCCCACTTAAACCAGCTGCTGGGTGAAAGCTATAGGAAGGCATGAAAGTCAGTCAACAATCCATTATCAGTGGAGGGTATTTAAGGTAGCCTCTCCTCTGTTGCTTAAATTGTTAGTTGGTGTCATCATTGTAGATCTACAGACAGATGAAATAAAATTTTAGTTCAATCTTGAAAAACATACACTTTTGTGTGTGACAAACAGGTATACATGAAGGCTGTTCCAGATAAAGCAAATGCCAAAGATAGATATCATGCTGAAGTTGAAATAGTTCTGCCTCTAGTCTAACATGAAGAGATAATATTCAAATGAGTCTGTTTGAAAAGTTAAATGATGGATGTGTGTTTGGAAATATGTTGTAATTATAGGCTTAGTTAAAAGTATTTTTGTTTTATCTTTGATTTAAACCCATGCAGAAAACATCATGGAAACATGAACTGTGTTTTTAATAAAAATTCAGGTTTACACTGATCTTAATTAAAATTATTGTATTTTGATTCTAGTTTCTTTTAGTGAAACCATAACCCTGTAAAATTATTTATTTCATTTGATTTTTCTCTGGTAGTCTTCATTTTAAAATCTTCATTTTAAAATGAGTGTAAGGTAGTATCCACAAAGTGTCATCATGAAGTTACAGCAGGGATTAAGATGGAACCTTGAGGCTATGATATTTATTTAAAATTAATTTGGAAATTTGCTGCGCTACACGGGAATCCCCTAAAAATATCATTTCACAGAAACAGTGTTAAGTCAATCCTTTTAAAGATAGACATACTTTCTATTACAAGACACTGGTAAATTGGGGATAAATGAAATAGGATTAGTATTATACTTTGAAAAGGATCATGTTATAGTCATTATTAAACTTAGATATCACAGCTTAATTTCATACTAGCTCCTGCTGAAGTAGGACTTACATTGTCATAGACTGTAAGTGCTCACAGTACTGTATTTAAATTCTTGTCTCTATGTCTCTACTTTGAGAGTTATAAAGCTTCTCATGCATTTTTTTCTGTACCTGAATTCATTAATTTAACAGTACTATTTTTTTAAAAAAATGTATAGTCTATTTTAACAGGATAGTGATAACTACTAATATAAAATACTTAGTATTGAAATAATTAATATTAACTGATTTTTTCCTTCTTGGAAATGAATCTTTACATTAACTAAATTGATAATCTTCAATGAAGTTCCCTAATGATTGCTATTTACCATTTCATCTTGAAATGTGTGTGATAAATGTAGAAATGATAACTTTCTGGGATTCTCGTATCTAGCAAATTTGGAGGTGTTTCCTACTGATTGCATAGACAGTGGTATGTTAGATGCCAAATTGATATGTAGATTTGTTAAAATAATATCAGAAAAAGAAACACAACAGTTACTCTCTCTTTCTCTTTCCCTCCCTCCCTCTCTCCCTCCCTCTCTTCTCTCTCTCTCTCTCTCTCTCTCTCTCTCTCTCTCTCTCTCCCAACTCCCTGGCTGTTCTGGAACTCTCTCTGTAGACAAGGCTGGCCTTGTTCTCACTGAGATCCTTCAGCCTCTGACTCCCAAGTACTGGGATTAAAGGCTGGGCTACCATGCCCAGCACATTGATGGTGAATGCCTTTAAAATTCCAGGAGGCAGAGGCAGGTGGATCTCTGTGAATTTCAGTCCAGGCTGGTCTACAGAGAGAGTTCTAAGGGAGGCTCCAAAGCTACAGAGAAACGCTGTCTCAAAAAAGAGAGAGAGAGAAGAATATATCTTGACAAATGGATAAAGGCATTTGACAGGCATAGAGACTCATAGTAAAATGTCTGCATTAAGTGGAATCACTGCATTGTCCACAAGAAGAAATGAATGCATTCATGATTTGAAGTAATATAGATATTAAAAAGTAAAATGTAATTTTGGCAACCAAGAATTTTTCTAGGTAATAACAAATAATATACAAAATGTAACACCTTTCCTCTATTTTGAAAATTGTGCAAAAGTTGAAGGAATAATGGTATTGAAGCATGAATGTTCAAAATATGTCTATAAAATAGCAGAACATTATGTGTGACTAGCACAGGAGACTAAACTAGGTGGGAGAAGAAAAAAATTAATCTACTAGGTTGTAAATCATGTCATGTGACTTGTTATTATTAGAGCAAGACTAGTGTGAATTCTAGAATGTATAATAAACCTGCCTAAAAAAATTTCTCATTTATAAATGCCATTTTTCTGCCACAGTATAATCTGAGTCATGTATTTAACTTGGGTCCATTGATTAGGCTTCAAACTTTACTGTGACAATATAAGAATAACCTTAATGACCTATATGTTAAGGCTTGCATATTTTCATATTAGAAACCTAAAATATCACCTGTAGGATTTTTGAAACCATACTTTGTTTAAGAGAAATGCTATGCCTAAATACTAATCAGGACATAGCCTTAATTGAACACCAGCAGATAAGCACAATAAAGTCAAATATAATATGTTTGAATAATATTGTTTATTCATACATATAGGTAAACACACATATAGATAGATAGATAGATGATAGATAGATAGATGATAGATAGATAGATAGATAGATAGATAGATAGATAGATAGATAGTCTCAGGTGTAATAAGAATTTTGAGGGTTTTGACACTGTTAATGTTACAGTTTTGAATGATATGGAAAGGACATTATTGATTTCACACCTTAAGCTTGTTTTGAACAGTGGAAAATGAAGTGTGATGCTTGCTGACAAAATCATTTCTAAGCAGCACCCTCAGAATAATTCTTTCTTTGGCTTATTCAGAAAACCCTTTAACACTTTTCTTTCCCTTTTCATTCCTTGAATCTCATGTCACCATCTCACTTGCACCCACACACCAATAGGGAAGCTGTAAATGACATCTCATAAACAGGATACAAGAAAATTTACAAAATATAGGATTGGCGTTTCTCCTTTGTTTCCAAATTGAAGGAATTCTCACAAGCAGCTGCATTAGCTTACAAAAGTCCTGGTGCTTTAGGATGAGTTTCTAAAATCGGGTTTTAAACTGCTTTCCAGAAAGAGCCATCAAAGGACAAAGCAAAGTTTGCATATGTTCATGGTCAAGACTAAAGAGAAAAAAAATCAGAAAATAAAGGATTTGACTCAGCGCATGTCCCATACTTAGATCCAGAAAACTGTGGAAGTGCCTCACATTTGCTAAGTAATGATACATTCTACCTCACAATGTTGCAATAAATGCAATATAATTCCTAGATAGGAATTCATTCTGTCCCTAAGCATTGTGGATATGGGCTGTATATATATATATATATATATATATATATATATAATATATATATATAATCTCCAAATATCTTATGTTAATATGCAGTCAAAGAAAATCAATATCAATCAAGTTTTATTTTGTTTTTTGAGGCTATTTTACCTTTAAATCTTCAGTTGGGGGTAATTTAAAGGAAATACTATCATATATTTATAAGTGAAGGATAGAATTTTGCAATATTATAGTGAACAGAAAATCACACTATAACAAATAAAATTACTTCTAGCTGTCTTATGTAGATTTAATTTATCATTCTATGCAACTTTCAGTTTCTAATTACTGAGTATGTTGTTAATTCACTGAGTATGTTCTTGAGATCTAGCTGAGAAAATATAATTCTCTTTTTATCATTTATATTAGTCATTTGTTCATTTATCACTTTCATTTCCATAGCAGCTTGCATTCTAATTCTTCATATTTTTATAATTTTCTTAAGACAACTATTCTTCATTATATCCATTGATCACTCAGGGCTAACTGTTGCTTCTAATAGAGAAAAGAAGCACTTATCCTTAATTGTGTTGGTGCATACATAATTTATGGCATTTTTAAATATTTTATCATTTTTTATTTGAATTAGAAATAAGATTGATTTACATGATGATCCCAGTTCCTTTCTTCCCTCCCATCCTCCCCTACAAACCCCCCCAACTAAAACCCTACCTATCACATACCCTTTCTTCTATTCTTCCCCTGACTTGAACTTTCTGCTCCCTCATGTCCTCTCCATCCCTCCTCTTCTTCCCTTCTCATTCTTGTAGCTCCCTACCCCCTTTTCCCATTCCCTCAATTTGCTCAGTGGAACTTGACCCATTCCCCTTCTCCAGGAGACCATGAATATCTCTGTTAGTTTCCTCCTTGTTGACTACCTTCTCTGAAAATGTGGATTGTAGGCTGGTAATCCTTTGCTCTAAGTCTAAAATTCATATATGAGTGAGTACATACCATGTTTGTCTTTGTGTGACTGGGTTGCCTCACTCAGGATGGTTTCTTCTAGTTCCAACCATTTTTCTGCAAATTTAAAGATTCCATTGTTTTTTTTTTTCTGCTTGAGTAGTACTCCATTGTGTAAATGTACCACATTTTCTTAATCCATTCTTCGGTAGAGTGGCATCTAGGCTGCTTCCAGTTTCTGGCTATTACAAATAGTGCTGCTATGAACATCATTGAACAGATGTACTTTTTGTATGAATGTACTTCTTTTTGGTATATGCCTAGGAGTGGAATTGCTGGATCTTGTGGTATACTCATTCCCAATTTCCTGATGAATTGACCTACTGATTTCCAAAGTGGCTGTTCAAGTTGACACTCCCACCAGCAGTAGAGAAGTGTTCCCCTTTCTCCACATCCTCTCCAGCTTAAACTGTAATTGGAGTTTTTGATTTTAGCCATTCTACCAGGAGTAAGATGGTATCTCAGAGTTGTTTTGATTTGCATTTCCTTGATGGCTAAGGAAGGTGAACACTTATGTGTATTTCAGCCATTTGAGATTGCTCTATTGAGAATTGTCTACTTAGTTTTGTACTCGATTTTTAATTGGATTGTTTGATGTTTTTGGAGACTAGCTTCTTGAGTTCATTATATATTTTACAGATCAGCCCTCTGTCAGATGTGGGGTTGGTGAATATCTTTTCCCAGTTTGTGGGCTGCTATTTTGTCTTGCTGACTGTGTCATTTGCCTTACAGAAGCTTCTCAGTTTCAGGAGGTCCCCTTTATCAATTGTTGATATCAGTGTCTGTGCTACTAGTGTTATGTTAAGGAAGCTGTCTTCTGTGCCAATTAATTCAAGGGTATTTCCCACTTTATCTTCTAATAGGTTCAGTGTGGCTGGGTTTATGTTGAGGTCTTTGATCCATTTTGACTTAAGTTTTGTGCAGGGCAAAAGGTTTGGGTCTATCTGTAGACTTCTACATGTCCGAATCCAGTTATGACAGCACCATTTGTTGAAGATGTTCTCTTTGGATTGTTTGTCAAAAATCAGGTGTTTGTAGGTATGTGGGTTAATGCTAAGGTTTTCAACTCTATTCCTTTATCTACCTGTCTATTTTTGTGCCAATACCAAGCTGTTTTCAGGGGTATAGCTCTGTAATAGATCTTGAAGTCAGGGATGGTGATGATTCCAGAAGTTCCTCTATTGTACAGGGTTATTTTGGCTATCCTGGGTCTTTTTTTTTCTCCACATAAAGTTGAGAATTTTTCTTTTAAGGTCTGTGAAGAATTGTGTTGGAATTCTGATTGTGATTGCATGGAATCTGTAGAATGCTTTTGTCAAGATTGCCATTTTTACTATGTTGATCCTACCTATCCAAGAGCATGGGAGATCTTTCCATTTTCTGGTATCTTCTTTAAATTCTTTTGTTAGGGACTCAAAATTCTTATGGTACAGGTCTTTCACATTTTTGGTTAGTGTTACTCCAAGTTATTTTATGATGTTTGTGGCAATTTTAAAGGGTGATGTTTCTCTGATTTCTTTCTCCACCAATGTGTCATCATTATATATTAGGGCTACAGATTTTTGGGGGTTAATCTTGTATCCTGCCACTTTGCTGAAGGTGTTTATCAGCTGCAGGAGTTCCCTGGTTGGGTTTTTCTGGTCTCTTATGTAGACTATCTTATTATCTGCAAATAGTGAGAGTTTGACTTCTTCCTTTCTGATTTGTTTTCCCTTCATCTCCATTGGTTGTCTTATTGCTCTAGCTAGAATTTCAAGGACAATATTGAAGAGTTATGGATAGAGTGGGCAGCTTTGTCTTGTCCCTGATTTTAGAGGATTGCATTGAGTTTCTCTCCATTTAATTTGATGTTGGCTGTTTCATTAAGGGTTATAGATCTATTTATGTTGCTTATCTGTTCTTGATTTAATTTTGGTAAGTGAAATCTGTCCAGAAAATTGTCCATTTCCTTTAGATTTTCAAATTTTGAGGAATATAGGTTTTCAAAGTATGACCTGATGATTCTTTGGATTTCCTCTGTGTCCGTTATTATGTCCCACTTTCCATTCCCGATTTTATTAATTTACATGTTCACTTTGCTGCTTGATATGTTTGGATAAAGATTTGTCTATCTTGTTGATTTTCTCAAATAACCAACTCTTTGTTATATTGATTCTTTGCATTATTCTCCATTTTATTGATTTCAGCCATCAATTTGATTATTTCCTGGCCTCTGCTCCCTCATGGTGTATTGACTTCTTTGTTTCTAAAGCTTTTAGATGTGCTTTTAATTCTCCTGTTTCTACATGTGGGAACTTAGAGCTATGAACTTTCCTCTTAGTACTGAGAAGGTTCCAAGTGGCACTGAGAAGAAGGTAAATTGTTTTGTATTTGGTTGGAATGTTTTATAGATATCTATTTAGTCCAATTGTGCCATAACTTCTATTAGTTCCTTTGGTTGTTTGTTAAGTTTCTGTCTGGTGTTCCTTACCAGTGGTGAGAGTGGGGTATTGAAATCTCCCACTATAAGTGTGTGCAGTTTTTATGTATGATTTGAGTTTTAGTAATGTTTCTTTTACAAACTGGATGCCTTTTTATTTGCGGCATAAATGTTCAGAATTGAGGCTACATCCTATTGGATTTCTCCTGTGATGAGTAGGAAATGACCTTCTTCATCTCATTTGACTGATTTTAGTTTAAAGTCCAATTTATTGGATATTAGGATTGCTACCCCTGCTTGTTTCTTGAGTCCATTTGATTGGAAGATCTTTCCCCAACCTTTAATTCTTAATAATACGACAGGAACCATCAGTTTTGAGGTTGAGCTGAGTTTCTTGTATGCAGCAGAACAAAGGATTCTGTCTTCTTATCCATTCTGCTAAACTGTGTCTTTTTATAGGGGAGTTAAGACCATTAATGTTGATGGATATTAATGACCATTGATTGATCATTCTTGTTTGTTTTTGATTTGGTGATGGTGGCAAAATTATGTGTGGGATTCTATCCCTTTTTCTTTTTGGCTGTTGGTAAAGTGGTGTTATCTATTGCCTATAATTTCTGGTTGTAGGCAGCTTCCTTGGGTTGCAGTTTTCCTTCCAGAACTTTCTGTAGGGCTGGATTGGTGGATATGTATTGTTTGAGTCTGATTTTGTCATGGAATATCTTTGTTTTCTCCATCTATGTTGATTGAAAGCTTTGCTGGGTATAGTAGTCTGGGCTGCCATCCATGGTCTCTTAGTGTAGGGAGAATATCTCTCCAGGACCTTCTGGCTTTCATAATTTCCATGGAAAAGTCAGGTTTGATTCTGATAGGTTTGCCTTTATAGGTTACTTGACCTTCTTCCTTTGCTGCTCTCAATATTTTCTCTTTGTTCTGTATGTTTGGTGTTTTGATTATTATGTGGTGATTATTTTTTGGTTTAGTCTATTTGGTGTTTTGTAGGATTATCTTACCAAAAATTTCCTCAATCACAATGAAAAAGACCCAGGAGGAATTTCAAGTTCAAGATAATATTCCTGTGAAAAATAACTTAGCATTTACATTTTATCATTTAATATATAAAAGGTATTTTGCTTTTAAGAGCTATTTTATTATTTTAATGTGCATGTTTATATGGAGAGAATGAACAAGTGAGAGACAGAGAGAAAGAAATAGAGATAGATGGAAAGGGAAAGAGAGTGGCACTCTGAAATCAGAGGTAAACAACCCCTACAGATGGCTGTGAGCCATCTGATATGGGTCCAGGGAAACACATTGTGGTCTTCTACAGGAATGGTTTGAGCTCTTAAACACTGACTCAGCTTTTTAGCCTTTGAAAACCATTTCAGTGTGGTAGAAGAAGCATGGCATGTGTAGAATTCTTATACCTAGTAAATTTTCAGATGAATTAGATTATAAAATAGTGCTCTTTTGTACTTTTTGATTCACCATTTTAGTCAATAATTATTTTTGAATGTTTAATTATGTCACTCACAGGTATGTCCTGAAATTACTTATTGATTTCTGATTTATAATAGATAATAAGATGGAATACTTTTCTTTCTAAGCCTTCTGTAAATCAAAGTCAGGAGGTATTTAAGTGAATATTAATGCATACCCAAACTGATAATGAAAAAGGTGGTGCCAGATGTTTTGTTTCATCTCAGACCCCCTTCTTAGGAGTGTGTGCACTCTTTTGTTATCAAATCACAACATTTGTACCTCTTTGTTGCAGACCATAATTAAGGAATGTTTATTACAAATATGAACTCTTATGTCTTCTAGCAAATATTTACTAGTGAACTTTGATAAATTTGCTGAAGTTCTTTTCAGGTACAGTGTACAGATTAATAATCCAAATCCTCTCTACAAATTCTTTTTGTAGTAAAATCTTTGGGTTCCAAGTTAATTTTGTATTTGAGGTCATGTGACACTGTGATCCTACTATGGGAGCCCATTACAAGTTTAATTCATCCTGTGTTGAGTGGGGAGTTATCTCAGGGCCTACCCTAATATACTAGCTAGTGTTTGTCATATTGCACCTACTTACACTGAAGGTTAATTTATGGGACTAATACTCAATACTTAGTAGATAAGAAGTCCTGAGGTTGGTGATCATGTGAAATATTTTATAACCCAACTTTGATCTTTCCAACTCATCAGACAACAATCTGTTAATCACTTTCCATATACAGATCTTTAGAGAAATTGAATATACATGAATGCTCTTTAAACTGATTAAAGATTGCAGAGAAAATGAAGACTCAAATGAAGTCTTTTGTAGAGTTATTTGTGATTCATGACTGAAAGCCACATCCACAAAGCACAGTGGTTTTCTGTTCTGTGGCAGGTATCAATCGCCATGGTAAAAGACTTGGCCAGGAGATCATCTCTCCCATCTGTGTCAGAGTTTGACAGTTGTGATCTCATAGAGGCCTTATGAGAGTAACAACAACTGACTAGAACTGATGAATGCAAGGCCATGCCATGTTTTCATGGCACATAGCCACATTTTCTGGCTCATATAGTTTCATCCACTTCCTTTTGTTCCCTGAAGCTTGGCTTTAGGTAAAGATTTCCCTTTGATAGCTGAGCACTCTGTTTCTGTCACTCATCACTTTGGCTACTTCTGTGGCTCTCCAGTGATCAATGTGAAAACAAACTTCTGTGATCAAAGTTGAGTACAGCTAGGATCTATAGTTGGAAACATACATATTTAGAAGGCACTTTGGTAATATGGCCATGTAACAAATAACAAAAACAGTTTCTTCTAACCAATTTATTTAATAGAAACAGAAGGCAGAACATTTAGAAACCAGCCCACGGTCATAAATCTTAAAGCCTTTGCAAGAAACAAAATTGATTCAAAGTAACAAAACATAAAAAAACTAGATTATTATCTCTTATAAAAATAGCACAAAAATAAATGATTAGTTCATTTTGAGAATTAATGCTATGAACATAAATATATATTCATTTAGTTGATAGAAGATTTCTTATTTATGTATTATATCAGAACAACAGTGTTCTTCCCCAAACTTGGGATAGTATGAGCTATAAATCTTGTTTTTGAAGGAAGCAGATCACTTCACGTATGAGTAGATGAGGTTTGTTTAGGGGTGACAGTGCTTTCTAATTGGGTCATGGCTCCTAGCTGTCAACTCCCACATAGCATCTGGTTTGTACTGAGTATGAGCTGAGATAAGGGTTAGTACCAGCAGACACATCTATTGAAGATAATACAGCATCAGTGTTTGGGTACCCATTCAGAGCTAGTAAAACAGATTGGAAGCTAGAAGGGTCCCAAACACACCACTGACTCTTACTACTGGACATCTGCTGATATTTATGAAATTGCTGAGTACTGGGAGACTGGCCAGGAAATCACAAGGGAGTGTCTTGCAGTCACACCACGCCATCACAGTAAGCACAGGGAACAGTTGTTTCACAGGGAATTTGTCAGGTTTTGAAATCAATAGGTGCTAAAGGGTAGAAAACAAATGAGCTTAAAATGTTCAAAGAACAGAATTGTCATGGCCAAGGTAAGTGACACATATGTAAAGAGCCTTAGAAGGCAATGCTAATGTGATCACATTTGAATACTATACAATAAATTTGAAACATTGTAAAGAAATAGGCTGGAGAGACAACATGACTTTAGTTAAAAAAATGAGTTCTTTTTTTCACTGAATTTATCCATTGTGGGGCTGGATGGTGGCTCAATGGTAAAGAGTGCATAACACTCTTACAGGCAACTGTACTTATATCCCCAGCATCCCTGTCGGGAGGCTTACAACTGCCTGTACCTCCAGCTCCTAGACCCTTATATCATCCTCTGGATTCATAGGAAGCAGATGTATACAAATCCATATACAGACATAAGTTTATAGACATAATTAAAAATGATTTTAAATTACTAAAAAGTTATCATGGAAATCATTCAATAATATTGAAAATAGACAACACAATAACCTAGAATAGGAATTTTTTTTCTGTGAAATTCACATCAGCAATATCACCAGCTTCTAAATGAATTATCAGAAATACAAACACAGGCACTTTGTTCTAAATAGTGATTATGCTGAAATATTATTTTATATTATTTTGTATTCTGTCAAGGGCTTAGGGGAGGTTAAGGAAAATTCCAGTAACTGTTCCAACTCAGGAGTCAAGTATGCTGTATACAATTGTCTCATTTGAGCCTCATATGCACCTGACCATTAACAGTGAATATTGCTCTACAGCTATTAATGATCAGCAAAAGCCAGCAGCAAGGTTATTTTGCAGTTTCAATAAAAGTAATCATCACTACCATTTATTGAGCCCTCATTGCCTGCCAGGCAATCTGCTTAGCATTTCACTTACATTATGTTATTTAAGCCTCACAACAACTCAGTGTTCTCATTACAAAATGAGAAAAAAAAAGACTCAAAATGGCTAAGTAACTATGTTAAATCAAAATCTTGGATTCATGGCTAGTTTCTGTTGGCTCTAGAGATTGCAGTAAATGTCTATAGGCTATAGCTTACCACAAATCTTTCTGAAGTTAGTTGTGGTCATTATGACAAAAGGAAATGATTACTAGCTTACTTCAAGTGTTCTGGAACTACAGGCACTTCCTTTTACATTGTATGTGCTAGGATGACTGACCTCTGCTTCTTTCTCTGCTATTTCTATCCCTCTCTCCTTCCTGCCCTGTGTTGAAGCAGTTGAAAATAATTTTTGGAAATGTATGTATAGGTAATTGTCTCTTGTTACTTTTCATGTCCATACAAACACTATAAAAATGGCCACAACATGAAAATCAAGATCAGAATTTCCAGTCACATCATATTAAGGCAAAAATTTATTTGTGAAAGAGTAGAAGAGATTGTGCATAATATTATGTTGTTTGGAGGATTATTATTCTGTGATAATCTAAAAGACAATGGAGAAAACAAAATTTTATTAAAATTAGGCTCTAAAGATGCAGTGTTGGAAGTTATCACCACATTTTCTCTTCAGTGCATAAATAACTAAAAAGTATCGAGGATTTGATTAAAACTCACAGAATTGGGCAAGGAAGTTTACCTATCCATTCACATTGTCCTACTTATTTATTGAAAGCTGATTGGATTTCCTTATCTATTTCTAAAAGTTTTACTAGTACAGAAGTGTTGTGAGCATTCGTGGACTCAATGAACTTGGGAGGCTGCCTGTCCACAATAAGGACACAGTCTGTACTATTGAAATTCATAATGCAATATATGATTCTCAAGTCTGAATAACATCACTTTTGGACACATTATTATCTTTTAATTACACAGTTTCCATAGTAGATTCCATTTTGGTTCATAATTGAGAACAGCATGAACTTTTATTTCTCTCCCCACCATTTCCTAATAGATATTGAAACAAGTACTGAAAATTGTCAAGTATTCTTTCTCAGTCTCTAAAGTTATGCATCACTTCATTTACTGCTTTTCACTGTGAAAATATGCTTCTCTGACTAAGTTTAAATGTAACCCGGTCTATGGGTACAAATAAGTATAAATATTTGGCAAGAGTTTTGACAACATGACCCTTGAGCACACTAACAGCAGTTGTACTCTACATCATAGCACCTCCTAGTCACTGCCTTTTGATATTGATTACAGTACCATCATTAAATTCCCTTCTGTGGATCAAACTTCAAGTCCAACCAGAATTCGATGGTTCACCATTGCTGAAGTAGTCAAATATTACTGGACAGTTTAGTTTTATAGCATGCATGGTCTAGTGTTGTCAAAGACCATTGATATCATTGTTTTTCCTAAGTAGGTTGCATGGAATCTTCTGATGATAGGGAAGCTAGGCAGGATGGAAGAAATTTCTTCATGTTGAGACTGATTTATCTTATTTTCTTTTCCCAAAGAGTGTGCCAGCTTCACCAATAGGGTCTTATGTAGTTATGGTAGGTAATCAAAGGGATGCCAATTATCTAAATTGTTGGTGACCTCTGTGACCTCCTATAAACAAACCCTAGTGAGGCCTATCATGTTTTGTGCTACAGTATTCCTTTAATTAGCAATGTCTTCAGAAAGCAACATGGTATACCAAGGCAGGGTAATTCCACTCAAATTCTTTTATCAAAGTTGTACTTTTAGTTTAACTTATCAATTATTGGGTTTCCATAAAGTTTTTTTTCACAGGTCCTTAGTTTGTTTAACTCAATCAATTGTTCTCCTAACTTATCATCCCACTGCCATCCCCACTTTTTCCTTATCCCTCAGTATTCTCGGGCTTTTTTTTAACTTCATGAGTGTCTTTTTATCATTCCACAGTTTTTAAAAGTAGGGTTGTGAGGTCATAAGTTTCATATGTCTTTTCACACCCCTTCCATCTGGGCTAGGTTTCCTGTTTTCCAACTAATTTTCCTGCATACTCCCATACCTATCCCTGCTATTGAGTAAATGCAGGAGAAAAGTATAACTGGGGAGAGACTAATAGCACAACCAAGATTAAAGGGAAACAAAGTATGAAGGATAAGGAGGAGGGTTGTGAAAAACTAATATCTTTACATAACATGGCTATCACAAGAATTGCACAAGATCAAGGCAACTAAATACCCTGCATAGATTGGGTAGATAATCTCCAGTCCCAACTCCTTACTGATGGACTAGTAGTAGACAGTTACTAAGGGAAGGAAAGTTATTAGTTTTTTGAGAATGTAGCCCGTGGTGGGTTTCTCATGTCCCAATGTATGGCTGCCAACACATCTACATATGGGCAGCATTAACAGGAATTAGGGATTATTATAAACCAAAAAAACTTAGAGGGGAGAATATAAAGTAGAAATGATCATATTTCATTGTATGAAATGATTTTGTCCAACATAAAGAAAATATTTAAAAAGTATGAAGACTATGAAAATACATACATCATTTGTAATATTCAAAAAGAATCAAGTGTTTTGTTATGAATTTACCAAATTCAGATTTTTAGGAATTTTCCTTTCAAAAGATACTATGTAAAATTAATTTTTTGAAATACTGTATGTTAACTTGACTCACTCAATTGTATTAAGAAAAGGAGAAGAAGTGAATGAATATTTCCAGAGTAAGTGAAGTGATAATTTGCAACTGGCTGATTAGAAGTTTTGGAAAGATCAATACAAAAATAACAGCAAAGTTAAGGGAACAGTCATCCATTTTTGCTGCAACTGCAAACTGGTACAGAAACTATAGAAGTCAGTGTGGCAATTTGTCGGGAAGATAGGAGAAGATGTGAATAGATCCAGCTTTATCACATTTGAGTGTGTTCCCAAAAGATGCTATGTCCTACTACTGAGACACTAACCATGCTAATTGCTGCTCTAGTCATAATTGCCAGCAATTGGTAAGAGACTAGATGTCGGTCAATAGAGAATGGATAAAGAAATGTTTACACAATGGAACATTAACTTTAAAAAATGAAATCATGAAATGCCCCCATTGTATGATCATGAATAACAGGGTTCACCTAAAATATCACCTTCATTTTCTAAATAAATATTATGTAATTTTTATGTAGAAGACTACAATGAATCAGACAATTCCATATTTTGTCACTCAAGCTATTATGTGGCTAATTACTGACCCTTCTATTTCAAAATTTAAGAAAAGAAAAAATACAGTGGATTGGTTTACTATAACATAAATCTTTTTTATTACTAGACAACAATGTAATTTATATACATCAATATAATTCTCACAGATATAATGAAGCATGCATGCTGACCATTTCATTAAACATTATATTAGGTATTTCTTCATTCCAAATATGCTATCATGCAAAGATATGTAAACAGAAGCTATAGTTTAATAATTTATGTATATTTTGCACAGAATATTTTAGGTACTCATCATATGTCATTTTAAATTTATCATATTACATTCCATACATTCAATTTTATTAGGAATATCCCTAGAGTTTTAAATATTAAAATTACTAAATATAAGTATTACTATGCGTAAGACTTGATATTTAATTAAACATATGTTGAAAAATATACCTTGTGAAAAATATAGGAAAGGTATTAGTCATTTAATTTCAAATCATTTTTGAAAATCTTCACCAATGTGTTCACAACATGCCTGAGTTTAACTTCAGTCTTCTTCCATTTTCTATCTCACAGAGACACTTCTGGCTCCATCTCATAGCTGTGATTTTAAAGATTGCTTGACTATATGTGGAAATCATTGCTTGGCTATAATGGAAATCAGTCTGGGCTACATGAGGCCCTGTTTAAAAAGATTCTTCTAACAAAAGTAATTAATTAGTTCTTCACAAAATAAGGTACATTTTCAAGCAAATAACTGTAAATTTTACTTGGTTCCATGACTTTATAAATCATTAGAAAATAATAAATCATATGTAATAAACAGATTTTGAATGTAATCTTCTAGCTCCCACCTTTGTAAACTTTTGAAAATGATCATGGCAATGAGGACTTCTACTTTGCATGATGACATGAAAAGAATAAGCACTTAAAACAAAATTAGTAACAGAAACTTGAAAGTTTTAAAACAGGACTAACACTTTTTTCAAAAGTATTATTTTTCTAAGAGTATCACCAATTCCTCCCAGATTTTGTCCTCTACCTATCCAACTGCACTTTCTTTCTTTTTTTCTCTCTCTCTTTATAAAACATACCAATAGGCAAACAACAGCAAAATTAACAAACAAAACCCAGAATTAAGTCAACAAAGAAAAAGTACAAGAAACATACATACACACACAATTAAAACACAAATTTAGGAACAATAATATATAATCAAAAGGCCAGTAAGATAAACATTTCCAAACAAATAAAAAATTAGAGAAAAAAATCTAGAAAAATACTATTGAGTTAATTTGGGGTTGGCCATCTACTTCTGGGCATGGGGCCAGTAAGAATGGTTAACATATCCGTTGGAGAAAACTAATATTTGCTCTGCAAGGAGATGTCAGCTGGAGATAGCTTCTTGGTTGGGATGGGAGCTTATGTCCACTTCCTCTCAGCACTGTGACTCCATCTGGCTTGAAACTGTGAAGGCACTGTGCATGCTGACACAATCTCTGTGAGTTCATATGTTAATCAGTCTGCCAGTCTTGTGTCTAGACACTGTTTCCTTGGAGTCGTGCAACCCATCTGGCTCTAACCATCTTCCTCCTTCCTCCCTCACATAACTCTCTGAGGGGACAGATTTTGATGAACACTTTTCTTTTTTAGGACTAAGGACCAAGGTTTTAATTCTCGGCACATTTTTCAGTTGTGGGTCTTTGGTTTTTGTGTTAGTTCCTAGAGGAAATCTTTGAGGATGATTCAGTGAAACATTGATCTCTAGGGATAGCAAAATGTTCATACGAGTCATTTTATTGCTATGTTCTGTATCAGAACAATAGAATTTTGTTTTTCTATAGGCCTATGCTTTCCTAGTATTTGGTTCTGGGCTACTCAAGCAGTATCCAGCATGGGCTTCATTAGAGGAGTGAGCCATAAATCCTTAAATACAGGTTGGTTTTATCCACAACATTGATTCCAAGGTCATAGCAGTATTATAATATAGGCAGAACACTATTGTAGATGATAGGATTTGTAACATGGATTGTGTTCACCTTTTTCCTCTTATAGTGCCTAGAGTAGTTTTCTGTATTAAGAACACTGATCTGTAGAAAAAGCCCCAGTTACGAGCTTTACTTCTCCATGTTCTAGGAGTAGGCAGGTGTTGTCTTCAACAAACATTCTTTTCCCTAAGTTTCTAGAGAAAAAAGCAATAGTTTGGTAATAGTTGATGTTTTTGTGGTGTCCCTGGGGACCCTTTGGTCTACCAATTCAAGGAGATGTATAATTCATTCCCAGAAGCAGAAATTTCATTTGGTTGTGAGAGATGTCTAGTTGAGGCATGGTTTCCAAGCATAGAAGATTGCTAAATGATTTCCATAGTTACCAAATCATGATTCATTTACTCTCTCTTTTTATTCTTGAAATGTTTTATTATAATTAAAAATATTCTTTATAATTTTAAGATTTTTATACTTTCCATTTGTATCCTAAAGATTTCTGCCATGGCATTTCTAATTCTGTCTTTTTTTCCCTTTTGCTAAAAATAGTTTCTTTATGAATAATATATCTTAATTACAGTTTCTCCTTCCTCTACTAATCCTCCCCACTTTCTTACCTTCTCTCCCATGCTGATTTACCCTATTTTTGTCTCTTACGTTAAAAACCTCTATTACGTAAATTACGTGAATTACCTGTCAGGGCACTTAAAACTATCTGATTCTTTTATTTAAATATATGTATACATATAAATTTGTTTACCCTAAATGACCACTGCATTTATAATATGGCTTCTAGTTTAGTTTTTTTTATGAGATTCCTGAGTGAACTAATAAGTGAGTCCTTGTGTCTATATCTGTTTCTTTTACCCTTTCTTTGGCTCTTATTCTTTTGTTCGTTTATGTTTTCTTTGTTTATTTGTTAGTTATTGAGGTCTATTATATCTTGTTAGATTTTATCATTTCCTCTATTTTGAAAACAAAGATTGTGTGGATGCATGTATATGTGCCATAAGCATGCATGTGTTTGTGTATGGATTCAACTCACTTGAGTTATAAAACACACTTCTTTTCTTAAACTCAACCAGGATTATTTCCATTTTAGATATTTTATTTTCTAATTACTTTAAGTTCTATGTAGCTTTTCTCATATATTCTCTTTTCAGAAGAAAACTCTATATATTGATTCTATTTTTACTATGACTGTACACATTTCCAAAAGCATATAATACCTCATATAGTTAGATTGTTTATATATTACTGGAAATAATGCTTTTTATTGGGTAGTGTTGACCTCTCCTTCTTCCTTCTTTGGTTTATTTGCTTGCTGCTGTACTGTTATTTCCACTGGACAGAGAGGTAAGGCTCTTGATACAGAGGAACCTAAGGACATTTACAAGATTCAGGAACCTCAGATAATTACAAAACTCACACAGATAATCCTTGACTATGTATGAACAGTAAAATATTATTGGAAATAGCTGGAAAGTGGTGGCACACTCCTTTAATGCCAGTACTTGGGAAGCACAGGTAGGTGGATCTCCATGAATTCCAGAGCAGGAGCAGGTCTACAAAGCAAATGTCAGGAGTAGTTCACTGGAACTATCTTTAAGTTTCAGGTAACTCTAAGGATGTCACTTAATGAATCATTACAGGTGCTATTATATGTTTTTTTCATAACATAGTTGTCTTAGAGTTAGTCATGTCTTTGTAAGAACTGACCCCATTAAAACTCATTGATTCAACAATTTGGACTTTAAGGTACTTATTGAAATTTTGTTATCCTTGTCTTATCTGGAATGAATAATAATGGCCCCCATGGGCTTATATATTTGAGTGGTTAGGGAGTAGCACTATTTATAGGAATTAGAAGGTGTGTCCTTTTTGGAATAGGTTTGGCCTTGTTGGAGGAAGTACATCCTTTTGGCTTTGGGGTTTCAAAAGAGCAAGCCAGTCCTAGTACCTATCCCTTCATGCAGTATGTGGATATGGATGTAGAACTCACAGTTCGTTCTCCATCAGCATATCAGCTGCATGCTGTCATTCTTCCCTCAGGGTGATAATTGACTAAACCTCTGAAAGTGTAAGCCAGCTCCAGTTAAGCCCATAACTCTCTAACTATTTGGCCATGGTGTCTCTTCACAGCAATAGGACATTGACGAAGACAGTCTTTCAGTGTACTTGGCACTTAAACAAGAACTGGAAGTACTGAAGATTTGTTAGAACATAGCAATTAGATGTCACTGTGATGGATGACATCACATGCAAATGAGGCTAGTACACATTAGATTCAAATGACCCCAGATTCAATCCTTTTCTTTTTTTCTTTTTGGTTTACCGAGACAGGTTTTCTCTGTGTAGCTTTGGAGCCTATCCTGGCACTTGCTCTGTAGACTAGGCTGGCCTTGAACTCAGATCTGCATGATTAAAGGCATGAGCCACCAAAGCCAGATTCAATTTTGATACAGCTACCTTTTCCATTTGCTAGGGGATAGTGTTCCTTGTTGTAGTTAAAAGTGTGTGTACCCCTTCCTATTGGTGATAAGACATGCAAATGAGTTTGCAACAATTGAGAGTGGAACATCCCTGGGAAGAATCTCAGGGTGGCTATCTTCATCTGTGTTATATGATGTTATATATGCACTTAATCAATGGGGCCTACCATACAAGTGTGTGTATACCCATCAGACAGATGGACTAGAGAGATTGACTTTATAATTACACACACACACACACACACACACACACACACACACACACACACACAGAGAGAGAGAGAGAGAGAGAGAGACAGACAGACAGACAGACAGACAGACAGACAGACAGACATATATTGCATGAATGTAGCATTTTTGGATGGAATTTCAAAGAATGGTGACTATTGTTCATATTACTGTAGATAATAAGGTATGCAACAGGCAAATAGCTGTCTTTCTAGAAAGAAATTGGATCTATAAAAGGGTATTACACTGGCACAAAAAGACATATGGGTGATCCTCTACATAATATGCTCTAATTTGGCAGTAAACAAAAGAAGGCAGGAAAAATGGTATTATCTATCATTTTCCTACAGAGAGAGAAAAGTTGAATCTATGTCAAACAACCTCTACTGGGATCCAAAAATCCTGATTGCCATATGAATAAACAGACAATTTGGAAAAATAGAGAAGTAGTAGGAGGTATTCCTCACGACCAATAGTAGTGGTTCATACTACCTGAAATGTCTGCTAAATGAGAGGGATAAAAAGACTCATCGCCATTAATGATTCTACAAGACTAAATGATTAATTTGGTGATTGTGAAACAATAAAGTGTTGGAGATCAAATCTAGATTGTTTTGATTTACTTTGAATCTCTTTGATAGCCCTTTGTTGACTATCCCTGAACCTAGTCTAATATTATTGGGAGTTTTAATTTCATTTGAAAGACTCTTGTTAAGGCACTAACTCCTTCCAATCCAAATGCTAAGAATTATGTCAAACATGACTTTAGGTTTATAACAGATATTACTCTGCTTTGCTGTAATCTTCCTTCCTATCATTCCACCACTCTATTTTAAAATGTCATGATTTAAAACTTTCTTCATTTTGTTAGTAAAAAAAAAATTAATGAAACTTTTACCATATTGGAACATGATTGTGGGAAACCAGAATCAGTATTCATGGGCAACAGTTGCTCATAATTAGTCCCCAAATAAACTATCATATCTTGTAGTGGGAGCTGTGGTTTTGTTTCAAATAGAGCTATTGTAGACATGTGGATGTTTCTCACAAATGTCTCTTGAATATCAGAGTATCCTTCTATGTGGAATGGGCTCCCAAATTCCATTCATATATTAGGCATAAATACTGATCTACTACAAAGACCCCACATATTGCTGAGTACTCCTCACTGACACCCACATTCAAGGAGTTTGGATCAGTCCTATGAGACTGCTCCAAATGATATGACAGACTTTGAAGATCCCCATGGAAGGCTTCACCTTCCCTGGGAAGAAGAAAGGGTATGGGATAGGGGGTTGGTAGGGGGCAGGGGAGGAGGGAAGGGAGAGCGAACTAGGGTCAACATGTAAAACAAGCTTAGGTGGGCAATGGGATTATTTGATTCCCATTTAACTGAACTGAGGAACGTGTTTACATGAGAGTTAAGAAAGAAGTTAATTCAATGCTATCCCTGGGATTGGTACGGCATTTTAGTGGCTTTCTTAAGCTTCATGTTGGATGTAACATTTACAAGGCATGTGGATCTGAAGGATTTAGATTGGCTTGTAGTCAAGATCCATAAAGACATGAACATTCAGGGGAAAATAAAAATAAAATAACAAGTGACTGGGCCTGTCTCGGTTACTTGAAAGTAGAATTGAGTCAGAGTTTCTATGATGAAATAAATGAGAATAAAATGTTGTCTTATGAGTAATTTTCAGCAATAAAATTAGTATAGTAGCTTGCAAAATCTTAGGGATGAGTGGAAGACAAGAAGATTTAGTTTGTCACCATTGCACCCCTCCATTGTACTCCTCCTGGTACTGATAAGGGATACTTTGAAGTAAAGACATAAGTAGGCTTTCTTCTGATGGGGATGCCAATGCTGCCAGTGAGTGACAACCATTCATGATCACCAGAAGACACACACTGAATTGTGGAGTTGTTGCCCCCTATAGTATGCATATCATTTGGGTTTTAATTATTATCAGATTTGAGTGAACTCTAATTAAATGGTACTGAGAAAAGCAGTGATTCCAATGCAGAGTAGTGGATAGATATGAGGTCCAAACAGTACAAGATAGTAACAAAAACAAACAAATAAACAAACAAGAAAAAAACAAACAAGCATAAAACAGACAAACAAAAAACCTAAGCTATTCTTCCAGGTAGGCAAGTGTCCTAATTTTATTCAATCCATTTGCTCTTTGAAAGGGAGTCTGATGGGAGTGGATATATTCCTGGTACATGCTGTGCAAAACATCATTGAAGAGCTTTACTCATCTTGTGAGCTGTAAATAAACTTAGCCATCTTGGAATGAGGTGAGAACCTATAATTTTCCTATACTTAGAAGAACAGAGAAAGAATATCAGTCAGTATTGATAACCTATGGTATATTTTGAGATTAAAGAAAGGCTGAAGAAATTAGAAACACAAGGAGTTGATTGGAAATTTTCAGTTTCGCAGAATGATTCCAGGACCACCTTAATGGGGAGAATGACAGCAGGCAGGCAGGCCTGTCTGTAGCTGACAGTTTACTCAGAATCTGTAAGTAATACATAGAATGACAAACACACACCCTACACACATCCTGGTAATGGTACAGGCTTTTGAAACCACCACTCCTCCAACAAGAGCCCAACTCATTTAATGCTTCCTAAGAAGTTTCATTAACTGGTGACTAAATATTGAAATATGTATGTATGAGAGTTGTTCTCATTCAAACCACCACAAAAGTGAGAAAAAATGTGATTTGTTCTTTGGCAATTTCAGATATTTATACAGTGAGCATATTCACCCTCAACTGCCCCTGCTCACGCCGCAGCATATTCCTTTCTTAACTTTAAGCTTCATTTCCTCTCATTTTACAAATTACTGAGTCAAATTAGTTTGGATGAAATATTCACAGACCTTGTTGGCTTTTTATTGTACAGATTATGTGCAGGTAAGCACAACTGCAGGGATTGCCTGAGTACCCTATTTATATCATTACCAGAAGAAGCACTTCAAGGTACTTCTCCCGATCTTCTGACTCAATTTTTCTTCTACCCCTTCTGTAGTGATGTCTAAAGCATTAGCCCAATTAATCTTTAACAATAAAAATGGGAGTAAGAACCTGAAAGGTCAGAGAAGCAGTGGAGCAGCTACTAGTGACTCCTACCTCCACTCTTCCTCTGTCCAAAATGGCTGAGACCTCTCTCAGCCCTACCTTACTACTTCCTGTCCCCTCTCTGTCTGTGGTCATTCAAACCTCTAGGTCAGCTTGTGTCCAGTTCTGCCCTCTGACTCCAAGCAAGCCTTATTTTTCAGAACAGAATCAAAATATCACATGACAGATCTCTGAAGATAGGAGATGATACATATGTACCATAAGCAGCTGAGCATTAAAGAGCTAACATGGGGAAAAAAATATAGCCCTGTGTTACTTGAGGAAAGCCATTTCTAAGAGGTCTACAGTGGGTATTGCTAAAGCAGGATGTATCTAACAACTGACCTCTATCAGGGAAGCATCAGGTCCACAAGACTCTGACTGCAGCTTCCTTGCTACCAAAGACTGCATAGCAGTTATTTCCTCCTGCTGAGATGCTCTACTACGATTAACTAGCCACTCCCTTGTTTTTCCTGAATATAATAAATGGCTCATTTTCTTTGCTGTTGGAAACTCTATCCCATTCCACTGCCTGTGTAATCATACACCTCTTTTGAGCCTGTCTTTCTTAACCGACTGCTGATCCACTTCAAGTTTATAGGCCCCAAAATTATAAGCAGCTGGAAGTTACATATCTCATCATTGTATTGTCTAGTATTGATTCTCTACATTAAATGATGCCCATTATATAAGAAGATGCTTTGGGCACATTTCAAAGCAGAAAAATCTCTGGGAATAAAGTTGTAACTTTATTAAATACATGCACATTTAATTTTATAGTGGTGGATTCCATTTGGAGCCTCTGACCTGATCCATGGATTTTTAAACCGGATGTACAGTAACAGGCCTGAATTTCTTCATATGAACATGCTTCTGACCTACGCAGAAAGTATTTGATTTCCCCCACAGCTCTCATACCACTATTACACCACTGTACACATCTTGTCTAGACAATACGTATTACAGAATTCAGAATGTACTACTGATTAATACCACAGCTGAATTTTCTTTATCTGTAGACTGACTAGCACTTTCCAGCACTATGAAATCTAAGCATCTGGAAGGAAGTTCTTTGGACAGTTCCAGCCTGATATTCTTTGTCCTGCAACCAAAGTTCAAAGTCCATTATGTTTTCATCAATACTGTCTTATCTTCTATTTACTGTGGTTATCCCAGGGCAATGACAATAGACTGCATTGTTTTTTGGGGGGTGGGGGTCTCTGAAGCTTTCTTATAGATATCTCATAAGTATTTATCCCAATTCAGCACTGAGATTTTTATTTAATAACCAACATGTTTTATGACAAACGTAGTCTAAGTATAGAGTACCTGTGCTCAAAATCCTTTTTAAAGAAATTTACTTTTATAATCAACTTACAAAGTTGTGACTTTCCATGCTTAGTTTGTCTAACCACTCCTCTCCTCAGCAGCAAATTTTCATACCTACTTTGACTAAGTTGCTAATGTTTTCCTATAGTGTGCCATGTGGGATGTAGAGAAAAATGATTAAGGTCCTTTTTCATTAGGTTAAGATGCTATTAGGACAAGCTGAAAATCTATGAGCATCAATATTCCAGTGTCCATACACATGAAAAGTAACTAGAAGATAAGAGGGCAATCGTTTGCTAGGGGCCATGGCAAAAACAACTTGTGCAAACATTTCCAGTGGTTTTGCATTTCCAGACAGTGGGACAACAGGTCAATGTGTATAGCATTGGAACAGGAGCTGCTAGCTCTATATAAATCATTGTAAAAATGCAATTATTCAATTGTTTCTCCTCAGTAACCACAACAACAATTTATTTAGTAAGTGGATTGTAGAGCTTGGCCAAGCCTGTTTCTTGAGTGAATAAAACTCTACAAAAGTGGCAGATGTATTTATACCAATGTCAAGTTGTGTCTGCAAGGCAGTCAGCAATCTGTCCTGGGACCAGTGTCCTTTCAAAACACTGATTAATTACACAAACAGCAGCCATGCTACACAAACTGCATGAAAGAATACCAACAAGCTCTCTAGACTTCTTGAAGAGAGGTGGCAAAAAGCTGGACTATCCAATAGGAGTGAGTTAAGAACAGCCTGGATAAAAATAACTCATGAGATTTGGCTGTGTCAATCATACTGATAATTGGCTGGTCTTCAGCAGCAGGCTCTAGTTCAGCCACTGTTGTATCAGCAATTGTGGAGAAGATAAATGTCAAAAAATATTTATGAAAAATTACATAAATATGTAGCCCCTGGTAGTTTTCCATATGGCTTTTCACAAACTAATAAGTTTTAGAAATCAAGAAACAGATGTACCAAGAGATGGGCATTTTTCCTTTTGGTACTACTGATAGCTTAAGTCCTACCACCTTGATGTGTGCAATACCTCATATTTTACTCATCAGATTCATCAGGGATTTCTAGATGAATGGCCATACCCTCTCCAGACAAAAACAATTCAACACATTGCTTTCCAACCTAAGTTTAATTTTATACCATTTTGTTGGTATTACAGTGACTAAAACTTGAGTAAGATATTGAAAGAAACAGTAAGAAACCCCATTTTCCATGATGCTTAATATTAATGAAAATGAACATCTCCAGGATTTTCAAAGTTTTAGGTAAATGTATGGTTTTTTGTTTGTTTGTTTGTTTTGGTTTTGGTTTTTCGAGACAGGGTTTCTCTCTGGCTTTGGAGTCTTTCCTGGAACTAGCTCTTGTAGACCAGGCTGGTCTCGAACTCACAAAGATGCACCTGCCTCTGCCTCCCGAGTGCTGGGATTAAAGGCATGCGCCACCAACGCCCAGCTAAATGTATATTTTTAAAACATGGATTTGTCAGACTGGGGTCTGTGCATTCCCACTTGCTCAGGTCAGCTGTTTCTGTGGGTTTCTCCAGCCTGGTCTTGAAGCCTTTGCTCATCACCCCTCCATCTCTACAACTAGATTCCAGGAGTTCAGCTCAGTGTTTAGCTGTGATCTCTGTTTCTGCTTCCATCAGCTACTGGGTGAAGGCTCTAGGATGGCATATATGGTAGTCATCAATCTCTTATAGGGGAAGGGCATTTAAGGTAATTTAAATTAAAAAAAGAAAATCAGAGGAATGTAACCCAGTGAATGAAGAGGGACAACAGGCACCTGGACCATTTAGAAGACTAGATGATGGCAGGAAACAGTAAGACTGTTACTACACCAAACTTACATCTTTAACTGATAATAGTGTTTTGTTATACTTATGTAAAGAAAGAATCTAAATAATTAAACAGTTGTGACAAGCAAAAAAAGACATGTTATTTTGGTTGTAATATTAGTGTGTAACAGTTGATAAGTTTATTACATTTAAAAACAATTTTCTCCAATATTGCCCCATTTCTATTTTTGAACCTTTTATTTTTATTTATTTTGTCACCATATTTCCTTTTTCACCCTTTTTCGTATACTAAGTAAAATGTGGCCTTGCTATGGAAAAAGTTTTACTTATCCCATTGTGTTTTTTGTTCTCATAATTCCATTGTTTCTTCATCTGAATAGCAGTGTTTTCCTTTATCGTGATCACATTGCAATCTTAGTTATTGACAGGAATCACTTTCATTTTTTTCTCCTACATATCATTCACATGTTAATTATTTATTTTATTTGATATATTTTCTTATGGTTTTCTTCACAAAAATTTGTTGTTTTGTTTTATAATTTCTCACTTGTTTAAGTCAGATTTCTGAAGAAGTGTGAATATACTATACATCTTTTAGCTCCTTTGACTTTTCCATGAGATGTAGCTCCTCTGTGGCTAATAGGCCTAGTCTCATAGCTCTGTCTAATTTGACTCCAGCTCTGTCTGAGTCTCATCTTGCAGGTTTAATCAACTTGAAGTTAGTCATGCCTCCTAATTTCAGAACTCCTGCTTCCGCACTCTCCTTAACAGCAACTGAATGGGACCAAGTCCATCTTTAAGATATTTCTTATTTTCCTATCCTTGTGGTTATAAAACAATTTGAAGTTGAAGATGAGGATGAAAAATCATTACAGTTCTTAAACTGCCAATTTCTCCTAGTAGCAAGTTCCTTAGATTACTTTCCCTCTAGCTTACTAAGTAATATGTAGACTTATTCCATGGCCCTCTCCCTTCCCAGTCTGTTAATCATTCAAAAAGACAGAAGCTGTCATATATTCTTCAACCTAAAGGGAACATGTACATCCTATGAAATAGATGTTGTATAGAATTTCTCAGATATTTCAGTTCTACTTAATCACATAAAATTTCTGTTGACTTTAAAGCTTTTGTATTTTTATGTCTTTTGTATACATGTGTAACTCCTATAGTGAGAACATCTCTGCTTATAACACCATGGCTGTAAATAGTTTACATTCTCGGCTATCTTTGGTCAAGTTAGTAAAGGATGAGGCATTTAGCTCCATTAAGTATCATGGTAGATTCCATCTATGAGTAACACAATGTTGTGTTAAAGCAACAAACATAAGTGCTTGAAAAGGAAATCACAGAAGCTTGATTGAAATTGGTATGTTTATATAATAGTTTTCCAAGTGGTTAACCCTGGAATTGTGTGTGTGTGTGTGTGTGTGTGTTATGGATTGAGCAGGTGTATTTAAATATTTAGGAGTGTGTGTGTGTGTGTGTGTGTGTGTGTGTCGTGTGTGTGTGTGTGTGTGTCATGTGTGTGTGTGTGTGTGTGTATCAACAGTTAAAGAAACCATGAATTTCAGATTGGACAAGTGTTAGATGAAGGGAAAGGAAATGATGTAATTATATTTTAATTTAAATACTAAATATTAAAATAATATACAATAATAATTGAGATTTAGAAAGCCCCATTGGCAGCTTTGTACTGGACAGTCTCTGAATCACAACAGAAAATAATACTTTAAAAATAGAAAATTATAGGAACTATTGATGAAAGGAAGAGATTATGTAGATGTCATATCATTAAACTCATGTGGCAGAAGTTCAAATGTAGTAAACACAGCAATGAAAAATGTGTATTCCTTATAAATAGAATGATCATATAATGCATGTGAAGAGTGTGCAAAAGACTTCTCATTGTGAAGGATGCATAATCTTTTAAAATTATGAAAAGTAGATGGGCAAGATAAAAATTTATTAAGTGTATGGATAAGGTTATCATATAAGTTAATATCTGAACAAGTGTAACTTTTAAGGACTACAAAATTTGAAAACTATGAATAGAAACAATACTTGAATTTTCTGTGTATTTTCTCTTTGTTCATGAATGAAGTTGCTTAAATGTCATGCATTTTCATTCATAGTTTTCACAGTTTGTAGCCAAATATACTTAGTGTGGAATATACAATGAGAATTATATATGTTACATATTGATTTATTTGTTTCTAAAATAAGATAAAACTAGAGATAATGATATTGTATAGTTTATTTAATTAATAATTTTGTTATGGAAATATAAATTCTAAATGTGTATATTTATTAATATTATTGTATGCTTATAGTTCAGTGCCTTGTCCAGTCAACATCAGAGAGGATTTCTCTGGAATCAGATGGGAGTGGGTACAGACACCTACAGCCAGACAATATGCAGAGAACAAGTCTAAATTCTGTGGTCTCTCTTGGGTCCCTCTCCTCAGAGAATCCCATAGAAGAAGGGGAGAAAGAAAACCTGTATTTAGAGAGGATGGAGGACACCAAGAAAACATGGCCTACAGATTCAACAAATCAGTACTCAGATGGGCTCACAGTGACTGAAACAGCAAACACAGTGTCTACATGAGTTTACATCAGGTTTTCTATGTATATGTTATAATGTTAGCTTACTGGTCTTGTAAGAATCCTAGCAGTGAGGTTCTTTTCCTCTTATTGGGTTGCCTTGTCCACCCTTCATATGAGGGTTTTTACAGTGTCTTATTGTATGTTGTTTTGTCCTGTCAGGGTGTCAGCTCTTGGAGATCTGCTATATTCTAAAGTGGAAATGGGGGGGTAGTGAATCTGGGGAAGAGGCGAAATGTGGGACCTAGGAGTAGTGAAAGGAGGGGAAATTGTGGTTGGAATTTATTATATGAGGGAAGAGTCTATTTTCAATTGAAAAAGTTCATAAAGAAGAATAACAATTGATAGGAGAGAAATAATGAATACTAACCAAATGTTTATAGACTGCTAAATCATGTATATATACATATATATACATATATACATATATATGTATATACATATATAATCATATATATTTATATGTATATATATGTATTAAACTAAAATAATTATACATTCATTTTCTTGCTATTGTTAATAAAACAACAATAAAGAAAATGGAATGTTCAAATAGCTTTGAAGTATTCTGTAGTGTATTGTCAAGGTTCTCAAAATCATATTGAACTATTTTTAGATTTTTTAAAAGGTGTAGGTACCTACCGTATCATTTGTATGATGGATAGAATAAAATTTGTGGGAGTTTATTATCTGCTTCTGCATGTGCAATAGAAGACTTGAACTGAGATTGTCAGGTTGATAGCAGGTATACAGTGAGCCATTTCACCAGTCATACTTAGAAATTTTAAGAAACTCCCATACAGATTTCCATAGTGTCGGTGTCAGTTTACGCTCTCACGAACAGGGATTGGAAATTACTTTGTACAATTAAAGAAATCACAAGAACATAGAAAAATTAGCATAATTCACCTCTGCCTTGTGGAGTTCAGAATGTGGTTCTATCCAGAGAGATGGTTAAGTGAAGATCAACAAAAAGGAAATTTGATTATGAATTTTATGTATCATATCATCTAGATTATGTTTCTTTAATTATATTTGTACAATGTTGTTATATAGCTAATATGATTGATAAAGGAAAACAATAACATTAAGTCAAGCCAAAGCCACAGAGACATATTTAATATAATTAATATCAATACAGTTTTTGAAATAGTCAATATTCACTTTGATTCCATAATAAAAAATAATCATGATAAATAGATTACGGTAGTTAAAATATATCATTCATTCAGATAGTTATTTCAGTAACGTAATCCTGTAGAAAGATGAAGTTCAAAATGTTCCCAAGAAAAGGCATAGCTAATTGACAAGCCTGTGTTTGTGCTAAGCTTTAGAGCATACCTACTAGGTTGTCAGTCACTTAATTTAAGCTAAAGAAACAAAAGATCATGTAAGTATTCCCTGTTCTTTCTTCATCTTTTCTTCTTCAAGAAAAAATTGCCAACAAATTTTCTTTCATATTTTTGGGCTCTTTATTTTCCACCATCCATTTCTTCTCCATGATCCTGTGTGTGTGTGTGTGTGTGTGTGTGTGTGTGTGTGTGTGTGTGTGTGTGGTGTGTGTGTGTGTGTGTGTGTGTGTGTGTGTGTGTGTGTGTGTGTGTGTGTGTGTGCACGCACACACACTCATGTGGTGAATTTTAATTGCAAGTTTCCTACTTTAAATACTCAGTACTATAAAAATTCTCTTTCCATATTAAGAACATCAAAATTCAAGGCTCCTATTTTTGTTCAATTTCTATTAAAAACAACAAATAATTAGAAAAGAAAGTTTGATTTGTGTTTAATTGAGACAATCTACAGTAACCTGGGAAGAAAGTCTTGGTCTAGGATTGTGTAGATTGGGTTGGCATGTGGGAAAGTCTGTGAGATATTATCTGTATTGTAGTAGTTAATAAAGGAAGGTGTGTCCACAGTGTGTAACCATATTTAGGGATCAGGGGATCTTGGATTTCATGCAGAGAGAAAGTGATCTGAGCACAAGCATACATGAAATCATGCATTAAATTATTTGAGTTTATTCTTGACTATGAAAATAACATAAAAGCTGCTTCAGATTCCTGCTGCTTTGACATCCCTATGATGATGGAACATACCTCGGAATAATGCCTTCCTTCTGTATTGCCTACACTGATCTATATTATCACAACAGCAGGGAAGAAAATTAGAATGTTACATTTTTGGAGGTCGTCACTTAACCAGAAAGTTTGAAGCTGAAAGTTTTACATACAGCTTCTAACACCATGAGTACCTACTCTCTATTTAAAACATGGTACATTAGATTATTAAGATTTGAAAATTATATATAATCAATGGATTGAATATACCACATATTTTTCTATATGGACAACACAAATTGGACTTGTGTTTTTTTGTTTGTTTGTTTGGTGTTTCATATTTTGTTTTGCAGGGAGGCCACCTGGTGGAGCAGTGGACATGGGAGGACTGGGAAGTAAGAATGAAAGGGATGCATTATGTAAAGTTTCCAAATGATAAATAAAAAGATTATATTAAAAATAGTTGAGGCTTATGAATTTTCAGTGTCTCCATATAATGTAGAAGAAACCTCAAACAATATAATTTTTATGACTCTTATACACAGTAATTTTTTTTCTTGTTCATTGAGAGCTTTACACCACTGTGTAGTTACTCTGGATATGTTTTACTACAAAATTATTTTATTAAGACAAACATTACAATTACTTTACATAACACATAAATAATTTGACATTTCTTCTCTATCACCTACAAAAATGTTAATGTACAGTGTAATTCTATTTTATTCTGAATCACTCCAGAAACATTACATCTATTTTTTTATAATTTTCTGGTAATACATTTAATTAAATATATTTTATTCCTGTATTTACAATATTTAAATGGGCTTTATTCATTGTAAATATCTAAGATTTTGTTTTAAAATTATTAATATCCAAGCATAGACTACTGAGTGCACAAGATCCCAATGCAGATTACATTCAAACGTGAAGGAGGAAGAAATTTCTAGAGAAAAGCCAACATGAGTAAAATAATAAATTTATAGAAAGGATTAAAAAAGAAAAGGAGAATAGCAATGTGAAGACATAATGGACTATGTAGACAAACAATAAAATTGCCAATAGAAGAAATAAAATTATCAAACATTTGCAAAGTTTCAGAGTGGGTATAATATACCCATAAGAGACATTAGCTGCTGCTAAACATCTACGGAAGAATTACTCAATGAATGAGCTTACCGAATTTGTGTTCAACCTGGAATTAAGGTAGGATGATTTTGATCTAATTTATGTGAGAAAAAATACCTCAATAACATTTGTGGATTTTTTAAAACTCATATTAAGTTAAAAATGCCTTACAGTATTAAAGCAGACAAGTACAATGGGTAAATAAGAATGTAACACTGGTCAGTGCTTAGGTCTGAGCTTATATGTTTAGTATTCATTACTCTATTTGTTCTACCATGGTTATCCTTAAAATCACACTGTAACATGCTTAGCTTAACAGTGTACCAGCGTGTGGCTATTTCAGGAAAATCAGCATCATGCTCTCCTGTCTATATCATAAACTGGTAAATTTTGTTGAAAATTGAGTCATACTTTTGGGTGACTCTTTTGTTTTCTCCTACGAGAGCTAATAACTTTGTGCTCTGATTATTATTAAAAAAACTTTCATAACTTACTATTTATGATACCATGGTAGATATTTATTTATTTACTTAATTATTCCTTTACCTTAAATGCAAGTACACAAAAATTGTTAGTGAATTTTATCATCATCTACATACGATTATCCTCCCCATCTCTTATTTCTCTCACAGCTCTGTTATCATTTCTTACTGACAAATCTGCCCATATTTAGCCATTTCTATTTTATGATCCAGTTTCACTAGGGTCATTTGTGCTACCCTGGGTGTGCTGCTAATCACCAAAATCCTAGTGAGCTTACTAGTAGGTACATAATTAGATAATATTGCCACCTGTCTCTCAGAACCTGCTAGTGGCCAATAGATCAGCAGTCTGTGGTAAGAAACTGTGAGCCCCTTCCTCCTTCATAGTTGGCTGTTTTGAGGGTCAGACTCTATAGGTCCAACACTAGTAGACATAGCAATTAGGAGTTCATGATTGCCATGACCATGCCACGCTTAGGGAGTGGTATTTCACTGCCCTTTCCCTAACTTCCTGCTCTTCTACAATATACCTTGAGCTTTTTTTTTTTTTTTTTTTGAGACAGGGTTTTTCTGTGGCTTTGGAAGCTGTCCTGGAACTAGCTCTTGTAGATCATGCTGGCCTGGAACCCCCAGAGATCTGCCTGCCTCTGCCTCCTGAGTGCCCAGCTATACCTTTAGCTTTAAGGCATGGTTTAAGTTCCTTCTTCATGGCTAAGTCCTCAACTGCCATTTATTCTCAGGATTTGTGTGCAGGCTTATGTCTTTTCTTTCATCTTGTTCACTGTAAGATTGACATCTCTTTTAACTATAAGAATAACATAGGTTATTTAGAAGGTGACTTGTTGCTATATTATTTTTAACTAAGCAGAAGTCTTAAATCACTTGTAGGGATTAAGTAAGAGCTCTTAAGTTATTGGTTTGGGACCATATTTACAGCAGTAGGTATGGGTTCATCCTTTTAGATAAAGCCTCAATTCCAATGGTGTGTAAGTTGTTTACCCCTGTATTATTCATGCCATTATTTCATAAATAAGAGCACCTTTCTTCAAGATTACTATTATAGTTCGTAGAGTTAACAGCTGGGGAAGATGGTTAATACCTCTTCAACTTGCTCCTCAACCACCTATATGGCACCACCACACTTTGAGAGCTAGCCAGCATCAAGGAAGAATCAAACTGAGTTCTTGGTTGCTTTCTCTGTCTATTGCATGCAAGACCTGTGATGTATTTGACAAGAAGGTCTTAGAAACTGGTTCTGTTGAGTAGCCAAGGAGAATGACAAGAGGACATATTTTTTGTGAGTCCCTGGGTACAACCTGAGCAGAAATTATTATAGAGGTATATTATACTTGGCAATGGGTTTGTGTTTGGTGACAACTGTTGTTCCATCTTTCTCAAGCCTTTTATTATACCTCTTTTAAATTTCTATTTTATGCTTTTTAGTTGGCTTACAAGATTTCCACCTCGTTTACTCAAAAGCCCTCTCATTTTGACTAACTCTTCATCTCATTTTCTCTTGAAAAAAATATATATAAATCTTATTTATGTTGATATCTTTAAGCCATATTTAACTCTTGATTTTTATATATTCTCTACATTTGATTAACTTTATATCTCTTTTGTCTAAAAATGGATCTACATCCTAGTACAGTAACTAGAAGAATTCTGGTAATATTTTAGTAAGGAGCAATCAGAGAACAAGCATTCAAAAGTATAAAAAGGCCAGGTATTGGTGGTGAATGCCTTTAATCCCAGCACTCGGGAGGCAGAGGCAGGCAGATCTCTGTGAGTTCGAGACCAGCTAGTTCCAGGAAAGCCTCCAAAGCCACAGAGAAACCCTGTCTTGAAAAAAAAGTACAAAAATATTAACTGGTGGTACAGAACCAAGGATTTCTAGAATTAAAGGCATCAACCAAAATGCTGGTGTATCAGTTGATGAACTAAATAGAACAAGGTTTTGATATAGGATATAAGAAATGAATGACTGTAGTGTTGATGGCAAAAGCAAGTGGTGGCAACTCTGAGGCCAAAGACAGCAGTCAATAACAATCTTTATTAATAAATCATTTTTGTAATAAACTTACTCATATGAGTATAGGTCGAAATAACAGTAGGAGAATACTAAGAAATAAAGTTTTAAAAAGATATACATCACCACCCCTGACACACCTCAGGAATCATTGTGAAAGAATACAGGAAAAGAATATAAATGTTAGAAGAATAAATACACAAAAGGACAGCTTCACATATGAAGCCACAATTGCAACAGGCCCCAAAGCTATGAATGAAAAGATGGACTTAAAAATCCTTACCCTAGCCACGTAGCTATTGCCAATTGTTAGCTGCTCATAGGAGAGAACGTTTTTTCTAACATTGTATCCCTTGACAAGTCAACCACACTCAGATAGAAGACTACATATTCTAGATTATTTGGGCAGCATAAATTGGTCATGAAGGATTAAAGAACACTAAAAATAGCATTCGAAGTTGGGTGGGTTGGAAAGAGTATCTTGTTTCTGGGAAGAGCGGATGAGGCAGGTTGAATGTGATCAAAATTTTGTATGAAATTCTCAATGAATTAAATTTCCTAAAGATTTAAATTTTGCCTATGTGTCTTTTAATTTATTGAATTCATTTATTTATTCTGTTAGAGTTAATGTGATACTTGAGTAAATGAGATGATACTTGAATATGTTTGCAACATGGACTTGCTGAAGATTATCAATAGATGCATTTCAATTTTTGGTATGTGTGAATTTTGTAACTTTCTTGGGCTGTTTTTATCTGTTGATATAGCCAGGAATCTGATGTTTTCAAACACACATCATCAAAATTAATTGTCTTTCCTCTAAAGCAATCTAAGTTCTGTGAAAAAGAATTGCTGAAATTCCTTTGAGCAGGGGTTTCTTTGACACTCTACATAATTATATCCAATTTCAAAGTGCATGCATAACATATGCATATGAGCAAAGTATGAATGCTAACATGCATCTTTATATAATATACACTTGTGACTCAACCCAGAATTTTCAATGTAAGAGTTCGGAAAATGTTTAGAATGGGGGGAAATGATGACTAGTCAATTTGAATGCTTTTTCTTAAAAAAATTATTAAATTAGATTGGCTTTGGAAATACAGCTTCTGACAGCATTGCTGCAACTGAATATAATGCAGAGCAATTTGTTTCCTTATTAGACATTGTCCTGCTTATTTAGAGCATGTTGAAATGTAGCTAATTAAAATGATCTTGCTTCTTTGATAGAGATCTACTGATTAGTACTCATGTTCCAATTCCAAGTGCTGATCATTATTGCATTACTTGATGAACACAGATTTGAAATGCAAAGTGATAGTTCATTTGAAATGATGAAATGAGACAGGCACTTGTATTCATATTTACAAATATTGCTTTGACTATTTTGTAATATGCTTCATAATGAATTTTGCTATTTTGGCACTTTGTCAGGAATATTTTGAAGGTTTAATGTGAGTACTAATATTCTAGGAAATGGTGCAATTAATTTTGTGAATTTTGGTAAATCTGCTTATACGTATATTAAAAATCAGTTACAATTACATTTGAAATGTGCCATGCCCCTTCTCCTTATTGTTGCAAACAATTTAGTATTCATGCACAGTCAATAAACACTGACAGAGTCCTGGGGATAATCAAAAGAAATAGCATATGCTGCCTACTCTAGAAATATTTGGACTATTAGAAGAGACAGATAGATCTGGGAGTCAGTAATTGCTGCTCTACATTGTTGTGAACAAATGCTCTGAAAGCCTAAACAAGTGGAAAATTCTGACTGCATCAGAGTGGGATGAATCTGTGAGAAAAATATTTATAAGTCAATAATATTTAAATGGGATGCATATAAATAAATAATAATTATCAGTTTAGCTTTTTGTGGAGAATATTATGCATGTACAGGTAAATACTGATGCTTGTCAAAATAAAAAATACAAAACTAAACTTTACATAATGTCTGATAAGCATTATTTTTCATTCTATTTCCATCAGTGCTACAAATATGCATAGCATTGCATAATATACATAAAAATTTTATACTTTTGATGGCAAGAATATTAACCTTGATTCTTTAATGGACTGGAGCTTATTCTATGGTCTATATTAACATTTACTGGGTAGATACACTAGATATTAGATATAATCTTCACTCCAATGATGGCAGTTAAGAAATGCTGTTAAGTTATTTCTGACTTTTAAATGACACACTAAAGCAGTATGAAGGTATGTTTGTAACAGTGTACAAAAAAGATTCATGTTACAGAGCTATCAAAATAGTTGTGAAATTTGTTAAGTATATTAATAAACAGTCATTAAGTAACCACTAAGCCATTATTAATAAATTGTCTTTTTAAGAGGTGCTATCATGTAAAATGAAATATGCCATAATATGTATTACATGTAGATTATTTTAATAAAATAAGGTTTCCAAACAACTGTTATGCCATGTAGTCCAAACAATGAAATTAGAAAACATACATACATATGTGTATATATGATTGATTTATCTTTGTTTTATTTGTGTTTATCCTTTACTTCCATATATATCAAGGCATCCCTTGCATGCAGTGCCCATGGAACTGGAGATATATGTTGGGGGTTGTTAGCTTCTATGCAGGTACTGGGAATGGATATGGATCCTGTGTTGGATCATCCAGTCCCCTTAATTTCTGAGCCACCATCTGTCTAGCCATAGAAAATATATACTTTATAAACTATTATTTTCACAAACTGATTTTAAATTTATTTTCTACATGTTGACAGCAAAACTATATTCATTTATTTTAAATATTAAGTAAGAAAGATTTTTCATTGACTTAATAAATAAGAAGTGGAATAAATGCCATGTTGCTCTCATTATACAAGTCACTTGTCTAGGAAAAAAGATTATAAAGCACAAGCATGGTTACTTTTCTTCACAGAATTTTATTCACTAGAGTAGAAATAATCTTTAATGGTTCCTGTATCAGAAGAAATAAATTAAATTTTAACTAAAATATTTATACCAAAGTGATTTAAATGAACATTTGATTTCATTGTCAGGGTATATCTTTGCTTAAAAGAAATAGTATAAAAACATAAGGCATGTCATGTGATTTTAAAAATGTTTTTAAGATTTATAAATATGAGTGCTTTGCCTGTATGCATGCCTGTAGACCACATCCATGCCTGGTGCCTGCGGAAGTAGTAAGGCTCCATGTGGATCCTCCGAATCAAGCCTGAGTCCTTCAAAAGAGCAAGTGCTCTTAGCCACAGAACCACACTCTAGCCTCACCCACATGCTGACTATAAGATGTTTTAAAAGCTTAGTGTTATGAAATATCAACATCATGATAAAATAGCAAAACATGAAATACAGTCTTAAAATATAATAATTAATTTTACACCATGACTCTATATTAGTATCATAGACCTAAATGTTTAAGGCAAACCCTAAAATGGTCACTGAGCATTATAAATATACATATATCTCCAAATAGTTACTCAATAAACACAGGGAAATGTCCTTATTGATGTATAGAAAGTAATGAAGGGAATATTTTGCACAATGAAAGTATCTAGCTAGTATAAGACTTTGAATATGATTTTTTTTCTAGTGCCTACACATTATTCTGTTAAGGTCAATTTAACTATTAGTTATATTTTATCAAGTGCATTTTTAAAGAAACATGTTATAGATTTATCTTTTTACATACACATGCATATTTCTTATTATAGCCTTACATCTAGTCATAGAAATTTCTAAATGCAGTGCAATAACACATATTTATTATCAACTTGAAAGGATGTAGAAACACCTAGAAGACAAATCTTCTGTATGACTGCAAGGGATTATCTAGTTTAGGTTAACCTCTGGCTATGCAGATGATGGACTTTTTGAGTTAGGTAATTCAGGGTGAAAAGGCGAACCCTAGTATTTCATGCCATACTCCTACTGCCATGGCTTCTCCACAATTATGGGCTGTAACATCAACTGGTGTGCCAAAATAAGCCCACCTTCCCTTCCTCCCTCCCTTCCTTCCTTCCTTCCTTCCTTCCTTCCTGCCTTCTTTCCTTCCTTCCTTCCTTCCTCCCATTCTCTTTTCCTTCCTTCCTTCCTTCCTTCCTTCCTTCCTTCCTTCCTCCCATTCTCTTCTCCTTCTTTCCTTCCTTCCTTGCTTCCTTCCTTCCGTTGTTTACATTGATTATTTTATCTTGTAAATACAGAAACCACCAGGGATTCCTGCTCCTATTGCCAGAAGTCCCACATAGTGACCTAGCTACACAACTGCCATACATGTGCAGAGGACCTATGCTTCACTGATGCCTCTGGGAGGCCTGCCCTTTCTGAGCAAATAAGAGGGAGTATGGGGAAATGGAAGGAAGGTGAAGGGTGTGAGTACAAGGAGAGGAGGGAGAGGAGGGTGTAGTCTAGATGTTGAATTATTCCAGCTAAAATCAAGACAATCGATGCTAACATTAATAAAACCATTTGAGGAGAGGGAAGTCTTAAGGAGAAATGAATAAACAATACTGTACTTACAGGACTGCTGTGCTTTCACATATTTGTACGTATGTATGTATGTATATATGTATGTATGTATGTGTATTCCCAAATAAATAAATGCAACTTACTTAATTCCCATAAAGATATTTTAATGTGTATGTTAAGATATATTTGTGTTATCAAATGAAAAGTGGGCAAATGCACAGAATTTCGTTGTTATTCTTTGTTTACAGTGGAAATATATATGTCTCTCTTCCTAGCAAAAACCATGTCTCTATTGTGGTACTCATACCATAAAATGGCCTCAACTTTCCTGATCCTGCCTTTATAAGCAGGGCTTTTTACAATGGCTCCACTCTTTGCAATACTGCAGACTTTTATACTCTCCAGTGAAGCCAATGACACCTTACACTTATTATTTGGGCTTTACTACTATGAGGAAAAGTTCTTTTGTAGGGATCACTAACCCTCCATAGTAGTTTCCCAATCTGAATGTTTTATTCAATTGCTATCCTTTCATGTTTTTATTTGTTAATTTCTGCTTCTATTACAAGCCTCAAAATATTGAAATTCTGTAGGTGCAACTATCTTTTCTCTAATGTATATCTCTTCACTAATCTTTAGTAATTTTATTCAACCAAAATGGCTTTAAAGAAAGGATGTATGCCTTTAATGTTGATATATTTTTTTAAAACCTTGAGATTCTTTTCATCATCACTATCCAAATTAAAAATAAATCAAAGGACCACTCCATATAGAATATTAGGTCTCCACCCAGGACAGGATTCTCTTTTTTCTTGACAAGGGTTTTTTCCCACTCTAGAATTAATATAATTAATAATGGAAATTATTGGTTGACCCTACCTCTCCTAGGTGAGTGTACCCCCTTCTTCTGCCCAATGCCCCATTCACCCCTGGATCTCTCTGGGTCTGTGCTTATATAGAGTGCAATCACCCAGACAGGGAGGACATTCCTGAGTAGAGAATCACCTCACTCTTCCCCCTCGGCCAGCCAGGCATCTCATGTGTAAGGAGACTACCAGGAGAGGGAAGACCATCCAGAGCTGCAGACATTGAAGTCTTGACCCACACATATCACCGGGTGACAAGAGGAGATGGAGAGATCACACATGCACCCACTGAAAGAAGAGATAGGAAGAAGACAGAATAAGAACACACTCAAAAACAAAAAGACCAATATGACACCACCAAAATCTGGAGACTCCACACCAGCAAGATCTGAAAAGCACAATACAGAAGAGGAAGAAGAAGAGACAGAGCAAAAATCTACTTTATGAAGATTTCAAGAGCCATAAAGAGGAAACAAGAAAATCTCTTAAAGAAATAGAAGAAAAAACAAAAACATTCAAGAAATAAGTGATTCTCTTAAAGAATCTAAAGAAAAAACAACCAAACAAGTAAAGGAAGCACTCAAAACAGTTCAAGGCATGGAAGCTGAAATAGAAACAATAAAGAAAACACAGAATGAGGGGATGCTGGAAATAGAAAGGCTGAATAAATGATCAAGATCTAAGGATGTGAGTATAACAAATAGAATACAAGAGATGAAAGAGAGACTCTCAGTTGTTGAAGACTTGCTACAGGATATACAGTCATCGACCATAGAAAATCTCAAGTCCAACAAATCCCTAAAACAAAATATCCAGGAAATATGGGACACCATGAAAAGGCCAAATCTAAGAATAATAGGTATAGAAGAAGGTGAAGAAATGCAGCTCAAAGGTACAGAAAACCCATTCAACAAAATCATAGAAGAAACTTCCCCAACCTAGAGAAGGATATGCCTCTGAAATTACAAGAAGCTTACAGAACACCAAATGACTGGACTACAAAAACAAGTCCCCTTGCTACATAATAATCAAAACACCAAACACTTGCAGAATAAAGACAAAATATTAAGAGCAACAAAAGAAATGTTAAAGTAACGTATAAAGGCAAACCTATCAGAATCATACCCGACTTGTCAATGGAAAATTTGAAAGCCAGAAGGTCCAGGATAGATGTCCTGCAAACACTAATGGAACATGGATGCCAATTCAGACTACTGTACCCAGCAAAGCTTTCAATCATTACAGATGGAGAAAATAGATACTCATGACAAAACCAGATTTAAGAAAACCATATCCACAAATCCAGCACTACAAAAAATTCTTGAAGGAAAACTCCAACCCAATGAAGATAACTAAACTCACAAAAACATAGGCAATAGATAATCCAAATTTACCAAACATGAAAAGAAACAGGATGGTTAAATACACACAACAACAACAACAATGACAACACCAAAAATAAAACCAAAACAAACAAAAACCAACAATCAATGAACATCAATATCCCTGAATGTCAATGGCCTTAACATGCAATCAGAATACAGGCTAACAGAATGTATACAAAGACAGAATCCATTCCTTCTGCTGTATACAAGAAACACACCTCAAATTCAAAAACAGTTGTTACCTCAGAGTAAAGGGTTAGGAAAAGATTTTCCAATCAAATTGACCCAAGAAACAAGCTAGTGTAGCAATCCTAATATCTAACAAATTAGACTTCAAATTAAAATCAATCAAAACAGAAGAAGGGCATTTCATACTCATCACAGGAAAAGTCCATCAAGATGATGTCTCAATCCTGAATATCTATGCCCCAAATACGAAGGCACCCACATTCATAAAAGAAACATTACTAAATCTCAATTCACACATAAAAGCGCACACACATATAGTAGGAGACTTCAAATACCCCACTTTCACCACCAGACAGGACAATCAGACAGAAACTTATCTAAGAAACAAAGGATCTAGTAGAAGTTATGACCAAATTGGGATTAATAGACATCTATAGAACATTCAATCCAAACACAAAAGAATATACCTTCTTCTCAGGGCCACATGGAACATTCTCTAAAATTAACCACATACATGGCAACATAGAAAACCTCCACAGATAAAGAAAAATTGAAATAAACCACCATATCTTATCAAACCACCATGCTTCAAAGGTGGAATTCAACAGCAATGCAAATTGCAGAAAACCTACAAAATCATGGAAATTGAATAAGACCCAATTTCACTATTCCTCGGAAGAAATTAAAAAAAAAAGAAATTAAAGTCTTCCTAGAATTAAATGCGAATGTAAACAGAACATACCCAAACTTAAGGGACATTCTGAAAGTAGTGCAAGGAGGAAAGTTCATAGCAATAAGTGACCACATGAAGAAACTGGAGAATAATCACCCTAGAGAATTGACAGAACAGCTGAAAGCTTTAGAACAAAAAGAAGCAAGCTCACCATGGAGGAATAGACACCAGGAAATAATCAAACTGAGGGCTGAAATCAATAAAGTAGAAACTAGGAAAACCTTACAAAGATTCAAAGAAACAAAGAGTTGCTTCTTTGAGAAGATCAACAAGATAGACAAACTTTTATCCACACAAACCAAAATTCAGAGAGAGCGCATGCTATTTAACAAAATCAGAAATGAAAAGGAGGAAATAACAACAAACACTGAAGAAATCCAGAGAGTCATTAGGTCATATTGTGAAAATTTCTACTCCACAAAATTCGAAAATCTAAAGGAAATGGATAATTTTGTGGATAGATATCACTTGCTAAAATTAAACCAAGAAAAGATAAGCAGTTTAAATCGATCAATAACCCCTAATGTAATAAAAGCAGTCATCAACATTCTGCCAAACAATAAAAACCCAGGGCCAAATGGCTTTACTGCAGAATTCTACTAGATATTCAAACAAAATATAATACCAGTATTCCTCAAATTGTTCCACACAATAGAAGCAGAAGGGACATTTGCAAACTCTTTTTACAAGGCTACCATTATTTTGATACCTAAGCCACACAAAGATACAACTAAAAAAGAAAACTACAGACCAATCTCCCTCATGAGCATCTATATGAAAATACTCAACAAAATATTGACAAATGGAATCCAAGAACACATCAGAAAAATCATCCAACATGATCAAGTAGGCTTCATTCCAGGGATGAAGGATGGTTGGACATATGAAATTCCATCAGTGTAAATCCACCAAATAAACAAACTGAAAAAGGATATCCACGTGATCATCTCACTAGATCCTGCAAAAGCATTTGCCAGAATCCAACATCCTTTCATGATAAAGACCTTGGAGAAAACAGGAATAACAGGAACATATCTATATATGATAAAAGCAACATACAGCAAACCAACAGCCAATGTAAAACTAAATGGAGAGAAACTCAAAGCAATTCCTCTAAAATCAGGAACAAGACAGGGCTGTCCACTCTCTCTGCATCTCTTCAATGTTGTACTTGAAGTTCTAGCTAGAGCATTAAGACAACAAAAGAAGATCTACGGGATACAAATTGAAAAGGAAGAAGTCAAATTTTCACTATTTGCAGATGATATAATAGTCTATATAAGTGACAAAAAAAAAGCTCTACCATGGAACTCCTATAGCTGATAAACACCTTCAGCAAAGTAGCAGGATACAAAATTAACTAAAAAAATCAGTAGCCCTACTATATACAGGTGTTAAACACAATGATAAAGAAATCAGAGAAATATCACCCATCAAATATCCACAAATAACATAAAATATCTTGGGGTAATGCTAACCAAAAAAGTGAAAGACTTGTACAGTAAGAAATTTGAGTCTTTAAAAAAAGAAATTAAAGAAGATACCAGAAAATGGAAAGATCTCCCATGCTCTTGGGTAGGTAGAATCAAAATAGTAAAATTGGCAATCTTGCCAAAAGCAATTTATAGATTCAATGCAATCCCCATCAAAATCCCAACACAGTTCTTCACAGTCCTTGAAAGAACAATAATCAACTTTATATGGAAAAACAAAAAACCCAGGATAGCCAATACAACCCTGTACAATAAAGGAACTTTTGGCATCATCACCATCCCTGACTTCAAGCTCTATTACAGAGCCATAGTCCAGAAAATAGCTTGGTATTGGCACAAAAATAGACAGATGGATCAATGGAATCAAATTGAAACCTCTGGTATCAACTCACACAAATATGAACACATATTTTTGACAAAGAACCTAAATCTGTATGATGGAAAAAATTATCTTCAACAAATGGTGCTAGCACAACTGGATTTGGACATGCAGATGATTGCAGATAGATCCATATCTGTCACCACAGACAAAAATTAAGTAGAAATGGATCAAAGATTTCAACATAAATACAGTCACACTGAAACTTCTAGAAGAGAAAGTGGGAGATAACCTTGAACAAATTGGTACAGGAGACCACTTCCTGAACTTAACAACAGTAGCACAGACATTGAAATCTACAATTAATAAATTTGACATCCTGAAACTGAGAAGATTCTGTAAGGCAGAGGACACAGTCACTAAGACAAAACAACAGCCCACAGAATTGGAAAAGTTCTTCACCAACTCCACATCTGAAAGAGGGCTGATTTCCAAAATATAGAATGAAGTTTAGAAGCTAGCCAGCAAAACACCAATCAATGAAATTAAATAGTGGGCTACAGACCTAAATAGATAATGATCAACAAAAGAATGCAAATGGCTGAAAGACATGAAAGTGCTCAAAAATCCTTAGCCATCAGAGAAATGAAACTCAAAACAACTCTGAGATACCATCTTATACCGGCCAGAATGGCTAAAATCAAAATCACCAATGACAATTTATGCTGGATAGGATGTGTAGAAAAAACAATACTCCTTCATTGCTCTTGGGAGTGCAAATTCGTAAGACCACTTTAGAAATCAGTATGGGGTTTGCTCAGGAAATTGGAATTAATCTTCCTCAAGATCCAGCAATTCGTCTCCTGGGCATATATCCAGATAATGCACATTTATACAACAAGGACATATGTTCAACCATGTTCATAGCAGCACTGTTTGTAATAGCCAGAACCTGGAAGCAACCTAGATGTCCCTCAACTGAAGAATGGATAGAGAAATGTTTTACATTTATACAATGGAGTACTACTCAGTGGAAAAAAGCAGTTGAATCTTTTAATTTGCAGGGAAAATGGATGGAACTAGAACAAACCATCCTGAGTGTGGTAACCCAGTCACAAAAAGACAAACATGTTATTTACTCACTCATATATGAATTTTAGATGAGTAAAGAATTACCTGCCTACAATCGTCTTCACCAAAGGAACTAGGAAACAAGAAGTACTCTTAAGAGAAAAATTCATGGACCCTGGAGAATGGGAATGGGCAGGATCTCCTGATCTAATTGAGATGAGGGTAGGGAAGAGAGAGATGGCAGAATGAGAAGAGGGGAGAGGAGGAAATAGAGAAACAGAATTATTGAGTCCTCGGGAGAATAGAGGAGAGTAGGATTTGAGATACCATAACAGAGGGAGGCATTATAGGTCTGAGGAGCAATCTGGCATAGGGAAATTTCCAGAGATCTACAAGGATGACACCAAATGACAATGTGGGTAATGATGGAGTGGCTACCCTAAATGCCCTTCCCCTATAGTGAGACTGATGACTACTTTATATGCCATCCTAAAGCCCTCATCCAGTGGCCGATGGAAGCAGAATCAGACACCCACAGATATACACTGAACTTAACTCTGGAACTCAGTTTTGTAGAGGGAGGAATGAAGATCAAAGCGGTAGAGACCAGGCTGGTGAATCCCACAAAAACGGCTGGCCTAAACAAGATGGGGGACATGGACCTCAGACTGCTCTCTGGGAGGCTAGTATGGAACTGATCCAGAACCCTGAAGGTGCATGACAACAAGGAGGCCTTGGCAGTTATGGTAGCCCTGGTAGTGGATCAGTATTTTTCCCGCATGTAAGAAGGGACTTTGAGAGCCCGTCCCAGGGAAGGGATGCTTTCTCTTCCTGGACACATGAGGCAGGGCCTAGGCCCAGCCGAGGATGATGCAGTAGACTTTGGGAAACCCACTTGGAGGGCCCTACCCTACCTGGGGAGCAGATGGGGGAGGGCGGAGGGGGCTGGTGGGTGTTGGTAGGAGGGGAAGGAAAGGGAGAAGGTATTGTCATGTGAAGCAAGCTTGTTCCTAATTTGAATTAATAAAAAAATAATTGAAACTATTGGTTATAATCTATTATTTGAAAATCTCTCCTTTTGTTTATTAAAAACACAAATTATAAACACACCAGTTCATTATTCTTTTAACATATATCACCCCATTCCCCTAACAAAATGTTCCCTAAAATTATTTTTTTTTTATGAGAAAAGGTCAATTAGGCTGGCTAGTTGAAATCATGAATCTTCTATTTCCATCTCTAAATGTCATCCTTTTACAACAGAAATGCAGAGTTTTCAGTGTATGTAACAGAATACCTGGAAAATTCCAAGGGAAGACAAAAATAATAAGCTGATGCAGATAGAAGAACAGTTATATACTTAGATGTTTGTAGATAGCACACAAAGTAGGCAGAAGAGTTTCTAGCACTTTTTTAGTAATAAAGTGATTGAATTCTAAGGCCCATCACAAAAATTCAGAGGTAAAAAAGTTTGTTGTAAATAATTTTTTAGAATAAACACATGTTAAAGAATGTATTTTGTACAAATGCACAATGTAGTGCCATATTTCAGATTTTAAGGTGGGAAGAGAATAGATGCAAAAGTTAAATCTTGAATGTAAATGAATCCCAGGTTAAGGGAATTCAAAGAATGCACATTTTTCTTTCATTGAAAATAAGATTTTTATCATATATTATATCCTGATTAGAGTTACCCATTTCTCCTCTCTCCCCAGTTCCTCCCTATATCCTCTGCCCCTCTCATCTATCCTCAACCCTTTATGTATGTCATTAGAAAATCAAAAGGTTTCTAATGACATAAATTAGTAAAATTAAAGTACATCAGTTTGGAACAAAACCTAATGTATTAGAGCAGTATAAAACAAACAGAAGGAAAGGATTTTCAGAAATGTCACAAGAAACAAAAATAGATGTATAGACCTACTGCTTTTCATACTAAGGAATTTCATAAAAACACTAAATATGTGTAAGACAGAATCTGAAAGTAGTTTTGATTTGCCTTTCCATGATGGTTAAGGGTGTTGAGCATTCTTTTAAGTGGTTCTTATCCATTTGGATTTACTATGTTGAGAATTTTTTTTTGTTTTTATCTGTAACCAATTTTTAATTGGATTAATTTTTCTATTAAAAAGAAAATTATTTTACTTTTCAACCACAGATCCTTCTCCATCCCCCCCACCTGCCCCGCACAACAAATGCCCTAACCATCCTGTACCCTTTCTGCTCCACAGGGAGGGTGAAGACTTCCATAGGGGTATTCAAAGTCTGTCATTATTTGGGATAGGGCCTAGGCACACCCCCTTGTGTCTAGGCTCAGGGAGTAACCCTTCATGTGGGATGGGCTTACTTGGTATTTTGATATATAGTTTCTTAAATTGTTTATATATTTTGGATATTAATGCTCTATTGGTTATGAAGTGAGAAAAATCTTTTCCCATTTTGTAGGCTGCCACTTTTCCTTGCATAAGCTTTTCATAATAATGAGGTCCCATTTATTAATTGTTGATCTTAGTGCATGTGATATTGATGTTTTGTTCAGAAAGCTGTCTCCTGTGCCAATGTGTTCAATAGTATTATCTACTTTCTCCTCTATTAGGTTCTGTAATTGCCATCAAAATTGCACCATTATACTTTTCAAACCATGGCAGGACAATTCTCAATTTTTCTTATGGAAAAACAAAAATGCACAGGATAGATAAAGCAATCCAGAAAGATAAAAGAACTGCTGCAGTTCTCAGCACTCTTGATTTCAAGTTGTACTACTGAGCTATAGTAATTAAAAAAACATATGGTATCAACATAAAAACAGACATGCTAATCAATGGAATCAAATTCAAGACCTAGACATAAATCCATTCACATAAAGACACATGGTCTTTAATTTTTTTTTAAAAAAAAGCAGCATTGTACACTGCATTCTGCAAGACAGAATCTTCATCAAATTGTTCTTGTCACTATGGATGTCAATAAGTAGAATAATGTAAACAAATCAATATTTTTCACCCTGGGTAAAATTAGAGTCCTAGTGGACCAAAGACCTCAACATAATATCACATATAATGAACCTGACACATTGCTTCCTATTGGCCAACAGTGTTTTATTCATTAACCAATAAGAGGGATATATAGACAGAAGGAATTCCCCAATCATCTCCTCTTTTCTGTCTAAATAAAAAGAATGGTTTTAATATTAACATAGTAAAATATGTAACAAAACAGGTATCAAGTAAGAACTGTAATTACAATATTAACCCATTAACATTTAGCAAGATTTAAAGAAAATATTCTATCATCTATCTATCCTTGTGAGTCTAAGGTCTTATATGTAACTTATCTTTTATAATAACTAAAGAAAGCTATAATCATAACTCTCTCTCTTCAACACCATCAAAGGCCACAGAAGGATAATATATAAACTCTAGAACCATCAGAGATATCTCATTGCCTGGAGAGTCACCCAAAATTCTTCTGTAATGTTGGGGCATTCAACTTCAGTCTATAAGCCACAGTGTGTCTGGCAGACTTCTCAGTAAAGCAGTAAATTTTAAACTGTCTACCTGCATTGGCTGTCAGTTTGTCTGTCAGTTTCTTCTGTGTCCTGCTGAATGTCTGACAGACTCTTCCATGAACCCTTCAGGACTGTCCATCTTGTTTTGCAAGTTCAGCAGTCACTTTCCTGTGCGTCCTGCATGTCCAGTGTATCCAACAGCCTAGAAAAGAGCAGGTTCTTGCACAAATGGCTGATCTTGCCATGTTGAAGACAAATTCCATATTGAGTTTCTTTGATGCCCATCCTCCTTTCTGACATAATTGGTGTGCCATTAGCAGTTGTGACTCCATGTCATGAAAAACCCTAAACCATTTATATGTCATATATTCTGTATGTCTTTGAAAGACTTAAAGAATATCTTTCCATCTCAAATACGTATCTGTATATCTAGAAAACCCAACTAACCTAACTGTAAGTTTTGACTCTTATACTTGACTATATACAATCTGTATTTAATTATGTACTACATTTTAAAAGATCTGTATAAACATAATACCTAAACAAGAGGAGAAATATACATACCAGAAAATTGAACTTAAAGTTGTATCAATAAATGAAAATCCACACCAGTGCAAAGTATTCATTTCTATATCCAATTCCCCCTTTTTCCTTTAAAAAGAGATTGGCTGTGATCATTACCACTTATAACCACAACATTTAAATGAAAACAAACATTTATAAGCAATATTTTGGAATTTGGGTTTTTCTAGCTCTGTTGTAATTATCAAACATAACTACTAATCTATATATTTTATAAAGACTTATCTTACAGAGGAGGCCGGCCTTGTGTCCTCTCTTCCTGGGATCGCATGGCGATTCCCCTTTAGTACATTTCCCAGAATCTTCCTTCTCTTCTAGTCCTGCCTGTCTTGCTTCCTATTTGCCAACAGTTTTTCATTCATTAACCAATAAGAGAGACATATACACAGAAGGACTTCCCTCATCAGATAGAGATACAGAACATTTAAAAATAACGTTGGTCATTTTTGCCCCTATTGAAAGATGTACTTTTATTTCATTTTCCTAACTATTGGTTTGAAGTTTTGATATTTTGTCACACACACACACACACACACACACACACACACACACACACACATACATATATATACGTGCTGTCAAAAACCTATATGATATTTAGCTGCTCAAGATTTTCTCCCATTAATTAAGTTGTTGTGATCACTCTGATAATAACTTCATTTTATCTGCAGAACCTTTCAAATGCTTCTTTTAAATGTTTAAATATCCTAGGTGGCATTTGATGAATCTTGGGACTACCTCTTTTGACATTGCTGTTTCTATGTCTATAACTTAAGTGTATTACACACAGTTTTCTTTGGAAGTTTTAGCATTTCTTTCATGGTTTAAGCTATACAATTTGATCCATTTTGAATGTATTTTGGTGAAGCTGAGAGTAGAGCAAATTTCACTTTTCTTGTATGTATATCCATTTTTCCCAGTAATATTTGATGAACAATTTTATATTTGTTTATATTTTTAGTTAATATTCTCAATAACAGTGTCAAACGTTATATTTCTCTGTGTGATTTTATTTTTGGGCCCTCTATTCTAGTCCATTGTTCTACCTTTCTGTGTGCCAGCACCCTGCTGTTTTTGATGCAATAGTTCCATAGTACAATTTGTGAACTGGAATTAAAATTTTTAGCCATTTCTCTTCCTACTTTGGAATGCTTGGTCTACGATCGAGATTTTGTTTCAAAATATATTTTTTAAATGTTTTTGTAGTTCTGTAAAAACTGCCATGGAATTATGAAAGGCATTACATTTGATATGTAAAATATTGTAGTAATATTCATGTTTACAATATTAATTCCATTCACCAAGGAGAATTGAAATTCTTTCTATCATCAGATACCCTCACAATTTGTGCTTTTAGTGTCTTAATTGAAGGGGTTTCTTCAGAGTTTTAATTGTAGGTCTCTTTCACAGCCGTGGCAAATTAATTTCTTGGACTTATTTTGGGGGTGAAATACTATAAGTGACACAGTTTTCCTTCTTATCAACTTGTTATTGGTATTAAAAAAGACTGGGGATTATTTATATTGACTCTTATCCTTCAATTTTACTGAAAACATTTGATTCTGTGAGTTTCTTGTGGTTTGTAGGGTCTCTTAAGAATAGAAAAATGATGCTTTTGAATAGGAATAATTAATTTTTCCTATTAAAATAAAATAAAACTTTCCTATTTTCGTCTCTTTTTAGCTCTTCCTTTCATCTTATTTATATCATTAAGAATTTAAGATTCCCATTTTTGTGAAATATTTCCATTTTTTCTCCATTTAGTATATGTTAATTCTAGATACATCCTCTATAGTCTTTATCATTTTGAACCATGTTCCATCTATTCTTAATTTCTCCAGGATTTTCTTTTATATCTTTTCTTCAATATCTAAAGTAGTCCAAGTTCTGCCATAATGACAACCCATATTCTTCCCATATTACAAGATATTTCTTTTTTTACCCCCATTTATTATGTTTGCAATTTAGTGAATATTGATGCTCTTTACCTTTAAAGAGCATTTGTGAATTAGTTCTTCTCCAAATGTAGCATTCTGCTACAATGCTACATTTTCTGAAATATTTCTGGTTCATGAGTATAATGCAAAAGAATGTCCTATAACTAATCAAACCCAGTTCTGCTGATGAATAAAAAACAAACCAAACAAAGCAGTGTATATTTCCTGAATAGGTGGAATAAATAAATTTCCAAAGATATCTGCTACAGCACTATGAGAAAACTAATGAAATAAGTTAGAAAAAAATGGAAGTTACAAATGGAATGAATCCACAAGATAAATAAAACAGAGCAGATACAATAAGCAATGTGAGATAAATATCTTTCAAGATCAAGTTCCATAGTTTCACCTTTTTTTTGAGTAAGTATCTCTGAGAAGTAATTCAGACTCTCACTTTCAAAAAGTACCAATGACCATATAAAATATTCAAATAAGAAGGTGAACAAATTAAGGGAATCTATTTGTGACCTTGGCATTATACTATTAAAGTGAATAGAACCAGTAGCTTCTTGGAAGAGAAATACAAAATCTGTAGGCCAACATCAGCAAAGGAAATGAAACACAAAAAAAAGAACCAAAAGGAAATTTTGGAAATGAAACTCTGTGTTGTTGATATCGCACTCTGTAATCTCCCCCAAACTACTTTATCATGCTGTACAGTTATAGCTCAGCTTATGTATTATTTCTATCTACTTTCTTTTAAATGAGCTTCTTTTCCTGTGACATAGTCTTTTGTATCCTTCCAAAGTCAATGAATAACATTATTGTCCTTAATTTCAAAACAATTTTCATTGTTTACCAATGACTCTTTTAATATTAGCAAAAAATGTCTATGTCCCCAAGATGTGTCATATACTTTATGAATCCCTCCCTTAATGTAACATCCATATCCAGTATATCACAGTTGACTTTTTTATGTTTCATTTTGGAGAACAAGAGAATTCCCTCGATGAAACACACCTAAGCATGAACTTTTATGTTGATAAAAATAGCCTGATAGTAGGGCTACAGAGAATCAAACAGAACTCGTGTCTCGGTGAGCATCATAAGGGTTGACTAGGATACAGTCTGACACAAATTCTAAAGAATTAAGAGCTGAAAGCTGCTATTCCTGACACCTTTATCACAGCAGCAGCTTCTAGAATTTTTCTTAACAAATCTGTACTTTCATTAAAACAGCTGAAGTATTATCTAAATTTTTATTCCACATTCATATTTCCTTCATCTATTAAGCAAGCTAAATGCCATTTACAGTTCAAAATCAAGTAGCATGGTCTGTGCATTGTGAAACAAACCATTATAGAAAACCCTGCTTCCGTCTACAAGTATTATAACTGCAATCCGTTCATATGCAATGCTTCTCTCCAAAATTAAACCCTAATGCTTTCTCTTCTGTGACATTCCCCAGATCCCATAAAATGACTTTCCTTTGCAGCATGTGCTTTGCTAGAAAGGACCTTCCCCAGTCTGTCTAAGATTATTTCCTTATCCTTAGCTATGATTCACCTCAAAGATCAAGTCTTAGAGACCTAGCCATCACATGTTTGCTCACAATCTGCCCTTGTATTTCCATTTTAATCATTCCCTGGAACTCATTATATCTTATTTTCTCCTTAACACATATAAAGTACTGCTTATTTAATTGGTCTTAATGTATAATGATTTGTATCCCATTTCTATGAACAAATGTTTGTGTCATAGAAGTAAGAACTTGGTAATTTTTCTAGTCTTTGATTCTAGAATATGCATGGGAAATTTCCTGAAAACATTGTCATTTAAATTTTCTAGATAAAAACACTCTTAAATATATAAATGCCTAGCAAACACTGAGAAATATTTAAATGAGTATTTCCTCATGCACATCATGTAGACATTTTTCTGTTTTCAAAATTTTGAAATTTTATTTTAATTGGTAAAAGTAAATATTTCAAGTTTGCCCTATTAAACATCTTCAATACAATATTTAAATGCAACAAGAAATTATTGATATGACAGAGTAATTTAAATATAACTATGAAAGGCAGTTTGGGGCTGATTTTTAAATTTTTTGTCACATATTGTTTATCATGTCATTCCTCTTTTAACTATATATCCAGGAGAATTGAAATCCTAATTTCCCACAAAAATCTGTGCATGAGTGTTCATTGTGATTTTATTTATAATAATCAATACTTCAACAGACCAAATTTCCTTAACAATTGAATGGATGAGTATATTAGTCTTCATGTGTATAATGGAATCCTTGCATTCAGCAACTACAAGAAATTTTCCTTGTGTGTAATTATTTTGATGAGAACATCTACATGAAAATGAATATATGACATATAATTCATACAAACCAATCTATAATGACAGAAAAAATATCCAGTAGGGGTTTCATAGGAACAGAATGAGCAACAGCAAGAATCTTCAGATGTTTAATCTGTTGTAAATGTACTTTGAAGGTGATTTTGCTTCCATGCATGTGTGCATACAAAGTACACATCTAATGGAACACAAATTATCCTTCAGTAGACTCATAAACATCAGACAATATATAAAATAATTTTTGGTTTCTGAATATTTCATTGATAATCTTTAACACCCCAAAACAATAAGCAAACAAAATTTGTAAAGGAAATTCAGTATTACTAAAAATACATTTGCCACTAGAATATTTTCCTAGGTATTTATGATCTGATGGCACTGTGTGTGTGTGTGTGTGTGTGTGTGTGTGTGTGTGTGTGTGTGTATGTCTTGTGTATGTGTGTGGTATTAGATAACTATTCCTACATTTATGGGCTGCCACACCTTTTTTCATTACCAAGTGTCTTATGTAGATAAGAAGAAATAATAATAGTTTCTTCAGTGAAGGGGAAAATACATTTTCTACATTTTCTTGGCAGCTATTTTTCTGCATGCCACCATCAATTCTAAAGAGAAGTTACTTAGATATGAAATTTCAAAGTCTATAATTATTTTTAAGTGCAAGGATTTAAACAATTAAATGATTCTTGGCAAATGAAATGCTAAGCATTTATTAAATTTAGTAGCTCTTTCCATCAAAATATGTGCTTAATGCATTTTTTCTAACACAATTCTTCATATATAATTATGTTCAATAATTTAAAAAATTTTAGCAGTACATGGTAGACAAAACAAAGAGCACTTATTTAGAGAAATGGAAATGAATCACTGATATGTCATAAACATGCCTTTCTGGAACTTGCAAACAACTCCATAAATCCAGTGTTCCCTATGACAATGACAATAGTGTTGAAAAGCACCTGTATAGAAACAGGAGTTTCACAGATTGCAAGAAGCTAATGAAAGGTTTTAAAAGATTGAATGCAGTGCAAAAGGAACATACCCATGATAAACATATAGGACATGACTTGGAGGAAGCAGAGAAACTGTTTGTAGGGCTAGCTAGATGGCCACATTAGGCTAGGGTACTGAGTATGAAACCCAACCTAGAGCTGGTGGGTGGGGATAAGGTTGGATGTAGAGAAGAGACTCACAAAGCTGAAACTTGGAGATGAAAGTTGGAGAGGTTGGATGCAGAGCCTACTGCAGAGTCTTCACCTAAACTTTCACATCTTTCAGGACCTTATGCTTGGAGATCAACAGAAACTGTTGGCGTTTTAGGATGACATGTGCAGCACAGACCTACTTCTTATTTACATTGTCTAAGTAAGACTGGAGTGGGAGCTGCGAGAAGCCTTGCTCTAGACAGGTTCAATAACCTTGGACAGATAAGTTGGAGCCCTAAATAAACATGCTGTTATTCAAACAAGTGACCCTGGATAGCATGTGCCAGTTTTATTTACACAGTTCCAATGGTTTGCATGAACATTTGGGGGAGGGTATGAACAGTATTTTTTTTCTCTAAAAATAGTTACAATAATTACCATTTTATTCCTTTTCTCTTTCCCCTTCTATCTTCCAACTCTTCCACAGGAAGCCATTAAATTTCTCATCTAGATTTCTACTGTTAGAAGAATAAGCAGTCTTGCAAGCTTAAAAGGAACATTTCAAGCTAGGCACACCCACAGGTAGACTAGTATGCCCAGTTGTCAACATATCTGGTTATAGCATCATGAAGAGTCACAGACAATTTTTTCTCTCATGATTAATATTTACATCTAGGTTCTCATAATCAACTCACCATCCAAAGCTAGATCAATCCATTGTACATTTTGTACTACTCTATTTGTTCTGGGGCTATACCAAGTATTTTCATTTAGCCAGTAGATAATATTAATTGAAAACTTTCAATAGTTGGCACTGTTTATCCCTTGTCCTAATGTCTCCCTTAACATCTTGGGGTATTGACACAGTTATTAGAAATGAGAGAACTGTAGGTTTCTAGTTTTCTACTTCTTTTCTATTTCTTGTTCTAGATTGTTCCCATTAACTCTTGATAGCATCTATTTAATAACATTTCTCAAATAATTGTGGTTGAATTCATTCTTACCAGAACAGTTACACAAATATGTAATATTAAATTTCATGACCTACTAAGACCCATTTAGCATGACAGTATGGCTATCATATTGTAAGAAAAGAGAGCACATAGCACATAATCTTCTAAGGTGATGCCCAGAATAATGCAGCAAACTATCCCCAGATCTTTGCCAACTGGGTCAGGGTCTCCAGGATTTGGACACAAGGAGAGCTATTCATGTTAATTCTTAGGTATTATTTGCCTCAAAAGTCACATGGATCCTGCCAAGAAGTCCTACTGGGTGTTGTGGTAATAAATTACTTATGATTTATTAAAGCTTGCATGAGTATTCAGAAAGCAAATCAACCTCAAGCTATAGACAGACAGGCAGTGGTGATGCACACTTCTAATTCCAGCAGCCAGAAGATAGGATGTGGTGGCACACACCTTTAATCTTAGGACTCAGTATTAATAGGTGTATGAATATCTGTGAGTCCAAGTCCACCCAGATCTACACAAGATTGAAAGAATCATAAAGAGAAACAGTTAACACAAACAGTGATCTCAGCACTTGGGATCACATGCATTTAATCCAAAAACTAGAGCAATATAAAAATTGAAGCAAAGTTTTCAGTAGTCACTAACAAGCATTCTTTCTTCTGCCACATTAAGGATAGGGGGCATCCATTTTCCAGTCACATTGAAGACAGAAAGATATTGAAGTCTCAGGATTCTTCAGTCATGCTGATGAGAGGTTACAGTCTGAGGTTTGGTGGAGCCAGGATCATCTTTTGTTCTGAGGTAGAGTGAGAAATAGTGACCAGTTGTTTTCTTTTCTGATCTTCAGATTGAAACTTGAACCCCAATATCATCCTCTAGGTGTTGTCTTTTCATACTACAGGATGCCATCTCTAGAAATTTGGAAAGATCATTGCTAAGTTGAACAACAGAGTTTTTCCCTGAAAAGGAACTAATGCATGCTAGAGATTACTGGTGACACCTTTATAGGGGTATGTACTCCTGGCTACACCATTTGAGATTGACCAGGTATAAGAGAACTGTATGAGAAGCTTGCAAAGATCTTCAAGTAATAAAATTAATCACATTTTGTTGGTGATTTAAAGATAGATAGACAAACTGTGAATCCAACAGAAATTCATACATGATTTCTTAAGCCAGTTGTGTCAGGCTGGACAAAAAAACAATGACTAGACTCTCCTCATCATTCTGCTATCACAAAGCATGCATTTATGCCTGTGCTGGATTTTTACATAGTAATAAAGTCCAGGGAGGGAGAACCAACTACTGTGACAAGCCTTAAGGTACCCATATCTGAATGAAGCACTGGAGGTCACATTTGGCTCTCCTTTATCATTTTTTATTTTCCTATCATTATCCTATTCCCCATTCAGTTTTTGACACATTTCTTCATCATGAAGGAACCCAAAAAAACTTTTCAATGCAATTTCTTTTTGCAGGCCAACTAGAATTAGGAAACATACATTGGAATTATAAACCACTTTATAAATATACAAAGTCTGCTCTGAGAGATATTTGCCTTATATATAATGAGTCATAGCACAAAAAGATGTGGCACTTGTGGGCAGAGTCTATTGAGATTTTTGTGATATCTAAAATTAGGTTTCTTAGAATAAGGTGTTAATTGAAGTAGGAAAGGAAAGAGAGCACTATACACTCAAGACTAACCTGGTCAATGTAGTGAGATTTAGAAGAGTCCATTTTACCATTAGCATTCTGTCTCAAAACAGGGAAGGAATGGGCCCAGAGAGCTGCCTCAGCAAGCAGAGGAGAGAGGATCACTCTAATTAGTTCAAGACTAATTTGTTCTATATAGTGAGTTTCAGAAAAGCCCATGTTACTCCATTTCAAAACATGAAATAATCAGGACATGGAGAATTGATTCAGCATTTAAGAGCAATTGTTGCTCATGCAGAGGATATTCTTTGGTTCTCAGAACTCAAATGTTTATTCACAACCATCTACAACTCCTATTCCTATATGCTCCTGTTCTACAGAATACTGATTAATACCTAATACATTTATAAAATAAATTCATCTAAAATAAATTAATAAATCACTTATAAAATTTCCTTACAGTTGGATCTTAAAGCAGTTTCTTAATTGAGGTTCCCTCCTTTTAGATAACTCTAGCTGGTTTTAGGTTAACCTAAAACTAGCCAACACATGCATCATATAAAATTGATTAAAGGGGGAGAGAAACCAAAGATGTATAACTCTTATGGACAATGGAACGCAATAGACATTATGTATGACACTTTTCTGATGAGAAATTTCTATCCTTTGTAGGAAACCCATTCTAATTATCTGATTTAGATAACCTGAGGAATTGTGTTGATGGGAAAACATTTCAAGATGGATTAAGTCAGGTACAAGACTCAGAGTGTAGAGAGACATACCCACCTAATCTATTTAGTCAGCAATACGAATACTAAGATTCCTATGTGTGATGAAAAATGTTGTGTTCAGCAACTGAAATTTAAAAAGTTAACTTTCAGAAACAAGTTGATATTCACTAGTGAAGCATAAAAGGTCAAGATGTAGTAAAATGTACACAACCCAATATTCTCAATTTATTAGCACTTGTGGAGATGCTGCAAAGAATGTGAAGAGAAATTGTGTTATTTGATAACGTTTGAGGGAGAGTATTGGCAGCACAAACTGGATTTGGTATTTTCTTTTTTGGGGAGAGAGCTCACAAGGGGATAGGGTCTGGATCTGGGAAGACTGGAAACTGAATGTGATTGGGGTACAATATGTGAAACTCCCAAAACATTAATAAGAATATTATGTTGGGAAATTTTCAAATTGAAAAAAATAAAGTAAAATCTGTTATAGTTCAATTCAAGAATTTATTTGGTAGTTAATGATAAGTTGGGAAGACTTTAAACTTAAATATAACTGAAGACTCAATAGGGCTAACATCATATACATATGAATATATATATATATATATATATATATATATATATATATATATGATTTCTGAAAGAAAAGGAGAGGGAGATAGAGTTAAAAAGAGGAAGTAAAGGAGAAAGTAAAAAGGAGGGAGTATTAAGTTAGCAATTATTAATATTCTTTGCAGAGTATTTAAATCTCTAGGAATCTGTGATATAAGAAATCGGTGTCACCATGAAGGATACTAGGCAGTTATACAAAATAAAATAAAAATTAAGTAAGTGGTTAAAATTTCCAATAGTGAAGAAGTTAAAAAATGCTAGGTAGTGAGCATATTACAACAAATATAATGTCAATAACTATTTTAAAATTTGGAATAATAGAGAAATTGTGGTGACTCAGGAAATTTCCTTAAATGTACTATCTTCAATTACCCTTTGTTGAATGAAGAATGAGGGTGCCCATATCCTCAGCTTTTCTCATTTGTATAGTTTAAAAGTTTTGAAGCTTCCCAAATCACACACTTTCACATAAGAAACTGTACTTGCAGTGATAGAGCAGTTCTTGTAATCTTGAATTATTTTCTTAGTAAGCTAAGCAGGTTTCCACACATTATAATGTATAAATCTTCACTTAGAAAATAAGCATTCCCTCTGCTTTTGCTGTGGAATCTCCAAAGTAATTACATTTCAGCACCTCTTATGATAGGAAGCAGAAAAGCCACCATTGAAATTTCATTCTGAAAATTCAAAAATAAACATTTTAACATTGTACCAGTTTTTTTCCATCGCAGAATAAGATATGATTGTCCTTCCCTGATTAAATCACAAGAAACAGTCTTAAATAATACCTATGATCAAGTGATTGACAGTCGAACCTTACTGATTTAGAAAGTTTTAGATATGCACCAAAGTAGTTCCTGCTTAGAAATGGCAGAATCAATATTATTTCTATCTCTGACTTTATGAACTCATAAAGGATAATTGGGGAAACCACCAGTTTTACTCTATTGAATCCCTTACAACAAAGTCATTCTCTAGTTTAGCAAATATAAACTCTATACATCCCACTCTAAACATGCCACATACGTACACGCGCACAAACACACACACACACACACACACACACCTACCTCATATAAAATATGGTGAGTCAATGATTCTTCTTAACTTTTTTATTTTTTCAGACTGAGAAATTAATGAATAGATTTAACAATAAACAAGAGTAGAAACTCAAATAACTAAGAAGTCATTAACCAGGGTCTTCCATGTGATTAAGACTATTGGGAAACATTTGTCACTGTTATGATATTTATAGGATATGGGAACCCATCTAAACATTAGTTCTAATGAAATAACAGCTGAAGCCTGAAACCTAGTTTTCCTTTGGTTATACATAGCATTTCATTCTCATACATTTATGAAAAAGTTGCTTCAGAAACAGAAAGAACTCTTATCAGAAAAGGAAATGCTGAGTTTGTGGCTCATGCCTGCAATAATAGCATTTGAGAGGCTGAGACAAAGGGATAGCCCTGAGTTTGAGGTCAGTCTAGGCTAGACCGTAAAATGGAAGTTATCTATGGTTCTGTCATGCACTGATGTTTTAAGGATAAGGGAAATATATACACCCCTTGACAATTGCTGTCAAGCTTGTTTGGTTTGAAGGACTCATTTTGTAATGTTACCGTATAAGTCAGGGTTTCTTCTGATTCTTTAGACTACTTGGGATATCTTAAAAATTGCTGTGAAAAACATTTACCTGGATCTCTAAGTTTTGATGAGTTCACAAATTTTATACAAGAGACTATCCTATAATCTGTAGTTATCAAAAAAGGGTAATATTGGGATTATAGAGCAAAAACAGCCAAAAACCCTAACAAGAAAATAGTCCTAATCTAACTGGCAACCTTGTTTATGTGTAGAATATAATGTCAACTCTTAAAGAAGTGTTTGTTGAATAGTGAGGTCTTTGACATATGAGGGAATGGAGGTGCTTTCCGAGATGTAGCTTGGATGGAGGAAAAGGAAACATTTCATTATACACTTACTATCTTCCTAGGTAATTTCCTCAGTGTGAAGGAAATTCTCACAGAGTTCACATAAATACTGCACATCACTACATTGATGTGAACCAAATCCCAGCATGCAATATAACAAGTACTTTGCTACAATTCTTTCATCCTAACAAATGTTTCCTGTAGAGTAATTAAGAATATAACTTTAAGAAACACTGATAAATACCACATTCTTATGAGTATATTACTGTGAAAAGTGTACCTTTATATTTAAGATAAAATAAACATCTTACAACATGGTTGAATCAAGAGAAAGCATGAAATGAAGTTCTTTATTTCACTATAATTCTGTAGAGACCTCAATTAATGATGTCCTTAGGTACATCAATGATACCAAGTTCTCTCTCCTGGGGATGCCATTAAAAATTCCATGGGTGTCCTGAGATCCTGAGTTGCCTTTACTGCATGCTGTTCTATTAACATGCATCAGAGTAATTGCTATTTGAGTTTTATTTTTTCATGTTTAGCAAAGTATCTTAGTTGTGGATGTAAAATAAAGTTCTGACAGGTGTTTCTAACACTACCCTACCCTTCCACAGTAGTGGAGTTATTTGGGTTTAAGGGAACATAGTGGGAGAGTAATCCATTAATGACTGCTATGTGGTTTTTTCCAAAGAAATACTTTCTTTAAAATTAAAGAGTAGATGTGATAGAAGGAGTCAAGATATGATGCACATAGCAGGGGTCCATATACAATGGATGTGTTTCTGAAAGCTTGAATAGCATGCAAAGAATCAGAAAGAAAATTAACTCCAATGTCACCTACAGCTATTCCAAGAAATGTGTAGAAATTAAGAGACTTGAAGGCTTAGAATTTTAAATGAGGAAAAACACACAAGAAGCAAAATTACTTAGTTTGGAAAGACAAGTTCATGATATACCTGCCTGAAGGTCTGGTTTGAAGCTCAGTCTTCCCGGAATCACATAACTAGAGTTTTTGGTACCCTCAGCAACCCTGGTTACTCACAGGATACCTGTACAGGATCGACCCATTAACATTCCATTATGGAAGCAAAGAAGGGACAATAAAGTACCCACAACCTCCCAAATTTGTGGCAACTGGCAAGGAAGAGGGTTTTCTTAGAATTTGGCCCCAACAAAGAATGTGTTTTAGAAGAGTTTTTTTTAACTATTCGGTTAAAATTATATCCATTTATAGTTCCATCATGCTGCTGTGAGTAATCTTAACTAAACTCCTTGGTTCACTAAGGCAGGCTTGGGGGAATCATTCCTTTTACCTGTTGCTGTTGCTCTCTATAAGGAGATGAAATATTGATTCATCACACAGCACTCATGCAGCAGAGAATTATTGGAATCATCACATTTTTGAACAAAGAAACATTCTAGTAATAAGTTTGACAAAAGACAGCGCTGAGGCCCAGAAATAATTCACATCATCAGGTTCTAGTGAAAAGTACATATAGTCTACAATGAGAGATAATGCTTCACCTTCTTACCTGTTTCCAAAATTTATTTTAGGATTTTCCTCATTGTAAAAGGTACTTTTTTCATTGAAATTTATATTCATTTGCACTACTCATTCGTAAATAGCCAGCATGTTTCTTACCTCTGCTTATAAATATTTTACCCTGTTGGCTTTTTGAGTAAACATTAGCAGAAAATGATAAAAAGATAATAATTATATTTCATGTATTTTAAAATGTGACTAATTTTTACAGCATAGGTGAAGTATGTATGAAAAGATTCAGTGGAGGGGCAGGCTGTTCTAACTTGTGTTTTTCTAGGAGTATTCCTTGAATATGTAGTTTCTGCTCCAACCATTTCATGGCCCTTTAGAACAAAATAAATACACTGATGCTTATATCAGTTATAAATTGTTTAGTTGATGGCTCATGCTTCTTATTGACTATCTCTCTTTAAATTATTTCTATGAGAGTATGGCTTACCTGTAATCTGGCAGGTTACTCCTTCTCAGCTACATGGCATCTTTCTTGAGACTCTCTTCTGTGTTCCTCTTCCCAGTCTTCTGCTACTCTGGTAGACCCACCTATACTTTCTGTCTGGCTATATCCTGTCTGTCCATTGGCTGCAACAGCTTTATTCATTAACCAATAAAAGAAACATATATTTACAGCATACCCCATCATCTTTCATAAAATGTATAACATTTAGAGTAGGATATAGAAGAGGATTGGAAGCTGACAATGTAAAGAGAAGTAGTTCTTTCAGATTAATAGAATATTGAAAGTTTCACAGAAGGAAATGTCCTTTGTTTGTTGTGGAAATTTAAATATTATACACTTAATTATAGTTCACAGAAAAATCAAAACTCCTGTCAATCTACAAGAATGTCCTGCCTACAAGCTATGTTGGTGCAATACTGACACAAAGCTTGTGGAAGGAACCAACAAATATCTTATTTGAGTCAAGGGTCATTCCATTAGATGGAACCCATACACAAAACAACTTGGTTAGACAAGAGACTAAGATTAAACAGGATGAGAACCCTGGTGAAAACCAAAAACTAGTGTCTGTTACATAAATATAGCAATAAAATGACTCTTAATGACATTCTACTATACTCATAGATAAGTATCTTGCTCAAGCATCATCAGAAAAATTTCCTGCTGCAACAGATGGGAAATGATATGTAGACCCACAGCTAGACACCAAACAGTGAGAGATCTTGGAATACTCAGCCCTAAAAGGGATCCTTCAATCAAATCCATTCCCCGAGGGCTCAGTGAAATCTGATTCTGCTTATGACTATAAAAAGAAAGACTATAGGAGCCAGTGGGAGTGGAGAATACCAAGGCCTTATTCAAGACATAACAGAGCTGGAAGACATATGAACTCACAGAGATTGTACTAATATTCTCAGGGATTGAACAAGTCTGCATTAGATGAGTTCCTACATCTGAGAGATGTAGACTCATGCACCCAGCTCTAACCCAAAAGCTATTTCCAACTGAGAGATACTTAAATGGATTTATAAATGCAGACATTTTGAGTCTTTGAGCATATTGCTACAATCTATGTGTTATATGTGTGTCTTCTTATCTCTTCCTTTGGTTATTTTGTCATATTTTATTTTATTTTATTATTATTCCCTAGAAGCCTGTTTGTTTTACAACCAGGGACAGAAAAGGGTGTGCATCAGGATGGAAGGGTAGGTTGGGAGGAACTGGGAGGAACATGGGGAAGAGAAACTGTGATCCGAGAGTCTATTCTATGAAAAAAAATTCAATAAAAGTAAAATATAAATTAGGTCTTAACAGATCAAAAATCCGAACATAAAACTGGAAACACGGAAGGTCAATCACTTCAAAGTAGCAATCTGGTAGCTGGAGAAATAGGACAGAAATTGACAATGGGACTTCATGAAATTAAAAAGATTCATTATAGCAAAAGAAAACTTCAATCATAAAGAGACAGTCTACAAAATGGAGAAAACTTTGCCTGCTACATAATCAATGGAATACTGATACCAAGAGTCATCAAATTATTAAATATGAAAATAAATAAATAAACACCCCTGCGACTATGAATTTGGAACAGCAGTGACGAGCACTTGCTACCCCTCTTCCAGAGGTCCCATGTTCTGCTTGCAGCATGCATGTTTTTTTGAGACAGGGTTTCTCTGTATTGCTTTCCTGGAAATCATACTGTAGATCAGGGTGCCCTGGAACTCACAAAGATCCACCTGCCTCTGCCTCCTGAGTGCTTGGTTTAAAGGCATGCACTACCATTGCCCAGCACATATATGTTGTGTATCTCAGGAAAACAAAATTCTCTAGCTCTAGAGGATCTGGTGTCTTTTCCTCATGACTTCCTATCTAAATGATAAACACACGCATACACGCATACAGGCATACATACACACAAACACACACACACACAAAAAAAAATAAAAATGGAAGTAAAATTTAAAAGAAAAAAAACAACAACAACCCCATTAAGTGGGCATGGCTTCCTGTAAAGAAAAGCTTTTTTTTTTTTTTCCCTGAGAGGTAAGAGCTAGAGTTATATGTGATTTTAAGTAGAAGTTTTTGAAGGTTGTTAAGGATTGTGGTGGTATAATTAACTGCCATAGCTTCTCTTCTAAAACCAAAGAACTTATTTGCCCTGTTTACTTTGCTAGATTTCAAGTAATAGGCATGATTTTATTCCTACTAAATGGATCTTATGTACAATTTGAAAGCTATTGGTTGTTTCCAAGGTATGTGTGCCACTATTGCACTTTCAGGGTTCTTTCTAATACTTGTCATTATTACAGTTCATTGACATCACACCTGCCTAGGATTGTGATTTATTTTTTATCTCCATTGGCAGCTTAAGCAGTAATTTTTGATACTGTGAAAGTTAGATCATAGAAATGAGATTGTGGGGATATATCCAGCTTGAATTATTTAAGTATAATGTCACAAGTATTTGTTACCTTCAGTTATAGCCACTTCATAATGCAAAGTTTAATGGATTGTGTGTAGGCTAGCCCTCATAGATGCAACTGTTGTGCAATTGGTTTTCCTAAAATTCAGAGAACATTTTGGAAGAGTGAGTGGAAATAGTAAGAACCAATGGAAATGAGAGTTGACTGTGAGATTGTGTCCAAGAAATAACAGGAAACACATTTCCATTTATAATACCTGAAGAACTGATGAATGGATCTAGTAAATATTGTACCTATATACAATGGAACTTTATCTACTTGATTCATTTGTAAATAGACAGAAATGGAAACAAAAATACTGAGTGTGTAACTCAGGAACTCAGAATCAGAAAGAAAACAAGAAAGAAAAAAGAATGAAAGCTCTGTGTTCTCTCTTGCATGCAGGTCCTAGCATTGGATATTTAAATTTGTGTTTTTGACTATGAATATTTATGGAAATCAGCAGCCTAGAGAGGGGGTATTGGGCTGGAGCACTGCCTTAAGGGAAGAACACTGAAACATTGGTGACAGGGAGTTAATGTTTGTGGAACATGACAACAGACTGACCTCTAAAGATTCATTCATGAACAGGCAAAAATGGTCTTCTCATCCTTTTTCAACTAAACTTCTCTTTGCAGTGAATGAAGAGACTCTCATCTGCTCCATTCTGAAAAATAATGAAAACTTGAAAGTGTAGCCCTAATAAAGAAAGCAGCTCCAGCAAATGGTACTGGCATAACTGGATGCTAGCATGGAGAAGACTGCAGATAAATCCATGTCTATTGCCATGCACAAAACTTAAGTCAGAATGGATCAATGACCAGCCACAGTGAACCTATTAGAAGACAAAGTGGGAAATACCCTTGAAATAAATGGTACAGGAGACCATTTCCTGAACATTACACCAGTAGCACAGACATTGAGATCAACAATTGATAAATGGGACTTCCTGAAACTAAGAAGCTTCTGTAAGGCAAAAGACACAGCAAGACAAAATGGCAGCCCACAGACTGGGAAAAGGTATTCACCAGCCCAACATCTGACAGAGGGCTGATTTCCAAAATACACAAATAACCCAATAAGCTAGTCTCCAAAACATCAAACAATCCAATTAAAAACTGGGGTACAGAAGTAAATAGGCAATTCTCAAAGGGAATCTATAAGGGTTGAAAGACACATAAGAAAGTGTTCAACATCCTTAGCCATCAGGGAAATGCAAATCAAAACAACTCTGAGATATCATCTTATTCCTGTCAGAATGGCTAAAATCAAAAACACTAATGACAGTTTATGCTGGAGAGGATGTGGAGAAAGGGGAACACTCCTCCACTGCCGTTTGGAGTGCCAACTTGTATAGCAACTTTGGAAATCAGTATAGTGTCTCCTCAGGAAAATGGGAATCAGTCAACCACATGATCCAGCAATTCCACTTTTAGGCATATACCCAAAAGAAGCACATTCATACAAAAGGGACACCTGATCAATGATATTCATAGCGGCACTATTTGTAATAGCCAGAACCTGGCAACAACCCAGATGCCTCTCAACTGAGGAATGGATAGAGAAAATGTGGTACATTTACACAATGGAATACTAGTCAGCAGAATAAAACAATGGAATCTTGAAATTCACAGGCAAATGGCTGGAACTAAAAAAAAAACTAATCTGAGCGAGGTAACCCAGTTACAAAAAGAAAAACATAGTATGTACTCACTCATATGTGGATTTTAGACATTCAGTAAAGGATTACCATCCTACAATCCACACTGCCAGAGAAGCTAGTAAACAAGGAGGACCCTAAGAGAGACATACATGGTCCCCTGGAGAAGGGGAAAAGGACAAGATCTCCTGAGCAAATTTAGAGCATGGGGGGGAGCTAGGAGAATGATATTGGGAGAAGAGGGGGGTGAGGATGACATGAGGGATCAGGAAGTTTGAGTTGGAGGAAGAATTGAAGAGAGAAAGTTAAGAGATACCATAATACAGGAAGCCATTATAGGTTTAAAGGGAAGTTAGGCACTAGGGAAACGTCTGTAGATCTCCAAAGATGACACCAAGTAACAATCTAAGCTGCAGAGGTGAGTCTACCTTAAATGCCCTCCCCTGATAATGAGATTGATGACTGACTTATATGCCATCCTATAGCCTTCACCCAGAAGCTGTTAGAAGTGGAAGCCGACATCCACAGTCAAACACTAAACTGAACTGGAAATCTAGTAGCAGAGAAGGAGAACTGATGAGCAAGTGTATCAAGACCAGGCTGGTGAAACCCACAAAAAATAGCTGATCTGAACAAGGGGGGACTCTTGGTTCCTAGACTGATAGCTGGGAAATCAGATTGGGATTGATCCAGACCCCATGAACTTGGGTGTCAGAGAGGAGACCTCTGAAATCTATGGGGCCTTTTATAGTACTTATAAAAGTACTTATCCCTAGCATAGGAATAGACTTTGTGAGCCCTTTCCACATAAAGGAATACTACCTGAGCCTAGGCACAAGGGGGTGGGCCTAGGCCCTATCCTAAAGGACATGACAGACTCTGAAAACCCCCTATGGAAGGCCTTACCCTCTCTGGAGAGCAGAAAGGGTATGGGATAGGTAGGGTGTTAGTTGGAAGGGGAAGGGGGCAGCAGGGAAAGAAGGGAGGCAGAAGGAACTGTGATTGACATTTAAAATAGTCTTGTTTCTAATTTAAATAAAAATTGAGAGGAAGAAAAAAAAAAAAAAAAAAGCTGACCTTTAAGTCCCTTCTAAGACTCAAGGAACATCACTATTGATGGATCAAGAAGAACTCCAAGAAAGGAGATTAGACAGGAATTTTTCTATTCTGCATATGGCACAAATTTCTTGTGTTGCCTGCTCAGAATGTTAACAAAATGGGGTTTGCCATTAGTAAATATATGGACCTTAGATGGGCTCACAGGTACATATGCCCATTTAGAATCATTAAATATACATCTATTGATGAATTCCAATTCCATGGTTAGGGAGCACTGGTTAAACTTAGTAGATCAAAAAGAAAGCAAAAAGACAGGCATATGAAAAAGGAAAGTTTATGGAGGCAGTGATGGTTAAAAGGAATAGGAGAGAGATAAGAGAGAGTGGGTCCTGGGAGTAAAGAGAGTATGTTATTTGTATGTATGGAATTGTAAAGGAACACATTAAATTTAAAGTATTTTTGCCTTACACTGCTTGGAAAAGGCCCTCATAATTCTCTATTGAGAAATGAAAATGAAATAATAAAGACAGGTTTCTGTAAGAGCTTCAAGAGAGTGTATGCATGTAATTGCAGGAAGGAGACCAAATGATCAAATCACCGATGGTAAACTGTATATCTACAGACATATTGAAAAACAATATCAAGTATTAGATTGATCCTTCATTTCCTAGAAAAACTCTTAGCCTTTTAATTTAATTTATAGTTACTGTTTCATGACAAATATTTGTCTATATACAAAGCTATAATTTATAATACATAGCATAAAAGACAATATTTACATAGATGCATAAATATAAATAATGAATTCATTATATAATAGTAAATATTTTCAAGTATCAAATAGGCTGTTATTTCCTCATACATACTGTTTACTGTGCAAATTTTCTTTTAAAATTCCATTACTAATTAAAATGAAAGAGCTAATCGAATTTTTCTCTCTCCATTTCTTGTGGAACAGAGATCAAACATTAGTGAGTACTCAAGAGTAGATGGGACACATGGAGAGATCCCAACCTCAGCTTCAGGAAACATTAAACACAGCAAGCACTGTGGAAAGAATGAAAGAGGCAGACGATGAGGATGAGGAAGAGTGCTGCGAAATGCCATCTTCCCAATATGACAGGCTTCTTACACATAGGAACTAACAGCAACTGTTTTTATGTGCCCATGTTCTCCATAAGATTGATTCAGTAAAACTTACAGTATCTATGTGGCAAGTCTGCAGTGCTATTGATGGTAGATGACTGCTAGTAGAAGGAAAGTCACTTTTCTTTGAGGGGTTACCATTGGCAAGTTTATAATTTTATAGACAAACATGTATGTGAAGCATGGATAAACATTTACAGGTTATTTAAGAAAAAGGAAGACTTGATGCTGGAAATATTGATGAGGGGGTTATGGGAAGGAACATGGAGAATTAGGATGCACTGGAAAAAAAATCTATGAAATACTTAGAATAACATAAAAAATAACTTAAGCCAGGAGGTGGTGGTGCATGCCTTTAATCCCAGCAGTTGGGAGGCAGAGGCAGGGGTATCTTTGTGAGTTCAAGCCCAGTCTGATCTACAAGAGCTAGTTCCAGGACAGGCTCCAAAGATACACAGAGAAACTCTGTCTTGGAAGAAAAGATAGGGAATTTAAAGACTCTAAGAACCAGAAGCTGTGGGTGACTATAAGGAAACAATGTTTTCTGGATGTACCTAAGAAGCTAAACATATGAATCCACAGTAACTATGACATTATACACAAGATCTGTGCAAGTCCAAGACAGACTAAATACCAGCATGGAACACAGAATTGTGAAGGGCATTGAACCCCTAGTCAAGAGAGTATTAGCAATAGTTCAGTGCTTAAAGAGTAAGGTCCATTTTCTCTTAAGGTGTTGGTCCTGATAAGTTAACCACATTCAATGAAGGATATACATCCAAGAATATTTGAGCAGACATCTTACCCTGCGTGAGAAAGTAAGGATACAAAATTGGGTGGGAAGAACTGAGGAGGGAGTGTTGTTGTTTGAAAGGAAATTTCCACCAGATAGTCACAATTAAGAAGTATGGCCTTGTTAGAGGTCTTGCTAGAGGAATTGTGTTACTGGTGATACAGGTTTTGAGGTCTCATTTATGCTTAATATGACACCAGTGTCTTAGGCCACTTCCTATTGTCTGCAAGACAATATATAAGACACTCGGTTACTTTTGCTGCCAGTGTGGCACCATGTCATACCACGATGATAATGGACTAAAGCTCTGAATAAATGTAAGTCACCACAATTAAATCTTTTCCCTCTATCTGGGTTGCTGTAGTCATGTCTCTGTACAGCAATAGAAATACTAATTAAGAAAGGGAGAGTGAATATGATCCAAACACATTACATGTAATTCTCGAATAACAAAATGTAAAGCAATTAAAGGAAAAACAAAAAAGAATACTTCAAGATATGGTGATGTTAATATGTTTTATGAGTTCATTTGGTAATCTCCATGATATCATCATTCTCCTAAAGAAAATTTACTTTGCACCCTCAAAGAAAGCTAGGTGGGGGCATGCTGAGGTTGGGCCTACTTACAGCTAAGCTGTAGTAGTGAAAATGTCATATCTATTTCAGTTTGGCATTGCTCTGTTAATTTATCCCTCTTATATACTAACTGAAATCTGGGCTTTTGCTGCTTTGTTGACCTTGAACTTCAATATTTTTCCAGCATTTTCAAATTTAAATTGAGTTTTCCCATCCACATCAATCAGAATTTGATTATAAATGTGTAACTATTAGTAGTAGCATTGAATAATCGTGTAAAGGGATTGAACTTACTCCATTAATTTAATTGAGGGCTTCCTAATGTATCATCCAGAATTTGATTAAAAATGTGTAACTAGTCAGGAGATTTTGAATGATTCTGAGTGACTTGATTTCATGCAATTCTGGGAAGTAGTCAGATATTACTTATTGGTCTCTATTTGGATCCAGGTGTGCCGAAACACAGAGGGGAATCAAAGATGAGTAAAGTAATAAAGAACCTGTGAATGTAAAGTCCACAAAGATTAATTGCAATTTACATTGTTTTTGTATCACTGTTAGACCTCTAGCTTTAAAGATAAAACTACCTACAGGAAAAAGGTTGGTAACACACTTCATGGATCTAAAATACCTGAGACCAGACAATTAGAAAATCTTAACTGAACTAGATGGTGGTGACTCCCACCTTCATTTATTCCTAGCACTTGGGATGCAGTGGTACCCAGATCTCTAAGTTTGAAGACATCTTGGTCTACAGAGATATTTCCAGGACAACAAAGGCTACACAGTGAAGCCCTAAAAACAAGAAAGAAAGAAAGAAAGAAAGAAAGAAAGAAAGAAAGAAAGAAAGAAAGAAAGGCTGAACTAAAATATCCAGCAACATCTACAGTGGACTAGGCACTGGGAAAGTCTGTTCCATTACAAAAGCTGATCGTAAACAATCCATGGTAACATTCACAACCAGCCACAATACAGTATTATGCCACCTGAAAATCATCTTGTTCCCTAGTATACAACTTTATACATATTTTACTTTATATTTTACCTTTCCTGTTGCCCTAGCAAAATAACAACAACAATAAAAACAACATATGTGGCGTCCACCCTTGACCAACAAGAAGACGCCACACCGAGGAATCTTCTTCAAACACAGTTTAATCGGGAACCTCTTTGCTTTGTACAATGTATAATGGCGGCGGCGGCCCCGGGCCGAGGGAGACGGGGCCTGATATAGTCTACATCTACCAATCACCTAACCCTACGTGGCGCGCCAGGATAGGTTGTCTCCAAGCAGAATTAAGAGGATACATGACCTTTACCATATTTGGAGTTGTTTACCACAGAGAGCGCTCGCCGTCGGGCTGGCGGAGGGCGGAAACTGGCGCCATCTTTTGGGTGCGGTTTTCTGCAGCTCCCTACAATTCCCCCTTTTTGTTTTAATATTATAGGAGTAGCAGTATGTATCTGTTGTCAGATTTCAGTCATCTCTGTCTTAGGTTCAACCCCAGTGTCCCTATCTTACCCGTCAAAGAGTCACTGTGTTGCCCTCACAGGTTCATGTCTTAGGTTGAAGGGAACACATGTATGCTTATTCGCTCAGCATGAGGGTAGGTGAGCATTGAGCATGACTGACTCAGATACTCATCACTCACTCAGCAAGGGCGAGACAGACATCTATTTGTCTGTCAGCATGGATAACCATGCTTGAGGGGACTGTCCTGCTTCCACAGCAGCAAAGGCCTGTACCAACATAGCAGCTTGGGATTTTTGCGACTTCCTGATCCTGCATAGGCACCACAAGCAAACAAAAATGGCTAACAGCATCATGGAAAACATAACCCCTACTCCAGCCCATTCCTTAACTAAACTAAAGGCTTGTGCAATCATGGTATTACTTCTCTGCTGTGTGACCCTCATCCTGCAGATACACCATAACGCGTATGAAACTAACTAGGATAAGCATTCCTTCCAAGGCACCCATTCCTGCCCACTCTTTCAGATGATTCATGGCTTGAGTGATCCACGCAGACAGTCCTTCCGCAACTGAGATGTCGACCCTGGTGGAATTCCGAGATGTCGACCCGACCACTGGTGGAATTCACATGCACTATGGAGAGTCTCAGCTCCTGCATCAGCTTGTCAAAATCCCCAGACCAGTTGCCTAGAAGATACTATGAAGGTTGTTTAGACATGTTTGCTGCTAAAGAATAATTCTGATAGGAAACAGCTGTTATACACAAACCAGGCATTCTCCATTCACATCCCAACTCTGACAGTTACCATAAAGTATCCAATTGTTCCTGCAATAGATCAATGTGTTGATTCAAAACCATAATGCCACCTTTCAATTGAGCATTAAGGGTAGATTGGATATCCAATGTAATCTCCATATGCTAAGTGTAGCAATTTCAACTCCTTACTAGTTAAGAGAATGTCATCCATATAGTGGACACATCTCACAGCAGGGTATTTCTCTCTAATAGGAGCAATAGCATGACACACAAAAAGCTGACACATAGTGGGGCTATTGACCATACCCTGGGGTAAAACCACCCACTCATATAATGGTATGGAGAATAGAAGGTAAAGTAAAAGCAAACCTAACACTATCCTGCACACATCACAAATCAGGTTCTTCATGATTGGGTAGGGCTGACAGCAATGGTAAACCACGCTGCACAGGCCCCATGACTTGCATCTATTTATTTCCTTCAGCTGTTCTAACGTCTCCTGCCCCTCTTCTACAGCCTTGCGGCATCTTTGATCCTCTAGACAGCTGCGAACCATTTTCCAAATAGGCCACGTCCCTGGCTTCAGCGGTCCCTGTGCCCAGACAAAATCTAGATCTTTTCCAAGCTTATCCCAACTATCCACAGTGAGATTGCCCGAAGACCACGTTGTACAGGGCCCAAAATTTGCATCTGCTGATTAATAGCTCTAAGATCGTGAAGCAATCTCCATTTACCAAATTTTTTCTTAATGACAAAAATAGGAGTATTCCATGGAGATACAGAGGCTTTTATATGCCCCAGATCCAGCTGCTCCTGCACTAGAGTCTTAGCAGCTTCCAGTTTTTCAGAGGAAAGTGGCCACTGAGGAACCCATACCGGCTCCTCTGTTTTCCAGGTAATAGGAATACCTCCCTCAGTGGCCCCTAGGAAAAACCCAGACCTAGATTCTTTGGTCTTGGTTGTGGGATAATAGGACTGGCACGACCCTACAGATGTTTCCCGAGGCCTCGGCCTGGGACGTATCCCATTCGTTTCATGATACCTTGAGATGTTTCTGAGTATTCATTTGTGAGTTTAAAACCCATATCCTTTAACAAATCTCTTCCCCATAATGAAATTGGTAAGTCTAACACATAAGGTTGCATGGTCCCTGAATGCCCTTCCTGATCTTTCCAAGGCAATAGTCTAGCACTCATATCAGGAGCTTTAGCATAGCCTAAACCTTGTAAAGTTTGAGAAGAAACCTGTATAGGCCAGCCAGAGGGCCAATCTTTAGTGGCTATGATGCTCTTATCAGCTCCAGAATCTAGTAAGCCTAAGATTTTCTTACCATTCACTATTAACTCAAGGGTTGGACGTTGATCAAGGTCTAAAGCTAGGAAAGTTAAGTTTGATCCAGTGGAGCCAAAGTTTCCCTCTCCTCTCTCTCTGGCTTGTGCTGGAAACTTGTCATGCAAACTTGGCAAAAGCAGTAGCTGTGCTATCCTGTCTCCAGGAGAAATGGCTGTAATCCCTCTAGGAGATTCTACCATGATCTTTACTACACCCATGTAATCAGGATCTATAACTCCAGGATGTACTCGTAAACCTTTCAATGCTGCAGATGATCTTCCTATAAGCAAACCTACTGTGCCAGGCTCAAGGGGTCCCTTAAAATCGGTGTCAACAAGCTGGACCCCCATTCTGGGAGTTAATACGAGTCTGGTGGTGGAGCGTAAGTCCAGCCCCATGGAGCCTGTAGTGGCTCTCCTCGGTCCCTCGGATGATGAAGAGAGGGCCAGGTTTCGGGACTCTGCTCCTGGTTCTGATCCTCCATGGCCCCATATATTTGTGGGCCCTGGGGTCGTGGGCCCCGTCGTCCGTTTTTTGGACGGGCTCTTCCATACCCCTGAACAAGAGGCTGTCTGCTGATGTCTTTTACTGATCTACAATCCTTAGCCCAATGATTTCCTTTTCTACATCTAGGACATAAGCCAGGTTGCTTAGGGCGTGGAGCAAAGTTATTGACTTTAGTGTTTCCTCCCTCGGGGCATTGCTTTTTCAAATGCCCTTGCTTGCCACATTTAAAGCAAGCTCCTGAACCTCCACCTTTCTTAGTTAATTGCATCACAGCAGCTGCTAGTCCAGCATTAGTCAGCGGACCCCCTAACTCCCTACAGACTTTCATCCAGACTTCAAGGCCTTTACCCTTATATGGAGTTATTGCAGCTCTACACTCTTTTGTACACTGTTCATAAATCAGCTGTTTGATCAAAGGCATAGCAGCATCTGGATCCCCAAACACTCTTCCTGCAGCTTCTACCATTCTTGCCACAAAGTCTGAAAAGGGTTCCATAGGACCTTGTAATATCTTTGTAAGATTTCCACTGACCTCACCTTTGTTAGGCAGAGACCTCCAAGCCCTAATGGCTATTTGATTAATCTGATCATACACTTGAGGAGGATATCCTGTTTGTTGCTGTGCAAAACGTCCTTGACCAAGAAGCATGTCCACATCCCAATATTGATCACCAGCTGCGCGATTAATCGCACCTTGATCATTGGCAAACTCAATTTGGAAAGCTCTCCAATCCAAATATTGTCCTGGTGATAAGCAAGCTCTTACCAAATTTGTCCAATCACTGGGTGTCATACAGTAGCGACCGAGCGCTTCTACCTGAGCAATTGTAAAAGCTGCCGTCACCCCATAGGTGCGTACCGATTCTGCCAGAGCTTTGACTATTTTAAAGTCAATTGGTTCATGATATCTCTGTTGGTTACCGTCTGTAAAAACTGGATAAGCCAGTGGTCGAGTAACCCGAAACTCAGTGCGAACCGTACGCCACACTTCCGGACAGAAGGTGGAGCAACCAGGACCTCCTACTTCCTCTTTCGAGCAGTAGGGGGGAGGAGCGGTAGGGCGGTGCCATTGCTTTACAGTTGCCATTTTAGGACGCTGTTTTTCTGATACTTTTAATGAATGTTTTTCCATGAGCTCAATAATCTCTTCCTCCTCTTCCTCCATGATGTCCTCATCCTCACATATATCCTGCTCTGATTCTGAATCCTCTCCTGGTTCTTTTAACTCCTTTCTCAACCTTCCTAGAGAAGGATAAACTCGCTTCTTATCCCTTTTCTGTTTCTCCTTTGTTTTCTCACTGCAAGTCGGATAACAACACCAGAAAACAAAAGCCCACACTACGATGTTAAAAGGCAGCCAAATCACCACTATAATAGCGGGGTCCATTAACTTACTCTCACTCTGCAAATTAAAGCAGAAGCGAGGTTTTTTACTTTCAGTTCGCTTTTGTCGAGAACAGTGTTGCTCCTTTCCGGAGACTTTACCGCCTCTTTCCCGAGGGCTTTGTTGCTCCTTTACCGGAGACTTTATCGCCTCTTTCCTGAGGGCTTTGGTGCTCCTTTACTGGAGACCTATCTCCTCTTTCCCGAGGACCTTGGTGCTCCTTTACCGGAGACCTATCTCCGCATTCACCGCGGACTTTACAGTTCCACTTACCTTGGGAACTTACCCCCGACTGTGAGAAGTTCTGATTCCCCATACGGGCCACCACTTGCGGCGTCCACCCTTGACCAGCAAGAAAGACGCCACACCGAGGAATCTTCTTCAAACACAGTTTAATCGGGAACCTCTTTGCTTTGTACAATGTATAATGGCGGCGGCGGCCCCGGGCCGAGGGAGACGGGGCCTGATATAGTCTACATCTACCAATCACCTAACCCTACGTGGCGCGCCAGGATAGGTTGTCTCCAAGCAGAATTAAGAGGATACATGACCTTTACCATATTTGGAGTTGTTTACCACAGAGAGCGCTCGCCGTCGGGCTGGCGGAGGGAGGAAACCGGCGCCATCTTTTGGGTGCGGTTTTCTGCAGCTCCCTACAAACATACACACTTCTTATAGATAATTTTTGTTGTGGTGGTGGTTAATTCATTGATTTTGTATTCGTCAACACTGAGAATGCTATACTTTGCAGAAAGACATAGCTCAATATAGTAGAAGTATGTTTTGGAACAATCCAGACAGTGTTGAAAATTCTGGTCTAATCCCAAGCTAACACTGAATGGTGCTTTATGAAACATGTCAGCAATTTAAATAGCAATTTTTAAAATCAAACATTCTTAGGCAATGCAGTCCCAGGATATGCTAATTTGACACATGCTGTAGAATGATAGCAGTAGAGGCCCTATTTATGATAACTGAATCATCAGAGATCTGTAAGAGAAAAAATCATCATATGGAGAATAAAATACCACCATTCATTGCATACATCATTTACAAATATGAGCCTGAGAGTTTCATGTCGTGTATTCAATGGTGAAGCATGTTGTGATGGCATGTACAGTATAAAGTGCCCAAGTAATGTTTTCAGAACCAAGGTCGCAGAGAATTAGTAGATAAAACATGATTGGTAGGGATATGCATCATGCATTTGATTTTGAATTATTTTCCATTGTTTAGTCTAAAGCCTTTACTGTTGCCATTTGTTCATGTTGTTGTTATTTTGGTGAGTCTGGCATTCAATGTCATGACTAATTGTGGGACCTCAACCTACTTTTTAATAAGCTGTGCTTTGTAGTATCCCTTAATTTCAGCTTATCTAATATGTAGTCATGAAAATATTAAACTCTATAATTTTTCCCTAAAATCACCAGAGGTCTGTTCTATTTACATTATAGTATACAACATAGGCCACGATAATAACACAATAGTTACCAAAGGTGATAGACTACACTGATTAAGTTATAATACTAAGTTTATGCATAAAATTACAATTGTTTTTAATATTTTATTTTCTGGAAGTAATTTAGTTTACGTGAAATTGCTTCAGAAGAATTTATTTCACTTCATAGAAGAATGTGCATTAATATTCTTGGTTTTAAGTGACTTTAGCACTGATTTCTTCTTTCTTGAATAAATCTTGTTACACTCTGTAAGATTATGGAGATTCTTTTATTTTGGACATGAAGATTTCAAAATAATTTTTCATGAGATAATTTTACTATTACACTTCTTTAAGAAATAATATTCTCTTGAATTATATCTGTCTTCTTCTCAAAGTGTCCTACAGGATAAAATCAGTAATAATAATTTAAATGAAAAAAGTGAGACAATATATACATTAATATAATGTCTTAACACAAATACAATTGAGTCTATTTACATGAGATACTAAGGCTATTATTCTCATGGTAGCTATGTCAAGCTGACTAAGACCCAGAATTCCAAATCTACACTTTCTCATTCATTTCCTAGCTCTGTAAAATTGCAGTGGGACAGCAGATTTTGTTTCAGAATTGTTTAAAAATAGAGACTAGAAAGACAATTTTTAATAGTTAGGGATTGAATTAATGTATGCAAAACTGGCTAATATTCAACATGTTAACTGATATAATACTCAAGATCTAATTTTCTTTTCTTTTTTTTTGTTTTTGTTTTTTCTAGACAGGTTTTCTCTGTGACTTTGGAGGCTCTTGTAGACCGGGGTGGTCTCGAACTCACAGAGATCCACCTGCCTCTGCCTCCTGAGCGCTGGGATTAAAGTAATTCCCAAGATCTAATTTTCAGGAGATACTTCAAAATATCTAACATAAATTTCTTCTCACTTAGTTCTCTTTACTTTGAAAAATTTAGAGGTAAATTTTGCAACTTGGAGTAGAGTATTGCTTGTAAAAGGCACTTTCTATATAGACAAGTAAAAGTAAAAGGGACAAATATAGGAACATTTAGTCAAATCTAGACAAATGTAAACCATTGTCCTCAATTCCTTTATAGATACACACCTATCACAATTATAGATTCAATGTCATATTACCATTTCTATTGTCTCTGAGTATGAATTTCTCCTATATTTGAGTCATTGTTTTTAATACAAATTCAGCAGCAGCTCTTACTAAATTCAGTCCAATGATGCTAAGAGTTGACTCTTGCTTGCAAGTAGTAGATCTTTGTTTACATATTTCTCAGATAAAAACATTATGTTGCCACCTGTCTCCTTCCTAGTAATAGAGCTTGCTGTTGCTTTAATACTGGCTTAAAATTGCCTCTTATCCTGAGAAAATCCTGAGAGTATTATATGTCTTGGGCAACATTCATGTTGTGTAATGTTTAGAGTGTTCCAACAGGCAATTCCAAAATTTTGTATTTATACAATGATATTATTATTATTATTATTATTATTATTATTATTGTTGTTGTTATTTATTGTTGTTTGAAACTAGGTTAGTGTGAAATCATAAACATTCATTATTTTCACATTTTTATAATTTATATGTGCCTTAAGAGTAACAGCAAATTTTGTATAGTAACAATACAACATAAACATCTAAATTTTTTTAAAAAAATATTGGTTTATGGCCCTGACATGTTGAACCTCAAATATCAAACAGAAACAATTGATGTGGGCCAACTTCCTCCTTGGCAACAGTAAAAGTGGCGTGGAACAAAGGACTGAAAAAGACATGATACATGGAGGATGCAACTGTTTCTTCTTTTATAAAGACCATACTCTATTCCTGTGGACAGAACTCTGTGGTCCAATCATTTCATAGAAACCTCTCATGTGATTAATAATATGAGTAGTAACCATATTTCAGCATCCGTTTTGAAGAGAACACTTTCATCAATGAAATAATCCATACAAAATTACCACATCTAACTTAACAGAAGTTAAGTTCGATGACAAACTAGTTGCTACAAATCATATTTTAGGTTTCTTTCAAGTGTGAAAAACATTTCTGATGCTTTCAGAGTCATCATGTACTTTTCTAAGAGCAAAGATTAATTCACTGTGACAATTCAACAGCCTATATCCAAAAATATCTAATAAGAGCCAGTACATATTGGCGATTTTTCTATGCTATTATTTCAGACAGAGTCTCTTCAATTAGCATAGATTAGCTCAAGCAGATCATCATCCAGTTTGAAGATACTGGGATAACAAATGAATAATGATAATTTCATGTGTTTGTTTAAAGATCCTTCCCTGTTTGGTTTACCAATTCTTTGGTGATGTTTCCATCCATCTTCTCAGAAAAATAATATTGATATTTATTTATCCATGTGAATGAATGATCTTATTTTTAATTTTAAAATAAACCAAAAGTAATTATTCTTCTGTATTTGTGTTAAGAAAGAGTTCCATAATTTTAATACCTTTTCAGTGTTGTATGATACATTTTCAAAAAGAGTATTACTATGAAGAAGTGTTCTTACACAAGGAACTCCAGTGAATTCTTTGCTATTTGATGAAGGTATCATACACACCAGTGATAGGTAATCAGTGACTTTTGTTTCAACTGACCTGATTCCAACAATTCTATATGATATATTAGTGTTTATTTAGAGCTGAACTATTTTATGATTCAATAAGTCATAAAATTAATGAACAAATTAATATAATTTAAGTAGAATAATCTCTATTTTATAAAACACACAGATATGCCAAGTAGTAGTAAAAATAAAATAGAAAACTGCTAATATATTCTCACTGTGGGATCAATTTAGATGCAATGAGAGAAAACAATGTAAAAATATAGTCACCCATAAATAGAAGCATCTGAAATTAGTTTAACAATTTTTGGAATTAATTATGTAAAGTCTTTCCTATATAATGTAGGTCCATTAGCTTCCTCCAAAAAATCTCAATACCTTTGTAACCTTTGCAGACCCTAGACCCAGCATCTTCCAGTGACTCCACAGTTCTCAGGTAGGCTAATTATGTCTCCTCTGCCTTCATTCATTCTTATGATAACCCTGAACCTGCCATTAACACTACATCAGAAGCCCCTTAGCCCTTCTCCTTTGACTTGGGATATAATGGCATCACAAGGAACACTTAGTCCTACTCCTTCCATAAACCTGTTTATAATATCTCCAGAGTCAGACCCATTCACTCCGGTGCTAGCCTGTCACCTAACCCAGCCACTGTACTAGTCTGGGAGTTCCTTGTGACTAAATCTACAGTTCCAACCGTAACTTCAGATTGGGGACTAATAAAGTCTGAAACATAAGGCTTAGAGTATCCAATATTGAAAAGTAAGCATCATTCACCTTGTCCAACACTGGCAAATCGAGGTAAAAGTAACTAAATAACTGAAAACCCACCAAACAAAAGCAAGACCAGAAAATTAAACACCAAAACTTTGAAACTAAACATGTGCCTAGATCTCTTCATAGAATCAAAATCATAAAAACAATAAAAGGAAGTATAAAGAAAATATGCCTCCTCTCAAAATCAGCATCCTCATTATAACATTCTCCAAGAAAATCAACTTCGTTGAAGCATAAGAAGAGCACTTCAAAATAGTGTCTCTGAATATGTTCAGGGACCTTAAAAAGATTATGAATATATGCCTCAATGAAGATTATTAAAACACAAACAACTGAATGCAATTTGATTGAAACGGCTGAAAGACACTTAAGAAAGTGCTCAAAATCCTTGGCCATCAGAGAAATGCAACTCAAAACAACTCTGAGATACCACCTCAATACCACCTGTCAGAATGGCTAAAATCAAAAATACCAATGACAACCTATGCTGGAGAGGTTGTGGAGAAGAAGGAACACTCCTCCATTGCTGGTGGGAGTGTGAACTTGTAAGACCACTTTGGAAATCAGTATGGCGGTTGCTCAGAAAAATGGGAATCAATCTACCTCAAGATCCAGCCATTCCTCTCTTGGGTATATACCCAAATACTGCTTGTCCATACAACAAGGACATATGTTCAACCATGTTCATAGCAGCATTGTTTGTAATAGCCAGAACCTGGAAACAACCTAGATGCCCCTCAACTGAAGAATGGAAAGAGAAAATGTGGTACATTTATACAATGGAGTACTACTCAGCAGAAAAAAGCAATGGAATCTTGAAATTCGCAGGCAAATGGATGGAACTAGAAGAAACCATCCTGAGTGAGGTAACCCAATCACAAAAAGACAAACATGGTATGTACTCACTCATATATGATTTTTAGACATAGAGCAAAGGTTTACCAGCCTATAATCCTCTACCCCAAGGAAACTAGAAATCATGAATGACTCTAAGGGATAAATGGACCCCAGGAATGGGAAATGGCATGAACTCCCGAGCTAATTGAGAGCATGAGGGTAGGGAAGTGGGTGCTGCCACAATAAGAGCACAAGATGAAGAGTAGAGGAGAAGAAATGGAGGAGCAGATATATTGAGTTGGGGGAAGAATAGAGGAGAGAGAGCAGGATGAGAGATACCATATCAGAGGGAGCCACTATAGGTCCGAGAAGAGATCTGGAACTAGGAAGATCTCCAGAGACCTATAAGGATGACACGATCTGACAGTCTGGGCAGTGGAGGAGAAGTTGGCCTAGAAACCCTTCCCCTAGAATGAGATTGATGAATACTCTCTATGCTATTCTAGAGTCCTCATCCAGTGGCTGATGAGAGCAGAGACAGACATCCACAGAAATACACTGAGCTGAAATCTGGAACTCAGTTGAAGAGAGGGAGGAATGAAGAACGAAGGGGTCTGTACCTGGTTGGAGAAACCCACAGAAACAGTTGGCCTGAAAAAGGGAAAGCATATCGACCCCAGATGCTCTTTGGGAGGACAGTACAGGACTAATCCAGCCCCCTGATCATGGATGCCAATGGGGAGGCTCCTGCACTCCTGGGAGCCTCTAGGTGGACTGGCGTTTTGCCCTGGTGGGTGGGAGGGACTTCGAGAGCTCATCCCACTTGAAGGGATTCGCTCTGTCTCTGAACACATGGGGAGGGGCCTAGGCCCAGCACAGGAAGATTTGGTGGACTTGGTGGAGCCCTGGTTGGGGGCCCTACCCTGCCTGGGGAGTGGCGGGTGGATGGGGTGGGGGGTAGGTTGGAGGTGGGGGAGAAGGAATGGGGGTGGAGGGAGGGAGAGGGAGAGGGAAAGTACATGTGAAAATATTAATAATTTAATAAAAAAAACAAGAAAAAAAAGAAAAAACAAAAAAAGAAAACAATTCAACATATAAAAACAGAATTTTAAAAAGAAAAAAAAAAAACTGAAGAAAACTTGAGCCAGTAGTGGCAGCACATGTCTACCCCATTACTCAGGAGGTAGAGGCAGAAGGATCTTTGTGAGTTCAAGGTTAGCCTGATCAACAGAGTGAGTTCTAGGACAGGGTATAAAGCTACACATTCTTGCAAAACAAAACAAAACAAGACAGAAAACAAAACTAAACAAAAAAGAATTAAAACTTGATATTAAAAAAAAAACTTAGAAAGTCAAGCAAAATGTTTAAAGGAAGCCTCTCCAATAGATTAAATGAGGTAGAAAAGACAATTACCAGTCATTCAGATAATGTAACCCAGTATCAAAACAATTCCCTCCCTCCAAAATTAATCCTGACACTAAAAATCCAGAAGACCTGGAACAGTATAAAAAGACAAATGCACAGATAATAAGTACAGAGTGGGGAGAAAACACACAGTCAAAGGTACAAAATATTTTTAATAAAATTATCAGAGAAAAGATTCCAACTCTACTGTAAACACAGGAAAGACAAGGTAGTTAAAAAAATCCTGTATAATGAGAAAAATGCTATAGTCATTAGCATCCCAAATTTCAAGTTGTACTATAAAGACAATAAAATTATTATGGATCAAGAGAATAAAACTGAATTTAGGGACACAAAATCACACACCTGTGTTATTTTTTTTTAAAGTAACTAAAAGTGCACAGAGGAGAAAAAGACAGTATCTTCCAATGAATGGCACTGGTCAAACTGACCAATTGCATATAAATCTTCATTTATAAACCTGAAGAAGACACAGATTCAAATGAGACAAGTGATTCTATTTAAGACATAATACCCTGAAACTTACATATGAGTATGTTTGAACTCAATGTCACCCAGAAGTATGTTCTGAAGAGGATAGAAATATCCCAGGTAGTGGTCCATCAATTAATTAAGCAGAGTTCACAACACTAAATGCTTCTCTGTAACAAATGACATCATTATTTGAGGGAAGCGGCAACCTGTAGATTATATTTATCAAATATACAAAGAATTAAACACAAAATAAAACAAACAAAAACATCAATAAAAAAAACTAAACATCTTACAAAATCCATCATAAAAATCCAAATAAAAATGTTTTAGAGATTTAATCCTATCCCTGTAAGAATGACCAACATCAATAAGATATGAGAGTTTACACTATCAAACATGTGGGGAAATTGGAACACTTACTCATTGCTACTGGGAGTACAAACTTGTACAACCACTATGGAAATCAATGTGGTGGCTCCTCCAGAAGCTGAGAATAAGATCTACATTATGACCCTACTATACTTTCTTGGGTATATTTCCAGAGAACACTACATCTTACTGCAAACATACTTGCTCCTCCATGTTCCTTGACATTCTTTTCATAATAGCTATAATATGGAAACAGCCTAGAAGTCCATCTACTCATGAATGTTGCATGGTTTGAATGAGAATGGACTCAATAGACTCACATGTTTGAAAACGTGTCCCCAGAAAGAGGAATATTTTGGGGAAGATTAGGAAGTATAGTCTTGTTGTAGAAGGTGAGTCAGTGAGGTTTAAGGCTTTGAGATATCAGAATCCCTTGCCATTTTAAATTTCCTTCTCTGTCTGTCTGTCTGTCTGTCTTATGCTTGTGAACTTTCAACTAATTTTTGTAAACTTTTGGCCAATGTTCCAGCAACATGCCTAGCTGCCTGCAACAATGCTTCCCACTATGATTAGTCATTAGTGGTATCCAGCTATGAACCATATGAGCAATAGGTTCAACTGTGAGTTAACCACCACCCTCATTACAATTGTGGTAAATATAATGGGAATATACAGCAGCCAACTTCATGAAATTAAACACATATGTCATATTCTTTTTTATAAATAAATTTATTTATTATTTTACATCCAGGCTACAGTTTCCTCTCCTTTCTCTCTTCCTCATCCCTCCTCCTACACATCCCCGACACCCCTACCCCTGGTCTCCCTATCTCAGCCTACTACTTTGGAAGAATATTATGGCTTTATAATAGGCCAGGGCAGATCTAGGGACCCCAGGTAAGATACCACCCACTGCCTGCTAACACTCCTTAAAGACTGTCCAGCAACCCCAAACTTCAACCTGTCTCCTGGGCATCACACTAGGGCCTTCATTTCTGGGTTTACTGGAACCCAGAGTTGTCAGTCCTAGGGGCCCTAGGGAAGACACTGTCCACTAAACCACTTTAAATTCATCCAGCACCCCTAAGCCAGGCTCCATATCCCTGCCTGCTATGTTCGAAGAAGTCTTAGGCTTTACCATAGGCCAGGCAGGATCTAGGGAACTCCAGGTAAGACACCACCCACCACCTGCTAATACTGATTAACACCTGCTCAATATCATCAGAAGGCACCCTCTCCCCAAGGACGTATACTTGGGCACACAGCCCTGGCAGCCTTATGGGAGGCCAGATTTCTACTTCCTAGGAACCCCTGGTAAGACACCGTCCACAGCCTATAAACCTGTTCAACAAACACAGACTGCACCCATCTTCCTGGCTTCATATCCTGCCTTTTGCTTTACCAGAGACCTGATAGGCTCTCTTTGAATCCCAGGTAAGACACAGCCCACTGTCAGCTAATACTCCATTATCTAATTTTCTTGATGAAATCATTAACCTGAGACTAGATTGGTATCTGATCCAGAGGAAAGCCTACTATTATTATTCTCATAAAGGAACATAGCAATAAAAAGATTTCAAATGACATGTTGCTGTACCCATAGATCACTGCCTCTCTCAACCCTACACAGAGAAGCTTCTCCCAGGTGATGGTGAATAATAGTGAGACCCAAAACTGAACCCAGTGTAGAGTGAGGGGTTTTGGAGTTCTCAGCCCTGAATGTCATACCTTCACTGCATCTTTTTCATCAGTGCTCAGGGATCTATGAGACAGAGGTGGCAGGAATATTATATGAGACACAATTTTAAGAAAAACAGTGCTTTCCAGATAACAGAAGTTACATACACATTTGAATTCACATAGACAGCAAGAGCATTCTTCCTGACAGCCTGGTCCCATAGCCACATCAGTCTGAAATGAACACACAAATGCTATATTAATGTGGGAATAGCAATGTGGAGTCAGGTAAAAATACAAGGGAATTTATTAAGGAAAAGCCTTACTTACAGAGTGACCAAGCCAGCTGGTGGCGCAGCAATAAGTACAGTAAGCTGAAGATGAAATGGAAGAAGGAGACACCACGTGAGCATCCCTCACTCTTAAACCTTCCTTATGTCACCCTGACCATGCCCTCAAGGTTGTGGTCAGGCACACCTGTAACCAGCCCCTAGCAGGTGTGGGTACAGTCCCCTACAATCCCCCTCTTAGTCTAAAAGAGGATTAAAACTTAACAGTGTAAAGTATCCAAAATTAACAATCATGAAGGTGAAATATAAGATACACAATCTGATTATGTCACATCCTAACTATGTCTACTTTAACTAAACCCTAAAGCAATCTGAAAGACGTGTCCAAGCCTGAACACCTCCTTCCAATCCCAACCATAAAGAATAGGAAGCTATCCCTAACTGGGTATATACACTATCCTAAGTGACAACAATAGGGGAAAGGGGGCCAAGCATCCTCCTCGTTACTTTCTGCTGAAATTGGATGGCAATAGCCTTGTGGGTTCCTGTAGGAAGAATATGTAAGTATAGTGAAATTCTTGAATGGATTGTATCTAGTCCTTGTTAGATGGGATTCGCTTGATTGAAGATATGACTTGAAATCCTCAATATGATTGAAGTCAGTACCTGAAGCTGTTGCTGGAATGTCAGTTGAAATGGAACAAGTGGGATCCAGTACAGTTGAGAAGGTGTGGCCTATTTTCTTTCCTGGGTGTCCAGGGATTGCCGTCAGGCAGGTCTTCATTGGTTGTCTGGGACTCAAACATAAATGTTAGCAGAGACATGTTTGCTTGTGTAGGTATGTATGCTGGGAAAGGCAACCATGGGAGAATAACAATTATGAGAGGGTGTACACCTTGAAGGAAAGAGCCAATAAAAGACAAAGACAGTCCCCCAATTCTTCCCTTACTCTGTATTAGATCAATTGGCTTCTTGATACAATACTGAAACTCTAAAGTTTAGTTAAACAATGTGCTTGGAATTTAGAGGAGGAAAGCCAAATCCACCTCTAAAGCTAGCATTGGTTTAATTGAATAGGGACTAGGAAATAAAGAGAAATAGAGTACTCTGAGAGACAGCTGTAAAGTTTACCATATGGCATGTTTGTTTTGTTTGATGGTTGTAGCTGCCTTCTCTTCTTAAATATCTATCCATGCAGTATCCTTTGATTTCTCGAGATGAGTTTTCCTGTGGAGATAAAAGCAAAATACTCCCCTTTCCTTTGGGAGGTTTCTATTTAGTTTATGAGATATACCTTAGTAAAAAGCCTGTCATTTGTTCTCGTTGAGTGGTTTTTCGTTTTCAACAAGAATCTTGATCAACTTTTATGGTATCCAAAGTTTTACTTCTTCTGAGGAAACCAATGGAAAACCTCTACACCCCATCATAACACATGTCCTGGTTTCCATACAGAGGCTACTACATCTTTGAAGTATACCGGCTGATTCAGTTCAGCAGTTCTTTCTGTCGTTCAGTTTCATTCTGCAGCTGTTTGTCCTTTCTATTGGCATTAAGAAAGTTTAGTGATAATAAAGCATTATGCCACCTATGTTTTGGGGGTTTAGTCTTCCAAGCCTGTTTATGGCACATCTCCTTTAGTGTCCTATTAGATCTCTCAACCAGTGCCTGTCCCATAAGATTGTGTGGTATACCAGTAACATGCTTTATGTTATAATATTTGAAAAACTGTTCCAATTTAGTGGAGACATATGCTGGAGCATTGTAAATTTTTATTTGTCCAGGTATACCCATAACTGCTATCATCTCCAGCAGGTGTATAATAACAGAATCAGCTTTTTCAGAGTTAAGAGCTGTAGCCCTTTGAAACCCTGAGAATGTTTCTACAGTATGATGCACATAGTTCAAATTTCCAAATTCTGCAAGGTGAAAGACATCCATTTGCCAAACCTCATTTATCTGTATGCCCTTAGGAATACAACCTGCTGACAATGGAGTTTGAATATAAAAAGAAAAAGTAGGACAGTTTCTCACTATCTCCTTGGCTTGTTGCCAAATGATAGAGAAGTCTTTTTTTCAAACCTTTGCTATTTACAAGATATTTACTATGAAATTCTGAGGCTTCTAGCACACTTCCAATTAATAAACAATCAATCTCATCATTGCCTTGTGCTAGTGTGCCTGGCAGATCCATATTGGGATCTGATATGTGTAATGTACATAGAATTACTTCTGTTTCTGAATACTTCCTGTAATTGTATAAACTGTGAAGTTAATTTGGTATTATCAGGAACGAATTCTGCAGTCTCATTGTGTAAAACGACACTCTCTGCATATTGAGAATCAGTAACTATATTAAGAGGTTTTGTAAACTCCGTGAGAATTGCATATAATTCTGCCTTCTGTATAGGTATATATGGACTTTGAACTACTTTACTTACCTCACCTGCTTTATAACATGCCTTACCTGATTTGTTGGCATCAGTGTAGAATGTAAGAACTCCAGAAATGGAAGTTTGTCTTACAATACATGGAAGAATCCAGACTGTCTTTTTTATGATTTTAATTCTGTCAGTTTGGGGATAATTGTTGCTAATTTTTCCCAAAAAGTCAGTAAGAGCTATTTACCAATATTCGTTATCCTTCCACAAGGAGAAATTTCCTCATTAGTTAAAGGTGCTAGGTGCTGTAATTTTTGCTGTATCTTTCCCAGTAAGTTGATGGAGTCTTAATTTGCCCTTTAGAATCAAATCAAAACACACACCCACACCCCCACACCCCCACAGTCTTTAACTTCTTATTCTGTTCATGTGGCAGAAATATCCATTCCAATTTGGTGTCTTCCCTCTGCATTAGAATCCCAGAAGGGTATTCTCTGGAAGGCAAGATAACCATAATGGAGTCTAAATGAAGGTTTATCTGATTTACATATGCATCCAATATTCTGTTTTCTACCCATTGTAACTCTTTTTCTGCCTCAGCGGATAATATTCTCAGACTGTTTAGGACCTTATCACCTTTAAGGGCCATTTTTAAATGCTTTAAGTCATGTCCTTCTACATCAATAATCATCTGTAGTTGAGAAATTTCCCCTAATAATTTCTGAAGAGAATTAAGAGTTTGATAATGATATCACCTAATTTGTACCTTCTGTGGCCTCATTCTTTCTAAGTGCATCTTGTAACCTAAATAGTTAATGGAATCTCCTCTTTGTATCTTTTCTGGGGAAATCTGTAACCTCCAATGAGGCAGAATGTGAAATTACTCTAAATACCCCTCTACACGTTTTTCTAGGTCTTTAATACATTTTTCCTTAGCCAGCATCTGGGTGGCATGGAAACTACCTTGTCGGTATTGCAGTCTATATTCCAGGTCATGATTTGCTGATTTTCAGTACTCAGGAATCAACCGTATGGACCTATCTAATCTGTCAGCCCTGTACTGTAAATTATCTTCCAAACATTTGAACGTAGATTTAGATTTGCAATTTGCTACCTTAGATGCTTCAATAATTGATTGAATGGCATTGTCCAATTTTTCAACCCTATCCTGTGTATTTTTCACCTTTGCATATAATTTATGGGACACAGAGACTATCTGAGTTTCTAGTTGGCTACAGATATTCTTTAATTCGGCATGGTCCTCTGACAGCCTAGCCTCTAACACCTCAGACATGGAGGAACCCTATGTGCTTATCTTATCATAAATACACTGCATCTCATCTTGGTTAACAGATAGCTCTCTCTTTAGTGTATTGGACAAAGAGCCACGCTTATCATCCAATTTCTGTTCCACTTGCTGCACAATTGTGGTCTGACCTAATCTGTTCTCCAAAACCTCACTGCATAAAGCTGTTATTTCCTGCAAACAGATGGTGAGGTCATCTTTGTCCCTGTTCCTGAAGTTCTGGCTAGTAATGTTATTTGTACCAGCAAGCTAACTACCATTACTGCATATAGGCAGGTAATTGGCAGATTAGTGTCCTCCTCAAACATTGAATTCATGTAATAAGCAAAAATATTACCAATTGTAGCAAATGATAAATATTTTGCCATGATTTTACCTGATGATTTCTACTCCAGATACTGTAACTATCTTTGACCAGTAGGTAGCACAGGCATTCAGCTTGTCCACATGACTTTTGGCATGGGTCAGTCAGGCAAGATGGCAGTGGTGGTGGAGCTGAGGTCACACAGGCAGCTGCACTTTAGTGGGAGCATATGGCCTTGTGACTGCAACAAATGAGACAGGCATGACTTTACAGCCTCCACAGCCAGGGTAAACCTCAGGCCCTGCTGAAAGCCGAACCCTACTCAGTTCAAGGGCAGGAGGCATCCAGTCCAGTTCGGTCCCATGCATGTGCAGCTAGAAACTGTGGCAGTAAAACTGTAGGGAAGACTGTAGAAGTCTCCCAGCTGGATGGAGTGTTCTGAGCAGCTAACCAGCAGTACTTGTATGGGGTAGCAGGTTGGCTGTGAGCCAGGAGCACCTGTGGAGAGAGGGATGCTTTCCCAACCAACTAGTCTGCTGTCCTGGTGGGACCCTTGGGGCACTCCCAAACGGGGCCTAGGTTTATAAGATCCTGCTCCTGACACCACTTCATGTGGTAAATTACCAATATGGAACGAGGTAAAAATACAAGGGAATTTAATAGGGAAAAGCCTGACTTACAGAGCGACATAGCCTGCCGGTGGGGTAGCAGTAAGTACAGCAAGCCAAAGATGAAACAGAAGAAGGTGCCATCACATGATTGTCTCTCACTCTTAATCCTTCCTTACATCACCCTGACAAAACACTTGAGGGCATGGCCGGGCACACCTGTACCCAGCCCCTAGCAGGCATGTCTATAGTCCCATACACTATAATAATTATGAAACTGTTGGCCAGTTTCTAAGGTTTCTTATTGGCTAGCTCTGTCTTAATTATTAACCCATAACTACTAATCCACTTATTTCCATGTGTCTTATCTTACTATGGGATGCTGGACCTGCAACTCCTTTGCCTGCTATATTGTGACTGCTCAGCTTGTCTGCAGAGAAGAGAGCAATTTCCTGTTTGTCCTTGTTTATATCCTGATGCTGCCCAGCTATGTCATTTCCTTTCTGGCCATTCAGCCAATCAGTGTTTTATTCATTAACTAATAAGTGATATATGTACATAGTAAGACTTCCCCAACCAAACATGTGGAATAACTACATATCCTTAAACCAGACTAAAATTCCATCATGAAGGAGGCAAAATGAGCACAAAGCACCATAACTCTCACCCCCCCCAAAAAAATCACAATAGATAGATCACGAGAAAGGGAAAATCAGGTTTCTTCCATGGGGTGACTCTCTATACATCAATCATAGTCCAGAACAGAGAATATGCTCCAGAGTATATGAAGTAAGTAATTTGATTCTTTTCTCCTTTCAAAAGTGACCCTTTTCCTTTCCTTTTCATTTCTTTCTTTTTTCCTTTTCTTTACTTTTTATTAAAAAGGAGACATAGAATATTAAGTTGGGTGGTTGGGCTTTGAAGAAATGTTTGGGGTCCAGGATGAGAAAGAATGTGATAAAAAATATACATTATGAAATTCTGAAAGAATAAGTAAACAGGGGAAAAGAGAAAGTAAACTGAAATTAAATTAAATCTTTGGCCAATCAAAACAATTGAAAATGTTTAAGTTCAGATCATTAAAGTTGATAGATATTAATGAACATTGATTGTTCATTCTTTTTTATTTTGATTTGTTGATAGTGGTAAGATTATGTGTGGGATTCTATCCCTTTTTCCTTTTGGCTAGTGGTAAAATGGGGTTATCTATAGCCTATATTTTTCTGGTTGAAGTTAACTTCCTTGGGTTGCAGTTTTCCTTCCAGAACTTTCGGTAGGGCTGGATTGTTGGAAAAGTATTGTTTGAATCTGGTTTTGCCATGTAATATCTTGTTTTCTCCATCTACATTGTTTGAAAGCTTCTTCAACAAATTGGCACGATACAAAAATTAACTCAAAAAAATCTGTAGCCCTACTATATACCAAAGACACATTGGTAGAGAAAGAAATCAGAGCAACATCACCTTTCACAATATCCACAAGCAACATAAAATATCGTGGTTTAAACCTAACCAAAAAAAGTGGAAGTCCTGTACAGTAAGGACTTTGAGTTTTTAAGGAAAGAAATTTGATACTAGAAAATGGAAAGATCTCCCATGCTCTTGGATAGGCAGGATTAACATAGTAAAAATGGCAATGTTACCAAAAGCAATATACACATTAAATGCAATCCCCATCAATTCTCTTCTTTATATGGAGAAACATAAGACCTAGGATAGCCAAAACAATGCTGTACAATACAGGGACTTCTGAAGGCATCAGCATCTCTGACCTCAAGCTCTATTACAGAGCTAAAGTCCTGAAAATAGCTTGGTATTGGCACAAAAATATACAGGTAGACCAATAGAATAGAGTTGAAAACCCTGATATTAACCCACACACCTATGAACACCTGATTTTTGACAAACAATCCAAATATGTATGCTGGAACAAAGAGAACATCTTCAACAAATGGTGCTGGCATAACAGGATGCAAACATGTATAAGACTAGAGATAGACCCAAGCCTTTCCCCCTGCACAAAACTTAAGTCAAAATGGGTCAAAGACCGAAACATAAAGCCAGCCAAGCTCAACCTATTAGGAGATAAAGTAGGAAATACCCTTCAGTTAATTGGTACAGGAGACCGCTTCCTGAATATAACACCAGTAGCACAGACACTGAAATCAACAACTAATAAATGGGAACTCCTGAAAATGAGAAGCTTCTGTAAGGCAAAGGAAACAGTCAGCAAGAAAAAAACTGCTGTCCACAGACTAGGAAAAGATATTCAACATCCCCACATCTGACAGAGGGCTGATCTCCAAAATATACAATGAACTCAAGAAGCTAGTCTCCAAAACACCAAACATTCCAATTAAAAAGTTGGGTGCAGAACTAAATAGACAATTCTCAATACAGGAATCTAAAATGACTGAAAGACACATAAGAAAGTGTTCAACGTCCTTAGCCATCAGGAAAATGCAAATCAAAACAACTCTGAGAAACCATCTTACTCCTTTCAGAATGGCCAAAATCAAAAACACCAATGACAGTTTATGCTGGAGAGGATGTGGAGAAAGGGGAACACTTCTCCACTGCTGGTGGGAGTGCCAACTTGTACAGCCACTTTGGAAATCAGTATGGTGACTTCTCAAGAAAATGGGAATCAGTCTACCACTAGATCCAGCAATTCCACTCCTAGGCATATACCCAAAAGAAGCACATTCATACAACAATGGCATCTATTCAATGATGTTCATAGCAGCACTATTTGTAATAGCCAGAAACCGGAAGCAGCCTAGAAGCCCCTCAACCAAAGAATGGATAGAGAAAATGTGGTACATTTACACAATGGAGTACTACTCAGCAAAAAAAAAAAAAAAAAAAAAAAAAAAAAAAAAAAAAAAAAAAAACAATGGAATCTTGAAATTTGCAGGAAAATGGATGGAACTTGAAGAAACCATTCTGAACAAGGTAACCCAATCACAAAACATACAAACATGATATGTTCTGAACTCCACTCATACGTGGAGTTCAGAATAGAGTAAGGTATTACAAGGCTACAATCCACCCTGCCAGAGAAACTAGTAAACAAGGAAGACCCTTAAAGAGACAATATTTTTCCCCTGGAGAAGGGAAAAGGATCATGATCCTCTGAGCAAACTGAGAGCATGGGAAGAGGGGGGAAGGAGCTATGAGAATGAGAAGGGAACAAGAGGAAGGATGCAGAGGTCATGAGGGAGCAGAAAGGTTGAGTCAGGTGTATATGAGAAGAAAGGATATGTGATAGGTAGGGTTTTAGTTGGGGATAGTGGGGGAGAAAGGGAGGGAGAAGGAAACTGGGATTGTCATGAAATTCAATTTTGTTTGTTATTCAAATAAAAAAGAAAAAGAAAGTGTTTAAGTTATCAAAATAAAATAGTGCCTTATAATAGAACTGTATTATAGCTACAATATAGAATTAAGATACTAATCTTTAACCCTGTCTTGAAACTGCGCCCCCAAAACAGATACTAATCTTTATATCACATAACAATCTGAAAGTTTCTAAACTTTTAAATAACTTCAAGAACAATTTGCATAATCACTTTTATCATGTTTATACTCAGCATTTTGACCAGCCATGATTAAAGGGTAGTTAAATTATAAGAACAATAAAATTTGGCACAGAATATTATCTTTATTTTATACAATTTTCTAATTTATCAACTATAGACCTCCACATATCTATAAAACTGTAATTGTATTAACTGTATTTCTATATAGGGCCTTTACATTTGTCTTGTAAATCAGTGCAAAAAAAAAAAAAAACCTCTATGTGATCACTCTATTGTGTCATAAGACGGCAAGGGACATGCCATGACATCTTGTTTTTCATATAACAAAGAAAATGTGCATTTTACAGAAAACAAATCACAATTAGCATAAAATGTACAACAGATGGTGAGACTTATCATCATTCTTTCAGGCTAATCGTAGACTGTCTGTATTTGGAACTTGCTTTTCCCAGAAGATGATGTTGGGCGGACGCCATGTTGACATCTGGTATATTCCTAATGTAGTTAGTTTGATATACCTCATGTATTAAATTCTGTACATTTTCCAAAATAACAGCTGACAAGTGCAATTGACCACCTGGGAAAAGACAATTTCAATAGGAAGAGAAGAGAATAGTTGATTTTTTTCTTCTAATGATTTTGGAGTTACTGACTGCCTTATACCTCCTTGTGATGCCATTCTTAATAATTAGAATACGATTTGATTTGAAAATACATATTTTTAGCAAAGATAGCTATTACCTGACATCTATCAATGGCTTACTGATGCTTAACCTGTCATAGGTTTTAACAGTATAAGCGTGCTCCATAGAAGAAACATCCCCAGAGGAAGTGTTACAGATGCTGCATCAAAATATCAATTAAGTAACAAATTTCTTCAATAAAAATGGAAATATTTCATATCAACAGTTGAATGTGAGGAATTGTTTATATACCTCCTATTAATAATTGAAAAATAGAAGTGATTTTTTCAAAAAAATAATATCTCAATATCTTACTATGCACTGAAACCTCCTTTCAAATTTTTGGTGATCCAATGAATGAAGTGGCAAAAGGTTATTTGGACAATAGGATCATAACTATATTGGCATGAGAAGCATATGCTATAATACTACAATGTTGACTTGGCAGTATCACTGAGGTTTTCATAGTCCTCTAAATTCTTGATAAATCACTCTAGGTGTCTGATACAGGTTGTCTATGAGCTGTGATATTTCTATTTCTAATATGATTGTATTCTCTTCAAAAATTTGGAAAATTGCAAGTGTGATATATTTTTCAATAAGTTACAAACCTTGTCACCTTAGACATATTAAATTCATCTGGGCTTCAATGAATATTGTAATGATTTTATGCATGTTATATCAAAACTAAAATCAATTAATCTTAGAATGTGTAAAAATAAGATTGAAGTGATTAAAGTTGCATAAGAGGACAATACTCTAACTTCATGTCTTTTTTTCTTAATGTAGCTTAACTATAATATCTGAACACAGGCTTGTAACTAGTTCTCAAAATTTGATAATTGATTTGATTTACTAGCAGAAATACTATACAAAATGTATGCAAATTTATTCAAACATACATTTTACAAAACAATTTGTGTTTTCATTCCATGTGTGTTATTTCATCTATTCAATCAGCTGAATACATGTAATGATAATATGAAAAAGGAAGATACTGCTAACTAAACAGTCTATCTAGCAAAACTGCATTTAAATAAAAAAGTTAAAGAAAGTTTAAGCTAAACAAAATAATAATAATAATAATAATAATAATAATAATAATAATAATAATAATAAAACAATAATTTGATTCTATCTGTCTGGATGTTAAAAAATAAAAGGAATGCTGAAGTTAGATTTTAGAAAAGAAGGAAGAATACATACACACATAAACAGACAAGCACACATATATTTTTACACTTAAGAATTTAAGTACAGGGAATATTATTTTTAACAAGCAATATTTGAATATTTGGATATTAACTTACACAATAATGAATTGAAACATTATTTGTATAGAATTCCTGAAAATTGCCAATTCCAAGATGACTCAAGATGGAGAAGTCGTTTTTATATATGGAAAATTATATTTCAAATTATTTCTAGCAATTCAAAATTGAGGACAGAATGAAAGAATGTATTAGAAATGATTGCCAATGAAAACATCTATCAAGCAACAGTTGTCTCAAGGGAAGAAAACTAAAGAATCTTTTAGAAAAAAATAATTGAATTTGACTTATATAGTTTTGATGGTGCAGAAACCTTGAAAGGTGTACTTTAGAAAGAATGACAACTTAAAGTTGGATTTTATAAAGAAACACACACATGTAATATATGCAAGTGTATTTAACAATTTCTGTACTGTTAACTGTCCTTTCAGCATATTTTGTTTGGATAATTGAATATTTACTAATGAAAGAATGAATTTGAATCAATGTGCTATTCATATAAAGCCGAAGGGAAGTGAAATGTAAAATATGAAAACACTCACCTGCAAATATTTCTGTCCTTTATATTACCTTATCAAGAAAGTGAAAATATAGTGGGATTCAATATTATTAAAACATACATCTGACATATTTTATTATTCAGATTATCTAGGGGAATCGTATGTCATCAATAAAAAATACATAAGAAGGCAAATAACTTGAGTGCATTTTGCTCCAAATGGAAGCCCAAAAGCTACGAAATGTGGTCAGGATAATTAGTAGCAAGATAACTAAAAATCAAAGCAGGGGATAGAAGAAGGATGGCTAGCACCAAGAACTGAATAATACCAATTTTTTTAAACTTTTAGATAATTGCTGGTAAGAAAGTAAAATTAAATTTATGCTGAGAAAAATAATTTAACTGTTTTCACAAAGTAAAATAATTGTTAAAATAGATCTGGTAATTCTACATTTAGATATAGAGATAATATATAAAATGTGTGTTTTCACACATTCTCTTGATGGTGAACATAAATAAAACAATAGCTAGGATGCTCTCATATACAGTATGAAGTAAAGCGTTGGATTTTGTCAGGATCTTGTGCTTGCCCACAGATGCAGATAATCTAATATTCACCATTTAATTCCGATAAGTATTTAATTACATAATTACCTCAAGAAATATAAAAGAAAATTTAGTTTCAAACATGTTTATCTTTAAATTAATTGCATGCTTTTACTGCAATTTTTCCTATCAACTCTACCTTTGGAAAATAAAGGGTTTTTTGTTGTTGTTCTTTGTTTATTTGGTTTGGTTTTTCAGAAAAGAAGTAACCAAAAACTTGAGTGACAATAACTGTCAGTTTTTACTTTGCTATTTCACTGATCAAAAGCTTTTAAATCTTTATATTTTCATTAGAGGGTTGGAACAAACAATGGGGTTTCAAGGATTATTTTATGCAAGTTAAACTTGAATTCAGTACCTGAGTCTCACAATGGAGTATTTGAAGGATATTAAGATTGTTTTCAATTCTGGTTGTTATAAATAAAGCTGCTGTTAACATAGTTGAGCAAGTGTCCTTGTGGTATTTTTGAGCATCCTTTGGGTATATGCTGAGAAGTGGTATAGCTGGGTCTTAACTTGATTCCTAATTTTCTGAGAAATCACCATATTGATTTCCAAAGTAACTGTATGAGTTTTCATTCCTACCAGCAAATGGATGAGTGTTCTGCTTTGTCTGCATTCTCTCCAGGTTGTGTTGTCACATGGGGTTTTAACCGTGATATTAGTTATTCTGTTTGGCTTATTACAGAATCACTGAGTCATTTTGGTTTGCATTTATCTGATGGTTAAGGATGTTGTACATTTCCTTATGTTTTATTATGTCATTTGTGATACTTCTGTTAAGGATTCTCTGTTTAGTTTTGTTTCCCATTTTTATATATGATTATTCAGTTTTTTTGATGTCTCGTTTCTTATATTCATTATGCATTTTGGTAATCAGCTCTCTGTCAGATTTGTGGTTGGTGAAGATCTCTTCCCATTCCATAATCTGGCGTATTGTCCTATTAACAGTGACCTTTGCCTTACAGAAGCTTTTCAATATCATGAGATGCCATTTATTTATTGTTGATCATAGTGTCTGTGATATTGGTGCTCTCTTGAGGAAGTTGTCTATTTTGCCTTCTTGATACCTCTGGAATTTCCTTTATTGTACAATATTGTTTAGCTTATCCTGATCTTCTTGTTATTTTTCCATATGAAGTTGAGCCTTGTTCTTTCAATGTCTGTGAAGAATTGTGTTGGAATTTTAATGGGGATTTCAATGAATCTGTAGATCACTTTTCATAAGATGGCCATTTTCACCACATTGATCTTAATAATCCATGAGCATGGGAGTCCTTTCCATCTTCTGATATCAACTTCAATTTCTTTAACAGAACTTTCACTTCCTTTGTTAGACTTACCCCTAGACATGTTGTATTATTTTTGACTATTCTGAAAGATGTTGCTTCCCTTATTTCTTTCTCAGCCTCTTTGTCTTTTGTATATGGGAATGCTACTGGATTTTTGCCAATCTTGTATTTTGTCACTTCACTGAAGAAATTTATCAGCTATAGGCATTTCCTGGTAGAATTTTGGGGTCACTTATGTATATTATCATATCTGCAAATAAAGATACTTTGACTTCTTCCTTTCTACTTATTTCCCCTTGACCTCTGTCTTTGTCTTACTGCTTCAGTTATAATTTCAAGTAACATGATGAATAGAAATGGAAAAAGTAGATAGCCTTGTCTTATTTGTGATTTTCGTAAGATTGCTTTAAGTTTCTCTCTGTTTGATTTGATGTTGACTATTGGCTTGCTGCATATTGCTTTTATTATATTTTGTTATATATATTGTATCCCTGATCTCTCTAACAGTTTTATCATGAAGGCATGCTTCAGCTGCCTCGGAATCTTCAGGTCCTACTATCATGGTGGTACCATATTTGCTCTGGTCCATATTGATTGTCTTCTTAATCTGGTATTTAGACATCTGTTTTGGGGATGATTGCAGGTCTATATCCTGACTTCTGAGTTTGTTGTTGTTGGATGGGTTTTGTTTTTTCTTCTTTGGCTACTGTTTCTTGCCCTTTTTTGTCTTCTAGTCTTCATGGCCTGGATTTCTAGTGTCCAAAATGACTTCTGATCTAGAGGAGTCTCTGGCCATGTTGGGGGCTAGCCTTCTAGCGGTTAACTTGGTCTTTGGTAATGCAGGGTGACTCTGATTGGTATGTCCTGTTTTTCTAACTGCTGTGCTTTGCACCTGCTCTTCAGACTCTTGTGGTCTGTACTCATACAGTTTTATAAAATAGGATTTGTTTTGTTGCCAAACATGCCTTTATTATGGATGATAGAGAAGCGTTTTTTATCACACTGCTTGTTTAGCAATATAAGGTGACCACAGCCCTTTTAGTTTTGCTTTTGTTTCAATACATTCCAACTACATTCTCACCTCCCTTCTTTTCTCCCATTCCTACCCACCTTACCTCCCCTCATCCCCAGATCCACCCCTCCCAGTAATATCCACTGAACATGGCATAACAAGATACAATAAGAAATGGAGGAGTCAGAGGGATCAAGGATACTATGAGAACCCAGTATCCAGACTTCAACAGAGTATGACTCAAAAGGTCCCACAGAAACTGAAGCTGCAATTATGAAAGCTGCATGGGTTTACACAGGACACTCTGCATATATGCTTTTGTAAATTTCAGTGTTTCTGTGGGACTCCTAACAGTGTGAGTAGTCATATGTCAGTTTGTTTGTTCTTGAGATCCCTTTCCTCCTAAAGAACTGCCTAATCCAGCCTTGATATGAGGATATGTGCCTAGTCGAGTGATTATTAGTAGGTTTGCAATTTACTTATGAATTAAGAAATTATTTTGTAGTTATACAGTGTTGTTGTTTGGACAATTCTAAAAATTCAGAAAAACTTATGTTATATATGTATTATATTAAATATGTAAAATTTAAGCGAATTAAAATATAAATTCATAAAGACAGTAATGAAAACAAACTTTCAAAGGCTTAATGGCATACACTCATTTTACTGGCTCCTTGGAAGGACAAATTTGGAAGATTTCTCGAATTGAAGAATTGCTGGTTACACTGGGGAACTTACTGTGATATTGGATTTAAAAATTTTGGTAAGTATTAAATAAATTAAAAAACTCGAGTATCAAGTTCTGTGAGAAACTTCCAGGTAATGTAAGAATATTTTGATATCAAAATTAAAAGATAAGAGGAGTATTGTACAAAGGACACATAAAGCAACACTAATGTCAAAGCAGTACATTTTAATGAATGTGTATTTTGTTCCCTGTAAAAAAAAAATCAGTGCTTAAGTGTTGGTTATTAAAGTAAAACAAACGTGCACATGCGCACGTGCACACACACACACACACACACACACACACACACACACACACACACACACACAGGCAAAAACACATGAGGTGCTATGAGATTTCATTTGGTGTTTTGAGGAAAACAAAGTTTATAGGTCAAATACATCATTGAAAATCCTCTAAAGACCGTATATACAAAGCTACAGTGTCCTGCTATTTCTTGAATTCTGAGAAATGAAAGAAGTAGAAAGAAATACCACTAACTGTTTGAAATACATACTGATTTCTCAAATAAATTTACCATCAGATTATCCTATCCAGCTGGCTTACATTTGGGGAAAAACTTGTAGCTACATTAAAATGTTGCAAAAAGGAATCACATCAAATTGTTTTACTTGAGACTGTATAAAGCTTACTGCATCTACCAGATGGAAGTGAGGGCTACAGAATTGCAAAAATCTGTAGCTATTTGTGGGAATGTGGAAATTCCTCTACACTAAATTCTTACCAGTTTTAATCACTAGGGACCACTCTTGTCAGATGTCAAAGTTAAGTTGTAGAAAGAAGACAGATTTTTCTGATGTTTGAATGATGATTTCAAAGTAGAGTCCTGTTTATATAGGATGCATATAGGAGATGAAGATTGACAAAGTCCTGGGGGAGACATTTTATTTAGAGGAAAATAAAAGGGCAGTCAAAACAGGGTGATAAAAACAACACAAACACACTATCAGCATATACTGAAGTAGACATTTAACTCTTGCCTATGGCTTAGTGTATTACTGAGACTGTTTTATGTGAACACTTAAAGACACAAACCTTATGTATATCCAGTGAAATAAAAAGTATTCTGTCTTCTTCAGTGCAAAGTTATGGAGGTATTTGACTATTTTAAACTTCAAGTAGCTATAGTCATTGTAGTGGCCATGGAGATAGATGAAAGAATTTTTTATAGGCATTTCTGTTTATTTCCCAATTCATGTACTGTTGTAGTTTCTTTGACATGCATAACAATTCAGGGGTCTGTAATAGAAAGGAAGTTATAGAATTCCATAACAAATGGTTTGATAGACGTTGTGGTAATTTCATGTGCTTCAGTGTTTACAATAAATGAAATTTACTTCATTTATATATTCAGATTAGAATTATATTCAAATGTGAAATCATTGATGAAAGATATCATCTGGCACCATGTTTTGAGTATGGATTTATTATTTTATTATAAGCGTGTCTGTATAGTTCTAATCCAACTCTCTTAAAACCATTCTGAACTGTCCAATCAAAATGACCTTTTCCTAAGTGCACTCCTTCATGATTCTTAAAGCACTACTTTTCTAATTCACATCAAACTGCCATGAATTAACTATTATTTAAAAAGCTCTGTTACATATGGCCTCTTTAAGATATCTCTTTAAAGCTTGGTGTGTGTGTATGTGCACAACTTTAATCCCTTAACTCAAGGGGCAAAGGCAGGTGGATATTTGTATTCAAAGACAGCCTATTTTATAGATCTACTTCCAGGACAGCCAGGGATTTGCTGAGAATCCCTGTCTCAAATAAAAACAAAAGCAAACACAGAAGCGAAATTAACAAACAAAAATATTTATTTTCAATGATACTCATTTTTAATCCCCTCTTACTCTGGGCAGATACAAATTTTCTGTGAAGGCTTACTATGTGCTGCCCAGACATTGCTTTTCTGCATTAGAGTTAATGAGTATATGCACATACCCATACATATACACAAGTTCACACACACACACACACACACACACACACACACACACACACACACTTACTTTTATTACTACTGTGATCAAATTACTGAAATAAAAAGCAACTTTGGTAAAGAAGAGTTGATTTTGATTCATAGTTTAAGAGGGAGTCCTTTTACCTCAACTGATACAAGTCATTGGAAAGGAAATGAAAAAATTCCTCCATAAGACCTACCTTTAGTGTCTTTTCTTAATTGGTGATTGATGTGAGGGCTCCCCTTGTTGGTAGTGACCTCCCTGGGCTAGTGGTCTGAGGTTCTATAAGAAAGCAGTCTGAGAAAGCCAAAAACCAGCTCCTGCCTTCCAGTTTTTGCCCTGTCTGCAATTCAGTTCTGAGTGATGGACTACATTTCAGTGATGGACTACGGAATGGAAGTGTAAGCCAAATTAAGGCTGTCCTCTCCAAGTTTCTTTGGTCCTGGTATCTCATCATAACCATGGCAACCTATCTAGGGCAGAATTCAAGATGGTGAGAATGTATAGTGGCTTCTCATGTTTTTCCCTTTTGTAGTTAGGAGAGGGAGAGAGAAATGAATGTGAATGCTTATTTCACATGTTCCTTTATATTTTTCTCTATGTATTCACTATGGGACTCCAGACTATGGGACAGTGCAACACAACCATAAGTCATTTCTTCTCACTCAAATATCTATGAGTACTCCTTTATATAAAGATACATCTCAAAATCTAGTCAAGCTGACAATTAAGATTAGCAAGAAAAGCTTTGATGACATATAATTTTATTTCCAGCACTTGGGAGGAAGAAGTGGAAGAATTTCTGAGTTTGAGGCCAATGTAATTTACATAGCAAGTTCCTGGCCAGGCAGAGCTACATAGTGAATTAGTGTTTCAGGAAATATTAACCAGATTTATAAACACAAAAATGATATATGGCTATTGAATTTCTGTAAACAATGCCATCCTTTTGCTGATAATAATTCAAAGTCCTAAGTAGCATCCTAGTCTAGATTTTTCTAAGCAATATTTCCCAGCTCACCTATGTAACAGAAAGTTCTTACTCATGTTTTTATTTGTATTTGTTCAGCCTTATTTCTGTCAGCCTAACACCTGAGTAGGTTTAGTCTTTTTTTTTTTTCTCTGCTGGTTAGACTCTTTTATCTCTATTAATACCTGCTCCTGTCCAGAATTCCCACTCAAATCTCAGCCTACAATCAGTTCATTGTTGCTACCCTTCCAACTCTACAGCAAAGTATTCCACCAGTTTTCAAATCTTATGGAGTTCTTTATATATACATTTTTACTTTTCCCTTTGTCCAGATCCCTAATGAATTACTATACATTGTTTCCTCTAAATGCCACTTGCCTCATGGTCCCTTCCTCTGCCTCATCAAACAAGAAATATGCTATCTCAAGAGTAACTCAACATTATGTTTTGTTGTGGTAGGGCTCTATATATGAAGTGTGATAATTCTAAATGACTTGAAAAACAAGGCTTAAAACTATGTTTATTTGGGAGTATTCATTAGTTAATGAATGGACAACAAAAATGTGCTACATGTGCACAGTGGAATATTATTCAACTGTTTCAATGAAATTAGCCAATAAATGGTTAGAATTAGAGACAATCATCCTGACTGAGGCAGCATAGAACCAGACAGACAAACAATGAATGTTTTCTCTTATACATAGATATTAACTATTAAAACTTAAATAAATGTATTGCATTTAGAATCTCCATAGATGTTAGGTACATAGCTAATGAGGGTTGAAAGGAGAGGAGGCCATCTCCCAAGCAGGGGGAACATAATATAATATTATATAAAGATGGAGAAGAGCAGAGAATAGGAGGACTAAAGAGGATAGTTGATTGAATGTCAAGGCAGAGGAGAAAAATATGGGAAAAGGTAATTCATACTAAAGACATTTTGAAAACCAATACAGAAGACTACTTTTATAGATGATTCACAAAATATACTCATATATTAAAATATATTCATATGGTGTGCAATTTCTCTCTAGCAAGTTCATGTCACTTAGCAATGATGCAGTTCTCATTTTTAAAGCTTCCAGTTTGAAGTTCACTTACTATATTTTTCTCTGCCTTCAGTTACTTTTCTATTTAATGCATTTCTTAACAAATTCTCATGTCACCATAGGTATTCAGGATGATTTTATGGTTTAAAACACATCTTTACTTGTATGTCCTATGAATAATTCATACATTGGAAGTTTTATATAATGGGTAGGTGGTAGTCACATGACGGTCTGCCTGGCCTGTGAAGATTTCATTGCTCTTCTGTTGCTGGGTACTTCAGATAATCAAATTTCATTCCCCAAGATATTAAAGAACATTGGGAAGTATGATGAATACCTGCTGCTATCTGACATCTGCTAATCATATCCAGTTCCTTGGGGCTAAAACTTTCTGCAATCTTCTCATTGATGTTTATATTGTTTCTTCATTTTATATCACAAATGTGGTCAGATTTTTCTCAGAAACAGACTGAGTGATGAAAGGATTCTGTCTGAGTAATTTTGCAAGGGATTTACATTGGTGTATAATGGAGGATTCGCTGTGTAAGTGAAGCTGTGTTACTACTACAGTCATCCATTGTGTCAGAATTAATGATGCCACATACTCTGGTAAGTGGATAAAAATGCTGTCTTCAATTTACCCCTCTGAGATGTCAAATCTCTGAAAAATTCAGACAAGTCACTAAAAGACATTGATTGCTTAAGGGTTTTGATTACTCTTCATTTCAGGTTTAAAAGCAAATCTTCTTGGGATAAGTGAATTTAGCAAATTGCTATGTAGGTATCACATCTGGAAAGAAAAGAGGATGGTCTTGGTGAAGGCCAAAGGACAATTAGTGCATCATTGGCAGCCCCTGTTAATTTGGTGTGGCTGAATATTGCTCCTAATAGTCATGAAGCAAAACTTATCTGTATCAGCTTAGCATCTTCCTTTTGATTTCACATATTCTTTCATTGCTCTTACTTTAATGTACATTCTGATGAGAGAAAGTGAAAGAGATACCCTTACAAGCACTGACAAGGATTCTAAAGCCCACTTTTCTCCATTAATATTTATAACTAAATTACATAACCATAACTTTTAAAATAGATCATGAAAAATATTAAATTTCATGTGCTTTACTGCAATTTTATATTTTTTACTTATTCACTTTAAATTTACTTTTTTGTTACTTGAAATTCCATACATTAATACACAGCATTTTGGTGGTTTCAATCTCCCTTTGCCTTATCTTATGCTTTTTCTCTCTAACACAGAACTTTTTCTGCTTAGCAATGTTCCTTCTTACTTTGATAACCTTTTCCCTTATATTTACATCTCTAAATTGGATAATATGGAACACAATTGTAGTTCTAATTTTCATTTCCTTAATGTTTCAACTTTTTAAAAAATCAGTAGTCATTCATTTTTCTTCTTCACAAATTTTGTTGTATTCTACAGCACATTTCTTATTGAGTTGTCTATTTTATAGTGTGTGTCATTGTTATTGTGGATCCTGTATATTTTACATATTAATCATTTGTTGGATACATAACTGACAAACTTTTTCATACATTCTCTATGTTGTATGTTCTCAATCTTCAATTGATTAGTAGTTTACTTTGTTATATGGGAGCTTTGTAGTTTTATGAGGTTGCAGTTGTCAACTTGGGGCCCTGTTTAATGAAAGACAAAAGATTATTTAGAAAATCCTTAATTACTCCTAGATGTTGTAGTGTTCTCCTTACTTTATTTTTCAGAAATTTATAAGTTTTTCATTTTATACTGAGTTTTCTTGATGCATCTGGAATAAATTTTGTGTCAGGTGACAAATATCTAATTACAACCTTGTCTATGTATACATACAGTTTCCCCAACATTCTGCTTCAAGAGAATCTGGAATCTTTGTAAATGATTCAATTGCTGTACCTGTGTAGACTGTGGTTTTCATCATCAACTGCATTCATTTACATCTTAATTTTATGTAATCATGGAATTAAGTCTGTACATTTAGTTGTAAAATCATGTTCGCCATAAAGTTTGTACATTAAGTATAGTTTTCTAAACCTGTTCTAGGTGATGTCCTAAAATTTCCTATTCATGTATAAACTACAATGAAATACAAAAATTACATCTACCATAACTTTTCACAGATTTTATAACTTAAATAAAAATATGTTTTTAACATATGAGTTACTTATGAATATATATGGATAAAAATTTAGTATAGTTATGTTATATGAATGGAATAATGGATTATAACTGCAGTTTAGTATTTTAGGTCTTGGGATGAATCTTCAAGTCATGAATCAATTATATTTGAAAAAGTTCCTGATACCATGTATTAGAAAACATAAAATGCATTCATTTACATCTTTTGTGAACTGTTTATATTTTATTATAGCTATTATTTTGTATGGTGTATGTACATGTGTGTGTCTGTGTCTTTGTGTATATGCTTGTGGGGGGGTGGATGCTACAGTGTATGTATGGAGCTTAGAAGACAACTTTAAAGAGTTCTTCTTTGCTTCTACCATGAACTCAAGTAAATGATCTTGGTGGAAATTCCCTATGGTGATTTGCATGAGAATTTCCTCATAGGCTCATAAATATGAACACTTGGTCATCACAGCATGGCACTATTTGAAAGGACCAATGAGAGTGGTATTGTTGGAGGAAGTGTCACTGGGGATGGCTATTGACTGTTCAAACACTCTATCCCAAGCCCAGGGTTTCTTTCCTGATATCTGCAGATCCAGATGTAGAACTCTTAGCTACTTCTCCAGAACCATGTCTTCCTGCATACCATCATGATTTCTGCTATGATGACAATGAACTAAACCTCTGAAAGTGTAAGCAAATGTCAATTAAAGTCTTTCCTTTATAAGAGTGGCTATGGTCTTGGTATCTCTTCATAGAAAAAGAACACTGACAAAGAGAGTTATTGTGGCTGATACATCTTGTCATCTGTGGAAAATGTTCATAACAAAGACTAAATACAAGATATACTATTTTAAGAGCTAGATACTTGATAATACCTGGAAGGAATGGAAATAGAGATATAAAATTGGTATGTGGAGGCATTAGTTCATAAATGTTTCTTTTAAATCAAAATTAATACAATTACAGAGACTGGATGTTAAAAGCTGTTATCAATCATAACTATCTAGAAACATAAGAACGTATTCTGTAGATAGTGGTAAACTAATGAAGGCTTATAATGTTTTACAGGCTACATGGGGAATTAATGTTTATTGATTCTCAATTCTTCAATAACAATCCACATACTAGAAGCAAAACAAAAAATTTCCTGAGAATTACACTATTGTGATACAGTGAAATACTGCTTTTTGTGAAGTTCTATAATTCACTGTTGCCTACAAAATATCTATCCATAATTAACAGTTGAAAAACAAGTGAAAGAGAACAAGCATATCTGTACCAAAAATGTACAGTGAAGTAAAAATATGTAATGATGTTCTTCAACCATTTTAATATAGAAAATTCTCCAAAATAAGACACTAATATCAGAAATGCATCCTATAATACTCAATACCAGAAACATTGGAAAACAATGTATGTCCAGCATGCATAAACACTTCTTGGCCTTACTGGAATACAGGACATAATTTAGACAAATATTTTGCAAAGTATCATAGATGGTGAGGCCTCCTAAGGGGAATCATCTGAGTCTGTCACATCATAGGTGGCAGGACCGATGCCCTTCCCTGGTGTATCTAGGCTGAGAAAGTATCCCTCCGTAGGGAATGTGCTCCAAACAGCCACTTCATACACTAGGAATAAATACCGGTTCCCATGCCAGGGGACCCATAAACTGCCCAAGCACCCAAACTGTGACCCACATGCATGGGGTCTAGCTTCGTCTTACGCAGTCTTGGGTCCATGGCTTTCCACTTGTCTGTGTCAGCTATTTCTGTGGGTTTTCCAAACATGGTCTTGACTTCTCTACTCATATTATCACTCCAATTTCTCTACACCCGGATTCCAGGAGTTCAGGCCAGTGCTTAGCTGTGTATCTCTGCATCTGCTTAACATCAATTACTGGATAAAGGCTCTATGATGGAAATTAAGGTAGTCCACACTATGATTATAGGGGAAGGGCAGTGAAAATACCTTCTCCACTATTGCTAAGATTATTCGTTGGGGTCATTTTTATGGATTCCTGTGAATTCCCTAATGCCAGATTTCTTGTTAACCTCGAAATGGCTGCCTCTATTAGGATATCATTTTCCTTGCTCACCCTCTCTGTCCTTTCTCCCAACTGGAACATCCCCATCCTTCATGTTCTCTTACCCCTTCCCCTTCTCTCCTCCCAAATGTCCTTTTATCCTTCCTCTTCCCCCTACTCCCAATTTATTCAAGAGATCCTGTCTACATTCCCTTCCATGGCAGGTCCATGTATTTCTCTCTTAGGATCCTCTTTGTTTCCTTGCTGCTCTTGGGTTTTGGACTGTAGGGTGGTTATCCTTTGCTTTATGTCTAATATCCACTTATGAGAGAGTACATACCATAAATTTTAACTATAAACTATTTCTAAAATTGGAATGTGGTATTTATAACCATTCAGTTCAAAAGAACAATTCAAAGACACACTTAATTGTATATATATATATATATATATATATATATATACATATATATGCTGCCAAATAAAAACCTCAGTATTAGTTATGGTTTACTTATGGTTTACTTCTTTTTGAGTAGATCAGTGGAAATGCCACAAAGATCCAAATATTATAGGCTATGACCATTGCTCTTAGTTACCCTCCAGAACTTAAAGGTAAGATTCTATTGCTGAAGACACCACAGTCTTATATAATAAACAGGGAGAAAGCAAGCTGGTAGTCACTTCATCTTCCCTGGTTAGCTTTAACAGTACTGGAAGTTTCCAGGCACAGTACCAGAGAAGAAATGAAATCATAAATAACATCTAGCCACCTGTGCTTGTGATCTGTAATAATGACCTTCCTGATTTAGTTGAAGAGAGGGAGGAATGAAGATCGAAGAGGTCTGTACCAGGTTGTAGAAACCCACAGAAAACAGTTGGCCTGAACAAGGGAGAGCAAATCGACCCCAGATGCTGTCAGGGAGGCCAGTACAAGACTGATCCAGACCCCTGAACATGGATGTCAATAAGGAGGCCTTTGCACTCAAGGGAACCTTTCGTAGTAGATTAGTATTTTTCCCTGGTGTAAGAAGGGACTTTGAGAGCCCATCCCACATGAAGGGATATGTCTGGCCCTGGGCACATGGGAAAGGGCCCAAGCCCAGCACAGGAAGATTTGGTGGACTTTGCAGAGCCCCATTGACGGCCCTTCCCTGCCTGGGGAGTGGTAAGATGGGGTGGGGGTAGGTTGGGGTTGGGGGAGGAGGGAAGGGGGTGAGAGGAGGGAAAGGAAGAAGGTTCTTAGATGTGAAACAAGCTTATTCCCTAACTTGAACTAATAAAAAATGACCTTCCTGGCAACTTATGTCTACTGGTGAATACAGACATTTGTGTTACAGGATATCTGCCACTTTCTGATGTAGCTTAAAAGATGCTTTGAGAAGTGGAACCAAAACTTTATAAGGTAAAGGTGAACAAGATCTTTAGATTAGATAGGTCATGCAACCTATAGCAAACATGCTGCCCTTAGTTTGGTAAATAGCACACCATAGAAATGATTCCTAATGGATCATTTCTATGTCAACTGGCAAATATATTCCTCAGGGAAGCTTCCTCTTCTAGTAGATGGTGATGAAAAGACAGTCCTCAAACACTTCAACATGAATAGAAAAGCAAACTTTAGAGTGATCAACTATAAATGGGATGCATTTATCACAATACTGTCTTTAAGGTTCAGGGACTGCCACAGAAGATAAAGCCAAAAATTGTAAGCCCGAGGTGGCAAATGACTGCAGGGAAGTATTGTTTTCTAGACATAAGAAGGCAGATGTATATGTGATCTCACAGTGCTTGGGACAGCATAAGGAAGTCAGGCTGTGTGTGGTAGGTGTTGTTTGACTAATATTATTATTAACTGAAGAACTATTGGGCTTCGATAATTGCTGTTAATGGCAGAGTCAATTTTCTTTAATGGAGTGTCCTTTGCTATAGCTACTACGCTCAACCAATAGACCCTAGGCAACTGTCCAACATAAGATGGGCTTAATGATAAAGAGAAGAAGAAAAGAGGAGAGGAAAGGAGGAGGAGGAGGAGAGAGAGAGAGAGAGAGAGAGAGAGAGAGAGAAATTTGTGTGGAGTGAATATAGGATAAGTTGGAGGAGGAGTGGTATAATTAGAATTTAAGACAATTTCTCTCCACTGAAAATGAAAACAGTAAGATAAAATTTGATTCTGCAGAGAGGCTCAAAGATTAAGGATCCATACTTCCTTTTCAGAAGTCTGAAGTTTGATCCCCAGAACAATCCATATTATGTCATTCACAACTGCTTGCAATTCAAACTCCAGGAGATCTGATATCTCTGTCATCTAAGGAAATCTGCATGAACATAAACATGGCCTTATACAGACACACACATATGCATAATTAATATATATATATTATATATATATATATATATATATTATGCCAAGTATCTTTCTTTTTAAGCTGTAATGAAATTCTTTGTGTATCTTAAATGTTTTTATCTGGAAAAGTTCTGCGCTTGGTCATTCATATTACAATTTTATTAAGAATTGTTTACATCTTTTCTCTTTGTGTGGTAGTTTAGGAGTATAAAAATGTAAGACTTTACAAATTAATATTAATGGCAAAGTTTTAGATTTTATATTAGTCTATGTATTAATTTTGAAAAAATAACACTGTTCTTAGACATTAATTTGTAAAAATAAAGAGAAATACAACTTATGTCTACTATATTGCACTATTGCTTACACAAAAAATCACTTAGAATTAAACATTATATAAAATGTAGAAAGAGTCATCAGCTATTTTGATCTTGGCCATTCTGACAAATGTAAGATGGTATTGTTGAGTCATTTTTATTTGCATTTTTCTTATAGCTAAGCATGTTGAACAATTCTTTAAGTGTACATTGGCCATTCAAAATTATTCTATTAATATTACGGACTATTTCAGGATTGGCTTAAATTATTTCCTGTTGGTAATGGGCAGTGTTTTAATTTTTAGCATATAGTAGTAACACATTGATTTTTCTGTTTCTTTTGGTATTGGCTAAAATACTATGCACTGAATAATGATATTAAGTTAGTCATTATTGTAAAGATTTTCTAAAACTGGTGCTACATTGATCAGAGATTACTAATAAGAGATGCTGTCTTCTACCTTAGCTCATCACTTCATCTAAACTTGTAGTTGTCTAGTACATTTCAAAGCATTTATTATCCCATCACAGTCAATATTTTATAAATACAAAGAAAAGTAGGGGTTTCCTAACATATGCAGCAATTGCCAGCTAAATGCTTCGCTCTCAAATGATCTTATAAACAAGCAACTAGAAATAGATTTATAAGGAGTGATGGCAATCTCTATGCTTATGGAGAATATTGACTCATTTGAAAACTGTCAAGATTAGATGAGTTGATGAAGATTCTGAAGTGTCTGTCAATAAGCCAAATATTCTGTCATTGGCAACTCTCATCTAAAAGTCTTGAAAGTTTAAACCATGTCCACAATTTTCTGATTTTCTATTATTTAATGTACAGAATCCTAGAGTTTTACCCATACAATATTAAGTACCTGAAACAGGAAAATAAAAATGTAAAATGGTTAATTATATATTAACCAAATTAATTCATGAACACATGAATCCTTTCTTTTCTCTATTAGATTCATATTTTTAAATTTAATAATGAACTTTCTTTTTGATGGTTAAAGATTTTTCACAGGCTGGCCCTTGGTGGCACATGCCTTTAATCCCAGCACTCGGGAGGCAGAGGCAGAGGATCTCTGTGAGTTTGAGACCAGCCTGGTGTACAAGAGCTAGATCCAGGACAACGTCCTCCAAAGCCACAGAAAAACACTCTCTCGAAAAAAAAAAAAAAAAAAAAAAAAAAGATTTTTCACATTACTATTAACTGAAAAATGTTGTGAAATAAACAAATAAAGCTAATACACTCTAAAATATTTCTGAAATAGCTGCTTATTCTTTCTTCTGTTCTCCCTCTTTCATTTGTATGTCATTTGTTTGTAGCTGTAAATGTGTGTACCCTCATCTCATAATTTAGAGTTAGCGAATATCACATTATTCCATTGTTTGTTTCATTTAATGTTTACTTAGTTGTATTTGTTTGAATGCTGCAAATATTTTGTCAGTTGGCTAACTCTTATTTTGATTGTAGTTGTTCATATTCCATCCTACCTCCATATGGGAGGTTTGACACACCCCAAAAAATTAATAGAAAATACTTGAAAGATTTCTGAAAGAAAAGCAGTGGAGAAGGAGTTTAGGAAAGTTAGAAGATCAAGGTAACTTATATAAAATGGGAAGAAAAAAAGAAGTGGAAGAGGAAAGTGAAAAGGAATGTCCAAATGTCCTTTACCTCATTAGGACAGGGTCGTAGCATTTTAAAACAACAAACTGGGAAAAACGAGGATACAAAACCCAGTCACATCTGAGACACAGGCTGGATCAAATATTTTCTCCATTATTAAAGGAACTTAACGTTGTCCAATTCTATCCTATTATTTAATATTCTCTAACAGAAAATTACAAGTACATGTGTTTGGATTTTTTCCCCAGGAAGAGTCTCTCAAAATGATAGCTACTATTTCATATTACTTGTAATCAAATAGTTTTTTCATTCTTTTATGAATTGTAGGAAGTAGGCACAAAGGAAAATTTATAATAAAGGTGCTTAAATAAAGGTGTTATGCTGGCAGATCTGTCAATTAAATTTGTTCAAACTGATTCAACTCCTATTAGGCTGTCTTCAAAAGGATTATCCTGTGCAGATCTCAACTCAACAAGTGAAATGAAACAGAAAATCCTGAGGGTTTTGAATATCTATTAAAAAAAACTTGTAAGATAGAATTCTCAAGTGAAACATACAAAAATAGCTCTTCACTGCCTGCTTCATATTTGAAACTTGTAATGAATATTTTTTTCTAAAATATATTTTCATTTATGCCACTCTTATCAGTGCAAATGCAGTAGAGCTATCAGGCAAAAATTTGGACTATTCTCCATGCTAGTACAGCATACAATTACAACACAGCCTGACCCTAATAAAGTTGATCAAAGGTCTGTTGAATGGATTCATTAAAGACAAATAGAGTAGTTTTAGGTAGATCATAGGAGCTGAAAGAGATAGAAAGTGAATCAGAAATGGATTGACATTGTATAGAAAATTTATATTGTCTGGGGACTGATGAGATGACTTAGCGATTTAAAGCCCATACTGCTCTGTCAAGGGAGTTTTGCTTTCCAGAAAGCACTTCAGGTGATTCCCACCAGGTTGTAAGTAACTCCACTTCCAGGGGATTCTATTCTCTCTTCCAGCCTCTGTGGATCCTGCATGCATATGCATAAATAACACATGCAGACAGATTTTTCTTTGGAATGCAAACTCACAAAGAAAACACGACACACTACAGAAAATAAAAGGTGTTTCCATTAAACCAACTTATAACAAATTCTGAAGAGGTTGTAGTGAAAAGAGAACACTCCTTCACTTTTGGTAGGATTCTAAACTTATCTAGCCTCTTTGGAATAGTAGTGTTGTGGAGAATTCTCAAGAACTAAAAGTAAATCTACCATATGATACATCTATATCACTCCCCAACAATATTACCAAGGGAATTTACGTTCTACTTCAGTTAATTTCTCCAGCATGCTCATTACAACTCTATTAAATTAGCTAGACAATGGAAACAACCTGACGATCCTTCAGCTGAGGAATGGATAATGAAAATGTGTCACAAATATGATAGGGAACATTCTTCAGCTTGTAACAATAAAGTAATGAAATTTACAGATAACTGGATGGAATTAGAAAATATTATGCTGTGTAAGGTAATCTAGACACAGAAAGACAAATTCCTTTTGTTATATCGAATCTTTGTTTCCTAGCTTTAAATAACCAAGTGTGAGTATATGTAACTTGGAGTAACATAAGAAACCAGGAGAGTAAAAAAACATCATGGGATGGGAGAGAGGAGGTACTAGAAAGGAAAAATGTGGGGTAGAGTTGTCATGAAGGGACATAAGGGAAAATGGGGATGCTTTAAATTGGAGAGAGAGGAGGAAGGGCAATGCAGAGACAGATAGAGGAAAGAAGAGTTACTGACTCTAAGGATACTTTAAAGAAACATAGGGGATCCTATTACTTTATAGCTACCTATCTAAAATTATACAATACATACACACACATGCAAAATGGTTGTATGTCTATATGCATTATATACATATATAGTTAAATGAAACTATAGCACTTGGGATGGTAATGAACCTTATCAAGAGCTATAAAACAGTTAATAAATTTCACAGTACCAGGAGTAAGGATCATTTTTACTGTGTTGTTCCTACCAATCTATGAGCATGGGTGATCTTTCCTTCTTCTGATAGAATTTAATTAATTTCTTCAAAGATTTGAAGATTTTATCATACAAGCCTTTCACCTGTGTGGTTAGAGTTACCCAAAGATATTTTATACTATGTGCTATTGTGAAGGGTTTTATTTTCCATTGGGAGTGCTGTGATTAAAGGAGTACACCACCAGCACCAGACTCCCTGTATACTATATAATCATTTGTCAAAGGAATACTTCAACTTCTTCCTTTCCAATTTGTATGATCTCTTTCAGTTGTCTTAGCTATTGAACATCAACTATTATAATGAATAGATATGCAGAGAGTGGACAACCTTGTCTTTTCCCTGATTTCAAATTAGCTGAGCACATAGGTCATTATAGAGATGGATGGAGCAATCACAGAGCTTGTACCTGTCTTCTCTAGGTACTCTTCATATATGTTATGGATGTTATCTTGGTGTTTATGTGGAACTCTTAACAGTTTGAGTATGGGTATCTCTGACTCCTTCACCAGCTCTTTCAACTCTTTTTCTCCTATTGAATTGCTTCACCCAGCCTGAATATGAGGGTTTGTGCCTACTGTTACTGTATCTTCTTATGCCCCATTCAGTTGATATTCCAGGGAAGCCACTTTTTACTGAAGGTAGATGAAAGAGAAGTGGATCTGGGGGAAAAGGAGGTGGGAAGGGTGGAGGGAGAGGAAACTGGTGTCTGGATATACTATATGAGAGCATAATAAAAATAGGAACAAATCGTTCTTTTGAGCTACCAAATATAAGCTATTGCTATTACCCTTAGTTGTCTCTCAGAATTTGAAGTTAACTGTGTATTACTGAAGATAACATGCACTTCAAATGTAGGACTCTGTGGAGTGTAACTGGATTTGAGGTGTGATGGAAGCTACCAAGGAAGAAAGGTAACCAACTATTCTACCTAGTTACACTGCCTATGAACAGTAACTATGACCAGCATGGTAACATGTCCCTAAAGTTACAAAAGTATTACACATGTATTGTCAGTATCAAGCAGCTAATAATTTTTGGTGATATATTACTTATGATTTATTAAAGATTTCTAGAAAGATCAGAATGCAAAACCAGCTATATTAGTTATCTATAGAAGCTGGGCAGTGGTGGAGCACACCTTCAATCCCAGGACTCAGGAGACAGAAGCAGATGGATCTCTATGAGTTCAAGGCCAACTAAGCCTACATTAGAGTGAATCAATCTAAAAGAGAAATAGAGCTCATGCCTTTAATCCCACCACTAGAGAGTATATAAGTAACTCAATGCAGTGTCAGAGAGAAGACTAGGAATCTGAGGCTTGGTAGAGAACAGAGCAGTCTGTAGATGTAATCTGAGGTTCAGTGGATTGACCCTTTGGTCTGAGCATTGGTAGAGGTGAGAACTCTCTAGTGGCTGGCTGCTTTGCTTTTGTGAATTTTAACTTGAACCCCAATATCTGGCTCTGGAATATTATTATTCATGTTGCATTAATTAGAAATAAGTCCAGCTTCATTAGAGGGAATTCATGCCTAGTACCATCCATCAAGGAGATCAGACTACTGCCACTTTCCCAAACCGGCATAATCTCTAACTTCTGTTTCCTTATTTTTCAAATTTGTTTATGAATTAAAATATTGTCATTCTCACCTCAATAAATTGGTAATTATAGATAGTGTGAGAACTCTTCAGAATTATAACATGTGTGCTATATTACTTTGATCATTTAATTGACTTGGATACATGACTTTCATCTTTCATCTTTTGCAATGCCATCTAATTCCACAACTACATCAGGACTCTTTTCAGTAGATATTATTTTAATATTTCACCCTTCAGAAAAGAAATCAGATTTTAGAGACCTTGAATTTTCTTTGGCCTCATTTCCTCCAAATTTGCTTTGTACATTAGGTCATAAAGATTTCCAAACCTCTCTCTCTCTCTCTCTCTCTCTCTCTCTCTCTCTCTCTCTCTCTCACACACACACACACTCCTGTCTCCTCTCCCCACTCTCAGTTGCCTTCCCTTACTCCATTCCCTTTCCCCAGTAAACTTCCCATAGAAATTATGTCAAAAACAGATTTCCTAAAGCTCAGTCACTCATCCAGCCTCAATAGGTTACATATGGTTATAATTTCTATGTTTTATATAAATTTGTCTGCAGCAATGGGAATATCTTTTAAATTATTCATTTTGCCTTGAGAAATTATATCCCTGGTAACATCAGAAACTATTTTGAGGGTTTTATTTTATTGATCTGTGGATTAGTTATTGATATTTTTTCCATTTCCAAATCCCTAGGACTATCTGGTAAAACCAACATGTTAAACTATTGGAATGAATGTAATGACTTAATTGTTTCTAAAGGCTTAATTTTGTCCTAACATCTGTACATATACTTGGTTACTTCTGAATATTATGAAGTTAATATTGTGGATTTTAAATTTTCTAAGGCATAAGGCATATAATAACTTCAAATACATATCATGACTCATTTGAGATACATTTTATTTTATTCAATAAAGCAAACCAAAGTAACATGAATTGACATGTTTATGTAGAAGGGAATCTTATGTGGCCTCACCCTTAGCCTAAACACATTTAAAGACCATTTAGAAAAAGAGAATTAGGCTTCCCCAGGAACCTTTTCCCCAATTGCTTTTCCAATATCAGGTAGTTAGTCTTAAAGTATGTATGCTTACAGGAAACTCTACAAGGACTCAACAATTTGTATGTGCATATTCATTTGCTTATATATTTCTCAAAATAATAACTAAAGAAAAGGAGACCTTGAACTTGAGTGGGAGTAGAAAGAACAAACGAGGTATTGGAAGGAGGAGAAGGTTGTGAAAAATGATATAAATACATTCTGCATACATGAAATTTAAAATAAAATATTAAAATTAATTGAAAAAGGAGAGAGACATGAAATGCTGGTGAGGGTAGAGGGAAAATCTCACATTCTTCTTTTGGGAATGTAAGTTACAAAATCAGTTACAGAAAACCATGTAGAGATTCCTGATAAAATAAAAATAAGACTAAATAATGATATAACTCTCCCACTTATGGGTTCATAACCCCTCAAAAGGAAAACAACTTATTAAATAGGTAACTTTATAGTAGTGTTTGTTACCACATTATTAACAAGTGCTCTTACCTATAAGCAATCAAAGGTGATATTGTTTAACCAATGAATATAGCCCATAAACCAAGGGTAAATCCAACTACTGCTAGTTTGGAAAAATCACAATAAATTACTCCTAATGATATTCTGCTTTACACATAGATTAGTGCCTTTTTCTAAAATCATCAGGGAGTCTTTCTTCTGCAACAGATTGGAACAAATACAGTAACTCACAGCCAGGTAGCAGAGTGAGAGATCATGGAAAACACAGCTCTAAATAAGATGTGTCCATCAAATCCCTCCTCTCAGATCTCAGAGACGCTTTCAGAAGAGGAGGAAGGAGTCAGGAAAAGAGAAGACACTACTTAAGAACAAGGTGTACTGAAACAACTCAGTAAAAATCATATGTTCATAGGAATTCACAGAGAATGAAGCAGCAATCACAGGGCCTACATGTGTCTGCTCCTGGTCCTCTGTGTAAGTACTATGGAATTCAGTTTAGTTACTCTATTGGACTCCTGAATGTATGAACTAGTGTGTTTCTGATTCTTGTGCCTGCTCTTTGGGCTCTTTATTTTTCTTTAGGTTTGTCTTGTCCAATTTTGGTCTTATGGTTTTGTGTTATCAGGTTTTACTTTGCTTTTATATCTTAGAAGACTGTCCTTTTCTAATAAGAAACAGAAAGGGACTGTATCCAGATGGGAAAGGATGTGTAGAAGAGCTTGGAGGAGTAGAAGAAAGGAAAAGAATATATTTTATGAGAAAAGAGCACTACATTGAGTGAAAGCAAAAACATAATTAATTTTACTATGTGACATGTGAATAATTGGATATTATTAAATCACAAAATTAAATGTATTCCTGATATTTGGAATAACAGGCACAAAAGTAGAATATATCACATTTGGTGAAATTAGCCAGACACAGGATAAATACTATACATATTTCTGGTATGTTGAAAATAATATGTTGATATGAAAATAAAAGAAGTTAATAATAATTACCAGAGATTGGGAGAGGTAGCTAGTGAGGCGGTCTAAAGGGAGAACATGGATATCACAACATTCTCAGAAAGGATAATTACATGTGTTACTTTACATGCTGTTTACAACATTACTGTATATATGGAATATATAGATGATTAAAACAACATGTCTATATATACATATATACATATATGAATATCATTTGTAGCATTGATATGATAATTTAGTGAAACTAAAAAATTAGATACTATATGTTTCATAAAACTGAATATTATTAGACATTAGCTTTTCAAGTTTATTCTAATTAAATCATCCAGTAGGAAACATACAAAATTGATTGTTTTTGTAAAAATATTCTACTTGATTCTGGTAAGACCACACCTAGCTTCACTGCAAACTGCACAACTCCAATGTGCCATTTTCTTCTCTTCCAGAGATACAGTAATTACCCAGTCATTTTAATAGTACACACTGGCGATCCTTGTAGTGTGTTACTGCGTGTGACTGTGTGTGTGTGTGTATGTATGTGTGTGTGGGGGGCAAGCACATGTGTGTGTGTGTTGCAGCTCATTATTAACAAAGCAGTTGTAAGGTACAATAGATCCCTTCTCATAAACATGGAGAAACTTTTGACATACATGATATCTATATCTCCTCTTGGGCCTAAGTAATAGCTTCAACCAATAACTCCATAACCTACACTAATATTAACTCACAGTTAGTTATAGTCTAGGTAAAAACCTAAATATAAAATTTTTGAAGGGAAATATTGGGAAAATAGTTGGCACAAATACTTCTTAGATAAGAGGAAATCAGTACGAATCATAATAGAAATGTAAATGATAGCATAGTCTCATAGGTTATTACTTCATATGGAGGTATTGGGATTTTGTTCTGTGTTTACTCTGATGGAGGAGAGCATTCTGTCTTATTGCCTCATGGGACTTCTTTTCATAGAGAAGGATGGCACATGTGAAACTTTGCTAATTGTACCCAGAATATCCCCAGCATTTGTTCTGCCACTGAAGCACAATTAACATGTAATAGTAGAGAAAGCTAAAGCCTAGGGCAGAATAACTCTGGAGGAACATGAAACCATGAACAAATTGAGCTCTATTCCTACAGCAAAATTGGAAGAATAAAGGTATCATTTCTGAAAGAATGTCAGAGTAAGGTGAAAGCTATCTCCAGACATCCATTTTGTCATTGATGCCCTGTGAAGCAGGTGCTGATAGATCTCCTTTTGCAGTGTTCCAAGTTTAGCACAGCACAGAGGGCCAGGTCAACTTTTGAAAATATAAAATTAGTGGTTATTATGCTCCCATTAGTAGCAACATTCATTTTTCCCACTAGCACAATGGGCTTATTCATTTTAAGTAAAGCATTTACAAAAGCTAATTTCCCTTTTCTAGTTAGCAGATATTTTCACAAAATGAAAAACATAAAAAAGCAGACTCTTTTGAAAATGCTGAAATAGTTCATGAGCATAAATTATACGTTGGTAATACATAGTTGCTTTTGTTAATTATAAATCCAAATACACCCATAAAATCTATAATGTCCCTGTTAAAACTTATTTTAAAGCCTTTGGGTCAGCCTTGGAGTGTGGTCCATTTTCTCAACTCCTCAGACCCCTCTGGTGAGGAAGGAAGTGAAGTGAAATAATGCAAAGCAGGACATCTCCCCCAATTCCCTCCACCATCAGTTTGATTAACATATATGAGATTCTCTGTTAGCAGCAATGTATCTGCCATGCCCATTTAGCTGCAATTGTTAGACACAAATAGACATTGACAAATATCCTTTTGGAAGATTATTTAATGATGACAAATTGGGAAATGTAAAATCTCTAATATTTAATAAGGATATTTACATGCTCACTGCAATACACACAATTCTGAATTGGGACCATCCCACTTCATGTATAGCTCCTAGCTCATTTGGGCACTGATTTCTCACAGCTGATTTATTTCCCAATTACACTTGAATTCTACTTGATTCTCCAATCCTCATTAACATTCTATCAAAGCAAATAGGACATATGATTCAAATGTAACAAATTGAAGCAAATCACGTCTAGCCAACACAGAAATTCTGATGGTTAGTGTTATTCTATAGGAGGTTCAAGTTTTAAATTCTTATATCATCTTGAACTAAGGTGCTAAGGTGCTAAGGTATGAAACAGTATACAAAATCTCCAAGGGACTTACATTATCTTTTCTTTATTGTTTAGGATGAGTATATGTGCATTTCAAGCATTGATTTATGTAAACATGCAATCTCATGTTTTATATAAACATGTATACTCATAGATGTAAATGGTATATATTATGAAAAGTTATGAAGTGGGATTAGTAGAAAATTATGAATACAGTTCTAGAGCTAAGAGTTGAAATTGACCTTTGTATCACAAGTCCTGGAAAATTATTTCAATGTAGCTATTCCTATGTATCTGCATACATGCACAGTTGAATATTAAATTAAGTATGGTAACTATAGGGAAAGCATCACTTTCTGGACAGTTTAAGAGAAAGGAAGCTTGACTGACTGATGGAGTTCCCCCCAAAATTCATATTTAATATGCTTTACAAAAGGCCTTCTTGAACTAGACTGGAGGGGCTTATACCCTGCATGCCAGGGAATACTATGGGACTGTGTCTAATGTCAATGATTAATGCTGAGATGGAAAACCAGATAGTAATTTGAAACACAGATACTGGCCTCTGAAATTCCATTGATTGTTATATTATGGCAAGTGAACATCTCCCATATCATGTGAAAGTGTTACAATGATGTAGTTATATGGAGAAAAAGATCTGCTAAAATGTTGCATTCACAGAGGGCTGCAACAGAGAACCAGATATCTCATTGCTAGTATACCATATAGCTAACTATGTATTACAATGATATAAGCAAGAAATATTACTTCCTCTCTCATAATAATTTAACAAACCAATATTGTACTTAGTCTTAGCTCCATGTATAAAATATTATAGTTAATTTTGCTTTTGTATTCATTCTGCTGCTTTTTTTCAATGGAATAATTATTACAGGCTTATTTATATAACTTTACTCTTATGTACTTATGTGAATTAATACAAATATTTAGGGCTTTGAGCATTTATAAATAACTTAATTACAAATCTTAGGGAAGTGGTATGTAGGTTATTCATTTATCCAGTAATTAGCAATAATGCATTTGGAATTTTCAAAAATATTCTCTATATTATTATTCAAATTTTATGTTTTCTATTCACTGATAATTTCCTCAGTGTAGCTTATAGTATTAGTAACTTACGTTTTGTAGAGAATGTAGTCTTATTACATCTACCTTTAGAAGATATAATAATTTGGTAATCATACAGTATGCCTTTGTTGAGTGAAGACTGATGATTTTTAGATTCCTAATTTCCAGTTCATTTAGAAGTAAGTTGTATTCATTATTATTGTGTTGATGTATGTGCATGTGTATAATATGTGGAAGCAAATATAGCCTGCATATGGTTCCAGCATGTGCTGAGAACAAAGGACAACTTTCAGGAATAGCTCCTCTGCTTTTATCATGGCATCTGGGTGTAGAGAGCTGCGTCACAAGCTTGCTCTCTGTGGTAAAAGGATGGTGCCGGCTTCCACTTTCTGCTAGCCTGAGACTTGGCTTCGCTTCTCTCTCTCTCTCTGTGTGTGTGTGTGTGTGTGTGTGTGTGTGTGTGTGTGTGTGTATGTACCTGTGGGCATTCGCCACATGGCTTGCTGGGGTTGGCTACCCAAGAGCCATTTAAGTTGAGGGCGGGCTTTCCCCGGGGTCAGAAGATTGGTTAAGTTTCCTGAGTAAACTGTTTAAGGAAGAGTCTTAGCGTTTGCGTCTTCCTTGCTGGTCCAGGAGGTCGCGTCAAGTGGTGGCCCATATGGGGAATTTCTCCTCTGAAGAGACTCAGAACCTTCTGCAGCCAGGGCAGTGCACAGGTAAGTCCCAGGAAAGAGGGATAAAATTAAGGGCCCGTGAAGAAGGCAGAGATCTACGGACGGAGACTAGAGCGGTGATAAAGTTTGGGGGAAAATTTTGCGTTGTGCTAAATATGGGCGCGTTGATCTCGCACCCAATTTTTGTGGCCCTAAATGAGTTGCTTTGCTCGAAGGGCTTAAAACTAAAACGAAGCACTCTGGAGAATTTTTTAGAGCAGGTGGACATAATAGCACCCTGGTTTGCAAACACTGGACAGCTTACAGTCCCTTCATGGGAAAAATTGGGGAGGGACCTAGATTTTCCTTGGGAACAGGGGACGCTGAAGCCGGGTGTCCGCTCTATCTGGAGATTAGTGAGAGGCTGCCTGGAGGACAAGAAATGCAGTGAGGCAGTTGAACAGGGACAGGCTGCTCTTGACTCCCTTCAGGAGGAGCGATCTGAGAAAGCTAACAGTGAGAAAATCTAGTATTAAGGAATTGGAGGAGACAGAGTCCTCCAGTTCTGAGGGGGACACAGAGGATGAAGAGGAACTCCAAGCACTAATAGAGCAACTAGAGAGAACCAAAGTAAAAAGGATAAAAGGGAAACGGGAGAAGCCCGAGTTTAAAAGGTCCCTCGTGCTTGAAAATGAAAGGGAAACCCCAACCAAAACCCTGTCTGCACCTCCTCCTTACAATATGATGGAAGGAGATGGTGGAGGTGGTGGTGAAGGAGCCTCACACTGCCCTCAGGTCTGGCAGGAAATTCGCTCAGAGTTGCGCCTCGATTGCCCGGTATTCTTAGACTCACAGGGGCAGAGGTATCACGAGCCTTTAGACTTTAAAACTATTAAGGCCCTAGCAGAGTCAGTGAGGACTTATGGCATTCCTGAATCATTCACTGTGGCTCTGGTTGAGTCCCTTGTCAGGGTTTGTATAAAACTCACCGACTGGACCAACTTAGTCCGAGCCTGTCTCAGCCCAGGGCAGTACCTGGAATGGAAGGCGTTCCTTACTGAGTTTGCAGATGAGCATGCAGCAGCAAACCAGGTTGCCAGTGGTCCAGCGGCAGCCTGGGACAAAGATATGCTGCTTGGCCAAGGGCGTTTTGTTAATCAACAATCAGGATACCTGATTCAGTTGTATGATCAGATTAATCAGATTGCCATTAGAGCTGGAAATCTATACCTAATAAGGGTGAGGACTCTGGCAACCTAACAAAAATAATACAAGGACCCATGGAGCCTTTCGATGATTTTGTTGCTCGCATGGTTGAGGCTGCTGGGAGGGTGTTTGGGAATTCCAACGCTGCCATGCCACTGATAAAGCAGCTGGTATATGAACAGTGTACAAAAGAGTGTAAATCTGCCATTACCCCTTATAAAAACAAAGGGATAGAGACATGGATGAGGGTCTGCAGGGAACTCGGCGGACCGATGACTAATGCTGGTCTTACAGCTGTTGTATTTCAGCTGACCCAGAACAAAAGGGAAAGTCCTAGTGCTTGCTTTAGATGTGGCAAGACAGGACATATGAAGAAACATAATTTTTTGAGAAGTAGGGTTCGTTGCTCAACTTAAAACCCATGTCTTTTAGAAGATCTCTTCCCCATAGGGAAACAGGAAGTTCCAAAACATAAGGCTGCATAACTCCAGAATGACCTTCCTCATCTTTCCACTATAACTGTCATGCACTCATGTCTGGAGCCTTTGCATAACCTAGCCCTTGTAGTGTTTGAGAAGAGACTCAAAAGGGCCAGCCTATAGGCCAGTCTTTCTTGGCAATAATGCTTCTATCTGCCCCCATATCTAATAGGCCTAGGATCCTTTTTCCATCTATATTAAGTTCAAAACTGACCTTTGGTCCAAATCTAGGGACAGAAAAGTCAAATCTGTTCCTGTGGATCCAAAGCCGCTTTTCCCTCTTTCTTTGTCTTGTGCAGCAAAACACTCATGCAGGATGGGCAAAAGTATCAACTGAGCTATCCTATCTCCAGGGGAGATGGCTGTAATGCCTCTAGGGGACTCTACCATCATCTTCACCACTCCAGTGTAATTTGGATCAATCCCCCCTGGGTGGACTCTAAGGCCTTTCAAAGCTGTAGAAGATCTCCCTAGAAGGAGCCCAACTGTGCCTGGTTCTACGGGTCCCTGAAATTCTGACTCTATCAATTGGACCACCATCTGTGGAGTTAATACAAGTCTGTGGTGGAACGGAGGTCCAATCCTGCTGAACATGCAGTGGCTCTCCTTGGTCCCTTGGTGGCCGAAGGGATGGCCACTGAGTTTTGGTCCCACTGCTCTGATCCTCCATAGCTCCATATATTCAAGGGCCCTGGGGACGGGGGCCCTGTTGGCTGTTTTTTGGCCTGGCACCATTGAATCCCACATCAAGCTGCTGGTAGTTGATATCTTTGACTGATCAGCATTCATCGGCCGGTGCTTCCCCTTTTTACACTTAGGACATAGGCCAGGTTGCCTGCAGCCGAGGCCTCCTTCTGAATTTCCCCCTTTTCCACTTTCTCCAATTACAGAGATCAGACCTCTACTCTTGCAGGTCGCATTTTTAAGCAAAAACAAAAGGGGGAACTGTAGAGAGCTTCGTGACAAGCTTGCTCTCTGTGGTAAAAAGATGGTGCCGGCTTCGGCTTTCTGCTAGCCCGAGACGTGGCTTCTCTTCCATGGGTGTGTGTATCTGTGGGCATTCGCCATGTGGCTTGCTGGGGTTGGCTACCCAAGAGCCATTTAAGTTGAGGGCGGGCTTTCCCCGGGGTCAGAAGATTATTTAAGTTTCCTCAGTAAACTGTTTAAGGAAGAGTCTCAGCATTGCGTCGTCTTCCTTGCTGGTCGAGGCGGTCGTGACATCTGGGTATTGAACTCACATCATGAGACTTCTGTAGCAAGTGCTTATCCTGCTGAGCTGCCTTGCCAAAATTAAATTAATAAGAATCAGCTTAATCAGGAAAGATAAATTTCTTTAGTTAAAAAATTTACCCATAATAAAGTTGATAATTTATTAATAAAATGTAGCTAATAAAAACTAGTCTGTAGAAGTAGGATAGAGGTTCTGATAAGAAGCTATAATTAAGAGAGACTGGTACCTGGACTACTCTTATGACTCAAGAGTATTCTCTAGAGTCAAGGTAATAGAATTATAGGGTACATATAAAATGTAAATGAATTAGGTATTAAAAAATAGACCTGGAAAAAGCTGCACTGCATTCAACCAATGCTGGATGGACAAGTCAAGCTATTTTATATGAGCCAATACCTTCTCCTTTTGCAATCAGGCATAATTAGTTTGCTGACCACCTACCCCTGTAGGTTATCTTCCATCCTGTCTAAGCCTGTTTTTACTCGAGCATACATCTGTAAATGAGTCCCTCCATGGGTAATCTGTAGACACTCTCCTACCTTGGACCATCCAATGCATTTGATTTGCTGTCCCTTCTTCCTAAGCAGGTGTCTAATCAATTCTCTCTTCTTGTGCCACAGGTTTATGTATCTAAAGCTGTTTATACTCACATGGAGCATCTTAAATGGAACCTTCACTTGATCCGTAATTATATGAAACAAACACCTAAGCCAAGTGTTAAAACCACTTTGTTGTGCCAGGTGTTGGTGGTGCACGCCTTTAATCTCAGCACTCGGGAGGCAGAGGAAGGCGGATCTCTGTGAGTTCTAGGCCAGCCTGGTCTCCAGAGTAAGTGCCAGGATAGGCTCCAAAGCTACACAGAGAAACCCTGTCTCAGAAAAAAAAGAAACACTTTGTTGTAAAGAAGAAATGAGAGCTGTTTGTACTTTGTTACAATAAATCTTTCTACCTAAAGCCACCTCAGCCTTACCTCCACATGTTAGCTTTACGCCAGCCTCCTGACTGTCCCGCACCCTCTGTATTTCTCGCCAGCAAGAAATCATACACGGGACACTCAGATCCTTCTGCAGACAAGCTTTAATGCATCTTACCAGAGTGGAGACATTGAACCAAGAAAACCATCCCTTATAAAGGCTGACCAGCCGCCTGGGACGTGTTACCCTATGAATGGCTTTAGCTCCTCAGGCCAAAATGAACCACGGGATAGGCAGAGATCAAAGGAATGGAGATTACCCAGCGCCTGTGAAGTAATTTACATCTTGGTGTCTTCAGGCACCATTATAATGCAGGAAATGGCCCCTTACATATCCCCCTTTTTTTATATCCTGGGGAGGGCCTTTTTCCTTAGACATGTCCTTCCTTTTTCGAGCTCCTATTCTCTCATCTCGTTCGGTTTCTGATATATTATCCTGTACCTCTTTAAGCATTTTTTGACTCTCTGCTACCATGGGACGGCAAGCCTCAATCTCTAGACAATTTTTAATTAGGTCTCTCTGTTTTGAAGAGCCCATAATGCTGGAGGCTACCTGGGGTAAGCTTGGTCTCGAACTGGAACACCAGCCACGGTGGGCATAATATAAGACCAATGTGAACAAAATTAGAATAAAGACTAGAATTAAGGCTTTTCCCTCCCATAGTGGTGGCAAATTAAAAGCAAAGTCAAAAAAGAAGGTGTCAGAATGAAGCATACCTCTCCGAACTTACCACCCTGCAGTTCTTAATCCGCCCTGTTAGAGGGGTCTCCGTGATGCCGGAGATGTTAACAATTCCCGGGTTTCGGCACCATATGTCCCGTGCCCTCTGTATTTCTCGCCAGCAAGAAATCATACACGGGACACTCGGATCCTTCTGCAGACAAGCTTTAATGCATCTTACCAGAGTGGAGACATTGAACCAAGAAAACCATCCCTTATAAAGGCTGACCAGCCGCCTGGGACGTGTTACCCTATGAATGGCTTTAGCTCCTCAGGCCAAAATGAGCCATGGGATAGGCAGAGATCAAAGGAATGGAGATTACCCAGCGCCAGTGAAGTAATTTACATCTTGGTGTCTTCAGGCACCATTATAATGCAGGAAACGGCCCCTTACACCTGACCAAATGAATACATAGAAAATTGTATTAGGTTCAAAGCTGCTTGGCCAATGACTAGGATTCCTCATCTGTTAGCTCATTCTTAATTATCATAAATCTATATATTTTATAAGACTTATCTTATCGGATGCCTTTTTTGTGTCCCTCCTTGCGGGTGGATCACATTGTGTCACTGGAGGAGGCAAAGGGGAAAGAGGGATGCTTTCTGTTTCTCCTTCTTGAAATATGAGTCTCCTTGCTATGTCACTTCCAGCCTGGATCACCACTTCTCTACTACATTTCCCAGAATCCTCTTTGACTCTTAGTCCCATTTAACTTGCCATTTCATTGTCCAAGCATTTCATTGGTTTATCAATATGATAAACATAAAAAGAAGTACTTCCCCCATCTATAGTAAGAAATTACCAGTACGGAGTCAGGTAGAAATATAAGGGTATTTAATAGGGAAAAGCCTTACTTACAGAGCGAACCAGCCAGCCGGTGGTAGTCTGTACAGCAAGAAGCAAAGAGAGACCGAAACCGAAAACTCAGTCCCCCTACTCACTCTGACCACGCCCTCACAAGCCCTCAGGTACTCTTGTAGCCAGCCCCTAAGAAGGCGTGGCTACAGCTTCCCCTACAATTCCCCTTTTAGTCTAAAAGAGGATTAAAACTTAAGAAGATAACTATCTATTTTAACTAAACCCTAAAGTCATAAACAATAGGAAGCTATTTATAACTAGGTATATACACTATCCTAACTGACAACAATGGGGAAAGTGGGCGTAGCATTTTCCAAGTTACTTCCTGCTGAAATGGGACGATGATAGTCATGTGGGGTCCTGTAGAAAGAAAATGTTAGTATCCAGTCCATGTTAGATGGGATTCACTTGATTGAAGATCTCGCTTGAAATCCTCAACTTGATTGAAGTCAGTACCCGAACCTCTGGCCAGAGTGTCAGTTGAAATGGAGCAAGTTGGATCCAGTGCAGTCGAGGAGATGTGGCCCATTTTCTTTCCAGGGTGTCCAGGGATTGCTGTCAGGCAGGTCTTCATTGGCTGTGTGGGACTCAAACATAAACAGTTAGCAGAGAAATGTTTGCTTGTGTATGTACACATGCTAGGGAATGCAACCATGAGAGCATAACAATTATGAAAGGGTGTACACCTTGAGAGAAAGATCCAAGAAAAGACAAAGACAGTCCCCAAATTCTTCTTTTATTCTGTATTACATCAATTGGCTTCTTGATACAATACAGAAACACTAAAGCTTAGTTAAATAATGTGCTTGGATTTTAGAGGAGGAAAGCCAAATCCACCTCTAAGTCCAGCATTGGTTTAATTGAATAGGGACTAGGAAATAAAGAGAAATAGAGTTTTTTGAGAGACAGCTGTAAAGTTTACTGTATGGCACATTCCTTCTATTTGATGGTTATAGCTACCTTTTCTTCTTAAGTATTTACCCATGTAGTGTCTTTTGCCTTCTGAAGATGAGTTTTCCCGTGAAGATAAAAGCAAAACACTTCCCTTTCCTTTGGGAGGCTTCTATTTAGTTTATAAGATATACCTTAGTAGAATACCTGTCATTTGTCCTTGTCGAGAGGTTTTTCCTTTTCCAGTCGAATCTTGATCAACTTTGATGGTATCCAAAGTGTTTCTTCTCCTGTAGAAACCAATGGAAAACCCCTACCCCAACGTAATACATGTCCTGGTTTCCATGTAGAGGTTAGTACATCTTTGAAGTATATTGGCTGATTGAGTTCAGCAGTTTTTTTCGTAGTCCAGTGTCTTTCTGCAGCTGTTTGTCCTTTTTCATTGGCATTAAGAAAGTTTAGTGTTAATAAAGCATTATGTAACCTATGTTTGGGGGGTTTAGTCTTCCAAGCTTGTTTGTTGAGCATCTCCTTAAGTGTTCTATTAGATCTCTCTGCTTGTCCTGTAGGATTGTGTGGTATACCAGTAACATGCTTTATGTTATAATATTTGAAAAATTGTTCCAATTTTGTAGAGACATATGCTGGAGCATTGTCAGTTTTTATTTGTGTAGGTATACCCATAACTGCCATCACCTCTAGCAGGTGTATAATAACAGAATCAGCTTTTTCAGAGTTAAGAGCAGTAGCCCATTGGAACCCTGAGAATGTGTCTATGGTATGATGCACATATTTCAAATTTCCAAACTCTGTAAAGTGAAAGACATCCATCTGTCAAACCTCATTTTTCCGAATGCCCTTAGGATTACAACCTGCTGGCAATGGAGTTTGATTATAAAAGGAACAAGTAGGACAGTTTTTTACTATCTCCTTGGCTTGTTGCCAAGTGATAGAGAAGTCTTTTTTCAAACCTTTGCTATTTACATGATGTTTCTTATGAAATTCTGAGGCTTCTAGCACACTTCCAATTAATAAACGATCAATCTCATCATTGCCTTGTGCCAGTGGGCCAGGCAGACCCGTATGGGATCTGATATGTGTAATATACATAGGATTACTTTTGTTTTTGATAGTTTCTTGTAATTGTAAAAACAGAGAAGTTAATTCTGTATTATCAGGAACTTTTTTATTATTTAAATTAAAAACAATACTATTTTACATACTGATCCCAGTTCCCTCTCCCACCCAGTCCTCCCATGTCCCCCAACAACCCCCCATCAGACTCCCATCCATTCCTAAGGGAGGCATCTCATAGAGGATCATCAAAAATCAGACACATCATTTGGGGCAGGGCCTAAGCCCTCCCCTGTGTATCTAGGCTGAAAGAGTAACCCTCCATGGTAAATGGGGTCCCAAAGGCCCTTCACTAAGTATAAATACTGGTTCCACTGCCAGAGCCCCCATAGACTTCCCAGGCCTCCTTATTGACACCCACATTCATGGGGCCTTGTTCGGTCTTATGCTGGTTCCCCAGCTTTCAGAACAGTGTTCCAAGGCTTCCACTTGATCAAGTCAGCTGTTTCTGTGAGTTTCTCCAGCATGGTCTTGACCCCTTTGCTCATCACTCCTTCCTCTCTCCAGCTCAGTGGTAGAGTGCAGTTCACATGCGTCAGGTACCGGGTTCAATTCCCTGTGTCTCCAAGGAGCCACAATGCTTGTATTTTTATAAATGATTTTTTAATGTAAACACTAGAGGTCTGAGGAGACAGCTCAGTTCACAAAGTAAGTTTTCAAATATAATGACCCAAGTAGAACCCCAGGACCTATATAAAAATCCAGGCACCATGAGTCATCTATGTTGTTCCAGTGTTGCTGCCGGAAGCAGATATTGGTGGATCCCCGCCACTTGCTAGTCAGCCAGTCCAGCTAAAAGAGATAATTTTTCATATCCATGAAGCTCACTGTCTCAAAAAATAAGATAAAGATTGAAGGTAAGATTCACCACCAACAGCTTAAAAGCGTAGATCAGTAATTGTCAAGGTGGTCTAATTTAGAAAATGTCCGCAAAGATAAGTGAAGAGTAGATTTGAGGAAAAACACATCTTTTATTACTAGTATCTCTGTGTTAAACAGCAAAGGGGAAGTAGCCCAAATTCAATTAAGTCGTTTAAACACATTTTAAGTTGATTCCAGAAGACCAATATCACATTTCACAATGTGAAAAAAATATTTATAAGCTATATTTGTGACAGTTACCATTAAAAGAATGCCAAGTGTATATCAGAAAATAGTTTTTGAAAATGCTATAAATTATTTGGTGTATCTTCTAATGCTTTTATGATTGCTACATGATTATTCTGTAATTTAAATAATTTTGACAGCATTTTTGAAAGTATAATTTTTTGACCTGTCACAAACTGTAAGATTTTCCAAATATCAATTATGAAGGTGCCAGTTTATATTTATTGCTGTGCCATGAATTTTATTTAAGTTTAATCAAGCACCAGTTCTCTGATGTAAAATTCAAACCAAAAAGTACCCAGTAACAGCACTGGGGAAATTATACTGAAATATCAATGACTGCTTATGCATAACTGCAACCTAAACATAACGTGATAAAACAACAAATTCTTCACTTATATTCCTCATGTACATTAACATATCTAATAATCCAGGACAAATTTGATGCAAAGATATGGTTATTTATCAAAATATATATGTTTAAAAGTACATATATATGTTTATGAACACTCCAATAACATGTAAAATCAGTCTAGTGACAAAGTTCTTAATGGGAGTAGTTAAAATAATAACAAATCTACCCAACCAAATGATGCCTAAAAGATGCCAATGACCCCTGTTCTTTCCCAAGGAGAAGTATTAATGATCTATTTAAAGGATTGCTGATTTTTTATTGTTTTTGACTTACAAAATGGTAATTTTATGTGATTCAAATTTATATTTTATGAGGGAATTCATCCAAGTTGACATGAGTTACAGGGCCTTGGCTAATTGGTGCTGTCTGGACTCAAAGAGGTCAGAGGACAAGTGTGACCCTCACTGTCTCATATCCAGAACCAGACAGTCTCAGGGAGATAGTGCAAGTTGCTAGTGTATTTTTACCTGCCTTATCCAAGAGTCTTCTCTTTGTACATTAGTGTCTTATTCTCATATAAATTAGGGCAAAAATTAAAGTGTCATCACTCTTTCTTCTCATTGACTTCTCTGTTTTTTAACTAGTTTTTGTCTGATTTATTCACAAAATCTGTTTCATATATAACAAGACTCTAGTCTACACAGATAGAATAATAGAAAGCCATTCATTTTACCAAAAGTAAAGTCTTATTATAACTACAGCTCCTTTGTAAACTTAGCATCTCTCTCTTCAGAGTACTAACTGAACTTTGCTCAGTTTGGAATGTATTAAGCACTGAAATACACTAACTCCTATTAACTTTATGTATCAATGCTTAGAAACCTTGTCTTTATTTTCAATTCTATTTACTCCAAGTATTTTTTATATATTTCTTCTTCAACCCCCACTAAACAAATCATTTCAATTCACAGTGCATGTTGTAAGTTCCTTGCATTTACATAATAGCAGATGTCACCAAAATATAATGACAAACGCTATAAATGTGACACTAAAGAAAGTACTGCTTCAAAAAGTGGCTTTGAAAATGTTTTTTAATCTTGTATATTTTGAGAAATAAGTCTTTCCTAAAGAAAACACCTAGCATGAATTTGCCATAATCATGGGTCATTTAGTATAAACTACAGAGAATTGAATCTGGGGTTCTATAGTAAGAGATTAGGAGCCTTATTTTGAGTTTATCTAGGAGAGTGGTTCTAAAGTGGAGAGAATAAGTAATTATCATTACAATGTTGCATTTCTACAACCAGTAATTGTGCAAACACACACACACACACACACACACACACACACACACACTCACACACACACACACAAGGCATTGGATATCAATTCTAGCAGAAAAAAGTTTTTTGTAAGATTACTGGTCTCAGCGGAAAAACCTAAGCATATTTGGCTGCCAAAATGTTTCATTGGAATCACTAATAAAAACACATCCCTGTCCAGAACTTGGTGGATCAATGTTTCTTTGCATTGAGAAAGAAGGGCAAGATGGGATGCCATATTCTGTATTGATCCCTTATCTCCAGATACTCAGTTAGTAGGGTAGTATGCAATAGGCTATTCATATAGACTGCTTTCCACCATAATACTTAACTTTCCATGACTCTTACATCAATTTTGAAGTCTAGGAGCATGCATGAAGGTGTCAGATAAACAGGTTATAGCAGAACAAGCACTACTGTATTAGATAAAGGGAAACCAGTATCACATGTTCCAATGCACCAAGCATAAGATGTGATTGTGATATGGAAGTTTGTGAAGTTCAAGGTAAAACCTGATGTTGAATGGAGGCAAAAAGAGTGCATATACCATGGTCTTTTCTACCAACAACAAAGAGTCTTGTTCCCTTCATAGATGTAATGTGGATTTTATGTACCAAAAGTAGTTTGGACATTCAGAGTAGTTTCAAAATTCATGCACCAAGATGATATGTGGAACTTTAAAACTCACATGATGAGGGGTTATTTTTTAAATAAAAACCCTGTTTTTGACAAAATTGCAGATGACCAGAATAAAGAGGAGTAAAATGTATTTTGCCCATTTCCTAATTTTTTAAAATTCATTAATCCTGCAAAAGGTAACCTCAAACTAATTGGTACAGGAGACCACTTTCTGAACATAACTCCAGTAGCACAGACACTGAGATCGACAATTAATAAATGG